>NC_065588.1:120209000-120509000 GCF_024542745.1 Macaca thibetana thibetana
TAGGGTAAAAAAAGAATATTTTAAATAAGACTCACTCCAGCCTGTCCAGGACAGCTTCGCAGTATGCCATTGCCTGTACCTGTGATTTTTGTGGCCCTTGTCATTTCTGTCCATTGCTTGGCGTATTTCACTCTAGTGGGTTACTGAGTCTTTCTCATCAACCCCTCTTAGGAATTTGCAGTCTTTTAATTCTTTGATCCTTGGAAATGTCCCTCTGTTCCAAACTGAAACCATTCTGACGGCGCCTGAGATCATCCTTCATCCCAACACAAATGAGATCGACAAGATGTGCTTCCATTGTGTCCGGAATTGTGTGGAGATCACCAAGGTAAGAGTGGAGGTGCCTGCGTCCTTGCTCAGATGGCGTCTCAGGATGCCTCCGCCTCCCGCAGTGCTGGGACTACAGGCATGAGCCACTGCCCGCAGCCCAAGGTGGAATTCTTGGCTTCCTGCCTTGTGACTTGGTCATCCCCCAGTTTTCCCCACTTCAGAAAATGGCACCAACATCAACCCAATTGCTTGAGCCAGAAACTCGTCCTTGTTTCTTTTTCTCTCACCCAGCCCTGCCCAGCCCATCGGCAAGTCGTCCAAACATACCTCCCATCTGTCCTCTTCTCTCCTGTCCCCCCAGTACCTTCCTATCCCAAGTGGCCATCACCGCTCTCGTGGACTGTCTCGGTGACTTTGCAACAATCCATTCTCCACCACAGGTGGTCAGAATTACCTTAAACAAATACAAATCAGGCCAGGTGCAGTGGCTCACACCTGTTATCCTAGCACTTTGGGAGGCTGAGGTGGGAAGATTGCTTAAGCCCAGGAGTTCCAGACCAGCCTGTACAACAAGCTGAGACCCCCATCTCTACCAAAACTAAAATAAATTAGCTAGGCGTGGTGGTGCACACCTGTGTTCCTAGCTACTTGGGAGACTGAGGTGGAGGATTGCTTGAGCCCAGGAGTTCAAGGGTACAGTGAGGTATGGTTGCACCACTGCACTCCAGCCTGGGCAACAGAGCAAGACCCTGTCTCTAAAAACAACAACAACAACAACAACAACAACGTATCATTTCGTGTCATCCCTGATGTAAACTGCCCCACCCACCCCATGACTTAATTACACTTAGAACATAATCCAGATATCTTTGTGTGGTCTATGAGGCCCCCATGCTCTAGCCCCTGGCTGCCTTTCTGATCTCAGTCCTACAAGGATCATGCTCCCTCACACTGCAGCTTGACTGGCTGCCTGATTTTACCCCCAGCAGGTACCGTGGGTTCCTCTTGCAAGGATTTCCGTAGCTGTTCCCTCACCTGGAACATTCTGCTCCCTTGACCTTCTTGTCCTCTCTCTCCCATCGGCCCCATCCCATCTTCTTCCTACCACGTACCACTATCCGACTTTTTCTTATTTTTTCCCTTGCTTTTGTATCTATTGATCCTATCAGGCCACTAGAATGTAAAGGGATCCATGGGCATACCGACCTTGAGTGTTTTGTTCCCTTTAGAATCCCCAGCACCAAGAACACCTGGCACACAGTTGGTTCTCAGTAAATGTTTTTTGAATGAACATCTGCTGGCAGATAACCCAAAGTTTATGTCTTACCCCAAACTGGAAAACAGAGCCGTCCTTGTAGGTATGGGCATGACTCCCGCAGCACGCTGGCATCTTCCTCTTCACTTGGCTTCTGCAGCAAGTCAGACATGTTTCAGGCATTTTTAGGGGCATAAAAGTAAGTATAGAAATTAGAATAGGGGGCTGGGCGCGGTGGCTCAAGCCTGTAATCCCAGCACTTTGGGAGGCCGAGACGGGCGGATCACGAGGTCAGGAGATCGAGACCATCCTGGCCTACACGGTGAAACCCCGTCTCTACTAAAACATACAAAAAACTAGCCGGGAGAGGTGGCGGGCACCTGTAGTCCCAGCTACTCAGGAGGCTGAGGCAGGAGAATGGTGTAAACCCGGGAGGCGGAGCTTGCAGTGAGCTGAGATCCGGCCACTGCACTCCAGCCTGGGCGACAGAGCGAGTCTCCGTCTCAAAAAAAAAAAAAAAAAAAAAAGAAATCAGAATAGGGAATTTCATTTCACTGTACTTAAAAGTTGATGAATAAGGCCGGTCACGGTGGCTCATGCCTGTAATCCCAGCACTTGGGTGGCCTAGGCGGGCGGATCATGAGGTCAGGAAATCGAGACCATCCTGGCTAACATGGTGAAACCCCATCTCTACTAAAAAAAAAAAAAAAAAAGAAAAATTAGCCGGATGTGGTGGCAGGCGCATGTGGTCCCAGCTGCTTGGGAGGCTGAGGCAGGAGAATGGTGTGAACCCAGGAGTTGGAGCTTGCAGTGAGCTGAGATCGCACCACCGCACTCCATCCTGGGGGAGAGAGCGAGACTCTGTCTCAAAAAAGAAAAAAAAACTGATGAATAAACAGTACATGTTTTATAATCCATGCTAAGACAGTTATTTATTAAGCCTCTGTTACATAAATTCTCTTACAGGCGCTATATCTTATAGGTGCTATGTATGTTTCCTTTGTAAGGGAAACAGCAATTTTTAAGGGGTACATAAATAGGAAAGTTGGCTTGTAAAACATTATGAATATTAATCACAATATTTCATGCCAACTTAACTTTCCTCCTTACTAATAGATGGATTTGAGGCTTGTAGTGAAGCCTGTATTATTTTAGTTTCATAAGTTTCTTTTAAATGAGAAGAATTTTTACTTATTCTCTTAGATAACGTTAGAAATGTATTTCATTAAAAAGATCTCGGCAAATGAACATGCATGACTAGGCCACTTAATATGGTTGAACTCTTTCATCTTCAGGATTCCTGTTTCATGGCAGAAAATAATGAGCCGAAGTTTTAACTAGATTCTGAATTTTACCTCATCTACTAAGTGGAAAATGATAATACTATTCACCTTCTAGTGCTGTCGGGAGGATTAAATTATATAACATGTGTGTACAGCTTAGTGCACTGTTTGGCAATCAGTAGCTCTGAATAAATGTTAGCGATTAGTGTTAGTATTACCTTTTTTTTTTTTTGAGATGAATTCTTGCTCTTTTGCCAGGCTGAAGTGCAGTGGTGTGATCTCGGCTCACTGCAGCCTCCACCTCCCGGGTTTGAGTGATTCTTCTGCCTCAGCCTCCCGAGTAGCTGGGACTACGGGCATATGCCACCACGCCCAGCTAATTTTTGTATTTTTATTTTATTTTTTGAGACAGAGTCTCGCTCTTTCACCCAGGCTGGAGTGCAGTGGCGCAATCTCTGCTCGTTGCAAGCTCTGCCTCCTGGGTTCATGCCATTCTCCTGCCTCAACCTCCCCAGTAGCTGGGACCATAGGCGCCCGCCACCATGCCCAGCTAACTTTTTGTATTTTTTTAGTAGAGACGGGGTTTCACCATGTTAGCCAGTTTGGTCTCGATCTCCTGACCTCATGATCTGTCTGCCTCAGCCTCCCAAAGTGCTGGGATTACAGGCGTGAGCCACTGACCCTGGCCTAATTTTTGTATTTTTAGTAGAGACAGGGTTTCACTATTTTGGCCAGGATAGTTTTGATCTCTTGACATCGTGATCCGCCTGCCTCTGCCTGCCAAAGTGCTGGGATTACAGGTGTGAGTCACCACGCCCCACCTAGTGTTTGTATTACTATTATTAGTAATATTGGAAATAGAAGTATTAGGTCGGTGCAAAAATAGCTGTGGTTTTTACCATTAAAAGTATTGGCAAAACTGCAACTACTTTTGCACCAACCTATAGTAGCTGTTATTCACATTTTACAGATGGTGAGCCTACTGTTCAGAGAAGTAATGTGTAACATATCCATGGTTTGCTGTTAGAACTCACACTTGATTAAAACAGAGCCTTGGCCAGGCGCAGTGGCTCACGCCTGTAATCCCAATACTTTGGGAGGCTGAGGTGGGCGGATCATGAGGTCAGGAGATTGAGACCATCCTGGCTAACACGGTAAAACCCCATCTCTACTAAAAATACAAAAAATTAGCCAGGCGTGGTGGCGGGCACCTGTAGTCCCAGCTACTCGGGAGGCTGAGGCAGGAGAATGGCGTGAACCCAGGAGGCAGAGCTTGCAGTGAGCTGAGATTGTGCCACTGCACTCCAGCCTGGGCGACAGAGTGAGACTCCGTCTCAAACAACAACAACAACAAAACAAACAAACAAAAAGCAGAGCCTTAACTCTACAACAGGGAGATGTCAAATTAACAGATTTGTTCTGGGACACTAAGCAGTCAATTTACCTGAATATGTGTTTTTTCCTCTGTATATATGGAAATAAAGGTTTTTAAAATTCATCCATAGTGTAGTTGGCTTTTATTTTATAACAAACCACTTCAAAACTTACTGGCTTAAAGCAATAATCATTTAACTCTGGGTTCTGTGGGCTGGGTTCTGCTGAGCAGTTCTTCTGGTCTTGGCTGGACTCACTCATGTATCTAGCAGTTGATGACCTCAAGCACAGCTCTGATGGCCGGCGGCTGGGATTCTCCTGTATATGGCCTTACGTAATGTAGTAGGCTAGCTCGAGCTGGTGGTTGCAAGGTTCTGAGAGAATGAGAGCAGAAGCCACAGGGCTTTCTAGAATCCTTGGTTTGAACTTGCATAACACCATGTCCACCCCTTTCCATTGGTCAAGTTAAGCCACAAGGCTCGCTCCGGAAGGGAAATAGGCTCCATCTCTTGATGAAAGGAACAAAGGATTATGGTAATTTTTAAAGTGATTTTCCATTACTGGCAAGACTTATTACTGAATACTAATATATACGTTGGAGGCAAAATACTAAATACTATACAAAATACAAAATACTAAAATACTATCTTTTCTCCTAATTCTTACTTTGCCAGCATTTTGTTCGTTGGATGAATGGCAGCTGCATAGAATGCCCCCCTCAGAAGGGGGAGGAAGAAGAAGTTGTTATAATAAACTTTTACAATGATATCTCTCTGAACCCTCAGATAATTGAACAAGCTGTTATGATCCCCCAAAATGTCCACAGGATTCTGATCAATCTTATGAAGTATCTACAAAAATGGAAGCGGTATCGACCTCTCTGGAAATTGGACAAAGCTATTGTGATGGAGAAATTTGCCTCCAAGAAACCTCCTTGTGTAGCATATGATGAAAAATTGCAGTTCTATTCCAAGATAGCCTATGAGGTTATGCGCCACCCTCTAATTAAGGATGAGCATTGCATCAGACTTCAGCTCGGGCATCTGGCAAACACAGTGCAGGAAAATGCCAAGTCCTGGGTGATTTCGCTTGGAAAACTTCTCAATGAGTCAGCAAAAGAGGAGCTCTATAGTCTCCATGAAGAGATGGAGGTACTCAATCGCTGTGTGTAATTGAACTACTTTTCGTGTGAGTTGGGTCTTCTTTTGCGTCATTACTGTTTTTTCTGTGTTTGCTTAGTGTTCTTTGTACTTTCTGTTATAGCACCTGGCCAAAAGCCTTAGGAAGATCCCCAATACCCTTGAAGATCTCAAGTTTGTCCTTGCAACAATTGCAGAAATTAGAAGTAAATCTCTAGTCATGGAATTAAGATACAGGGACGTCCAGGAGCGATACCGTACCATGGCAATGTATAACCTCTTTGTAAGTCAACTTGTATTTTCTTATGCATTTAACAATTGGATTGACCACTAATGACCTTTTTCAGAAATGCTTCTCAAGTATACTGCCATTGATTCATTTTCAAGTAAGTGACTTTAAGTAATACATTGTAAATGTAAAGCAATGCCACAGTTATTTAGAATAATGAAAATATAGAGTATTTTTCAATCTGTATGGCTCGAACGGATTGATCCGTAACTATACCGTTTCCATTCTCCCTCTTCCTTTCTTCTTTTTTTTGTGTTAATTTCCTTTAAAAGATAAAAAGCTATTGCAAAAATAAGAAGAGAGTGAAAGATTTAAGATGATAAAAGAAATCAGTAGAAGATAATTCAATCAGTCTTGCTTTGTTTAGGGTTGTTAAATTTGGGTTCTCAGGATCTTTCAAAGTCAGGGATGAGTTTTAGGATTTCTGGGTTCCCCCTGAAATTATATGGAAATTTTATATACTGTACGTTTTTCTGATGATGAAAGAATCTCAAGTTTTTGGCCCAGGTCTACTGCTCAGCAAGGGCGTTTGAGAGCGCCACATCCTAACCACCAGGCTGCAAGGGGCCTGGTGTTTGAAGCAGTCGAGCAACAGAAATGCTGAAAGACAAACTTCATACACATCCTGATTTATTCATAGCAATTTGTTTCTCTTCTCTAGTTTGTATTTCTCCCTCAACCAGGTAGATTTTGTCAGACTTTGCTTTACCGGCTTACATCACAGAAATAATAGAAGAATCGCTGCAACAAAGGATTTTACATTAAGTGTGTAATGAGTCACACTCAAAAAATGAATCAGAATGTCAAATTCCAACAACAACAAAAACAACAAAACAGCGACAATTGAGATTTTGATTGTGATTGCATTGATCCTGTAGATTAATCTGAGGCAAATGGACATCCTGTCGTATTGCGTTTTCCTATCCATGAACATGTTCTCTCTCTCTTTATTTAGGTCTTTAATGTCTCCCCGTAAAGATTTATAATTTTCCCCATAGAGACCTTACCTATTTTTTGCCGGATTTATTGCTAGGTACTTGATATTTTTAGATGCTCTTGTAATTGGTATCTTTAATTTTTATTTTAATTATTTTATTTTTTATTGTTATATAGAAAGACAATTCATATTTGAATTCTACTTTTTTATGATCAGTAATTATTAATTTTAATCATTTACTTATCCACAGATTATTTTGGATTTTCTAGGCACACCATTATATAAACTGTGAATATTGACAGTTTCATTTCTTCTTAATTTTTAAATATTTTGTTTCTTTTTCTCACCTTATGACTCTAGCTAGGAATTCCTGTACAAGGCTGGATGAAAGGGGAGGTAGAGAAAACCCATGTCTTGTTGTTAGTCTCAGAGGAAAAGCTTTTGGCACTGTGTCATTAAATATGGTAATTGCCGTGTGGTTTATTAGATTAACTCTAATACAATAAGAGAAATATACAGTTGTGTATATTTAACACAATGGGGATATGTTCTGAGAATGTGTCAATGGGCAATTCCATAATTGTGCAAGCATCATGGAATGTACTTATACAAATCTAGATGATATAGCTACTACACACCTAGGCCATATGGTAGAACCTATTTCTCCTAGGCTGCAATCCTGTACAGCAGGTACTGTGCTGAATACTATAAGCAATGTAATGTAATAGTAAGCATTTGTGTATCTAAACATATCTAAACATAGTAAAGGTGCAGTAAAAATACAGTATTATAATCTTATGGGAATACTGTCATATATGCAATCCATTTTTGTCCCAAAACATCATTTTGTTGCTCTTTAATCTTTGACAAAAAACCAGTGACTGTCTTTGGTCATTGTCCCTGGTTCCTGACACAAAGCTTCCAAAACACTTGTAATTTCCTGAGTGACAGGGGTCACAGGAACAGATCTTTTGTTACAATATTGTTCTTTGTCTCTGGTTCCTGGCACACAGCTTCTCAAATCCTTGAACTCTGGAGTGATAAAAGTATCTTTTGTACGCAAGTGAAATGACTGGTGGCTGGGAGCCCTAGACAGCTTCATCGTGGGGGATGGTTGCCAGAAAGATCAAGGCATAAATTATTTAGAGGTTTGGAGCTTTCAGACGCCCATCCTCGCCACCCTTGGGGAGGGAAGAGGGGCTGGAGATTGGAGATCAACAAAGGCTAGTGATCTAATCAGTCATGCCTATATAATGAAATCTCCATGAACATCCCTCAATTATGGGATTTGGAGAGCTTCCAGGTTGTTGACCACACCAAGGTGCTGGGAGAGTGGTGTGCTCAGAGAAGGCATGGAGGCTCTGTGCACCCCCCAGCCCCATACCTTAGCTTATGCATCTCTTTCATTTGGCTGTTGCTGAGTTGTGTCTTTTATAATAGATCAGTGATGGTAAGTAAAGTGTCCTGAGTTCTGTGAGCCATTTCAGCACATGGTCAAATGTGAAGGAGATGTGTGGGGGGGAACCTGTGATTTTGTAGGCAGGTTGAACAGAAGTCTGTGTACCCTAGGCACCCAATACTTGCAACTGGCATCTGAAGTGAGGATACCCTTATGGGACTTACGCCTGCATTTCTATTGAGTATAGGCCTAGACATGAAGTTGCTGGGTTATAGGAATCCACATGTTCAGCTTTACTAGATTCTGCTAGCTTTCCAAAGTGATAGTACCCCTTTACATCCACACCAGCATGAATAAGGTTTCAGTTGCTCCATATCCTTACAAACACTTAGTTTATTGATCTTTTGGAAACACCAGCTTTGTTTTTTTTTTCTTTTTATCCTTTTTATGTGTGGATATTATTCCATCATCCTCTGGCCTCTATTGTTTTGATGGAGGAGTTGACTGTTAGTCTTTTTGTTGCTCCCTTTCAAGGTAGTCTAGTCTAACTAGTTTTTTTTTTTTTTTTTTGGTCTGCTTTTAAGATTTTTTTTCAGTCTTTGGTTTTCAGCAATTTTTTTTTGAGACAGAGTTTCCCTCTTGTTGCCCAGGCTGGAGTATAATGGCGCAATCTCGGCTCACCACAACCTCTGCCTCCTGGGTTCAAGCGAATCTCTTGCCTCAGCCTCCTGAGTAGCTGGGATTACAGGCATGCGCCACCACCCTGGCTAATTTTGTATTTTTAGTAGAGATGGGGTCTCTCCATGTTGGTCAGTCTGGTCTTGAACTCCTGACCTCAGGTGATCTGCCCACCTCAGCTTCCCAAAGTGCTGGGATTACAGGCGTGAGCGACCACACCCGGCCTCTAGCTCTTTATTTTAAAAAATGATTTTATACTGATTTTATTTTAATTATAAAATTTGACTTTAATATTTATATTTATTTATTTATTTATTTTTTGAGACAGAGTCTTGCTCTGTCACCTAGGTTGGAGTGCAGTGGTGTGATCTTGGCTCACTGTAACCTCCGCCTCTCAGGTTCAAGCGATTCTCCCACCTCAGCCTCCTGAGTAGCTGGAACTACAGGCTCCTGACACCATGCCTGGCTAATTTTTGTATTTTTAGTAGACAAGGGATTTCACCATGTTGTCCAGGCTGGTCTCAAACTCCTGACCTCAGGTGATCCACCCACCTCGGCCTCCAAAAGTGCTGGGATTATAGGCGTGAGCCACTGTGCCCAGCCTAATATTTCTTTTTAACATTTCTTTTTCTTTTTATATTTACAAAGATACGGTCTCACTATGTTGCCCAGGCTGGTCTCAAACTCCTGAGCTCAAGGGATCCTCCTGCCTCAGCCCCCCAAAGTACTGGGATTACAGGCATGAGCCACCATGTCTGGCCTTCATATTTCCATCAGTTTTTGAGTTGGTTTGAATTGCCTAGCCTCCTGTTGCCAGAAGCAGAAGTCCCTGGGAGGTAACTGACGATCAATTTCAGTTCCCAGTTGCTGATCATTTATTGTTTATTCTGTTTTTTGTTTCTCCTAATTAGCCTCCTGATGCAGAGAAAGAACTGGCTGATAAGATTGAGAGCACGTGGTCCAATCTGTTTAATGATTCGGTGAATGTGGAGCATGCTCTTGGGGACATAAAGAGAACTTTCACAGAGGTGCCTTTCCAATTTCACTTCCTGAGTAAAGATATTGAAACATGTATTTGGGCTAAATTAATGTAACCTCGTTTTTCTCAGATTACTCGAGGCGAAATAATGAACTACAGAGTTCAGATAGAGGATTTTGCAAAGCGTTTTTACAGTGAAGGCCCTGGTTCTGTTGGTGATGATCTTGATAAAGGTAAGAATGTTCCTGTGGGTCTTACTGAGCGATCTGAGTATCAAATGTTTGAGTACGTTTTGCTTAAGAATTTTATGGCAAGTGATTGTTGTGCCGTGATTTAAATATTTATTTCTTCCTCAAATACTTTTTTCTTGGCTCCTTTTAGTGGTCACATAAAAAAAAAAAAAAAAAAAAAAAAGCTGGACTAATACAACTCATTGATTGTTGAGTGCCTGCTACCTGAAGGCGTTGAGAGAAGTGCCAAGGAGCAGCATCCGCTCCTGCAGGGGATACAGAGGTTTCTGCCACAGCTCAGAAATCTTAAACACTAGCAGCTGCCTTTACAAATGCAGTATCTTATCCATCCAGCTGCCTCTCTAACTCCTGTTACATGTATTCTTTGGATTCAGAAGCTTGTCCTCTGCCCTTCACATCACATAGGCTAAATGGTGACAAAATAGAAACACTAAAATTCTGTTTTTTTTTTTTTTTCCTTTTTTGAGACAGAGTCTCGCTCTGTCACCCAGGCTGGAGTGCAGTGGCGCAATCTCAGCTCACTGCAACCTCCACCTCCTGGGTTCAAGTGATTTGCCTGCCTCAGCCTCCTGAGTAGCTGAGACTACAGGTGTGTGCCACCATGCCTGGCTAATTTTTGTATTTTTAGTAGAGACGGAGTTTCACCATGTTAGCCAGGCTGGTCTTGAACTCCTGACCTCAAGTGATCCTCCTGCCTCAGCCTCCCAAAGTGCTGGGATTACAGGCCTGAGCCACTGAACCCAATCCTAAAATTCTTATTCTAAAGAGAATTTGGTAAATACCATGAGACAAAAAATACTGTGGGACAAACCAAAGACTGCTATGGCTTCCAAAGAAACAGGTGACGTTTAAGGATGCTCAGAAAAGGCATCTGGGAAATGTGGCATTTGGCTAGATGATTGTGAGCAGGGATGTAGTGATGTACAGTGGTGGTCGTCATTGGAATTGGGGGAGAAGCATAGAATTGGGAAATCAGAGTGGTAGGGGAGTTATTAGTAGGATGATGACATTCTCAAGGGGGCAGCAAAGGATGGTGATATTGACCACAATGTAGACCAGCTTAGATTCCCTTAAAATAGTCTCATTTCTGAATGACCTGGTTGTGAGAATTAGACACAATTTTCTAACTGGAGGAGACTGGAGATGTCATTGGTCTTTTGGTTTTAGTTAGAATGGTGCCATGATTCTAAATTTGTCTTCCCGTGTGGTTTATGAGGATGAAATTATAATTGAGGTACATTATGCATGATTTCTTATTCAATTTTGTATACCTTAAAATTGTATTTATTCATTTATTGGTGTATTTATTTACTAGGAGTAGAGCTTTTAGGTGTTTTTGAAAGAGAGCTGGCAAGACATGAAAAGAGCCGTCAGGAACTGGCTAACGCTGAGAAACTTTTCGATCTTCCTATTACCATGTACCCAGAGCTGCTGAAAGTGCAGAAGGAAATGAGTGGGCTGAGGATGATTTACGAGCTCTACGAAGGACTAAAGGTGAGCATCTCCCCAAAAGCAAAGGACTCAAGCTCACCGAAGGGGATGTAGGAATTACTTAGGCCCCGCAGACTTTGATGCCACCATAATTATGAGCTTGGGTCCGACTTCGTGGAAACGCTCATTTTGGCCGTGGGTGGGGGGGGGATGGGGAGTGATTGCTTATGGGTACAGGGTTTCCATTTGGGATGTTGAAAAAGTTCTGGAGATAGGCCAGTTGCAGTGGCTCACACCTGTAATCCCAGCACTTTGGGAGGCCAAGGCGGGTGGATCACCTGAGGTCAGGAGTTCGAGGACAGTCTGGCCAATGTGGTGAAACCCCGTCTCTACTAAAAATACAAAAGTTAGCCAGGTACAGTGGCAGGTGCCTGTATTCCCAGCTGCTCAGGAAGCTGAGGCAGGAGAATCACTTGAACCTGGGAGGTGGAGGTTGCAGTAAGCCAAGATTGCACACGGCACTCCAGCCTGGGCGACAAGAGCAAAACTCCATCTCAAAAAAACAAACACACAAACAAACTTCTGGAAATAGATAGTGGCGGTGGCTGCCTGACATTGTGAAAGTACTCGATGCCATGGAATCGTACATTTTATTTTTATTTTTGAGGCAAAGTCTCATTCTACCACCCAAGCTGGGGTGCAGTGGTGTGATAATAGCTCACTGCAGCCTCAAACTCCTGGGCTAAAGTGATCCTCCTGCTTCAGCCTGCAAAGCAGTCGGGACTACAGAGGTGCACAACCATGCCTGGCTATTCTTTTTTTATTTTTAGTAGAGGCAAGGTCTCGCTATTACCCAGGCTGGTCTGGAACTCCTGATCTCAAGCGATCCTCCTGCCTTGGCCTCCTAAAGTGCTGGGATTACAGATGTGAGCCATTGCACCCAGCCTGGAATTATATATTTTAAAATGGTAAAAATGACAAATTTTATTTTTTATATATTTATATCATCATAGGAAAGAAAACTGTCTTTGGAGGTCAAGGGCTTGGTTAAGGTGTGGGGTAAACTGTTTAGTTGCAAGCGGAGATTAAAAGTTGCAAATGTCAGCCAGGCATGGTGGCTCATGCTTGTAATCCCAGCACTTTGGGAGTCTGAGATGGGCAGATTACTTGAGGCCAGGAGTTTGAGACTAGCCTGGGCAACAAGGCAAAACCCCGTTTCTACTAAAAAATACAAAAAAAGTTCCGGGCACAGTGGCTCACACCTGTGAGCCACCAGCACTTTGGGAGGCAAGGCGGGTGGATCACTTGAGGCCAGGAGTTCGAGACCAGCCTGGCCAACATGGCAAAACTCCATTTCTACTAAGAAATACAAAAATTAGCCAGATATGGTGGCACATGCCTGTGATCCCAGTTACTTGGGAGGCTAAGGCACAAGAATCGCTTGAATCCGGGAGGTGGAGGTTGCAGTGAGCTGAGATCATACCACTGCACACCAGCCTAGGTGACAAAAAAAACAAAATAAAATAAAATAAAAAATAAAAATAAAAGTTGCAAATGTCATGTCATTTGGGTGCCTCTCATTGGTATATGTTTCCCATGCAAATTCATGCTACTCATTCATTTATCTATTGACTTAGTTCTTTATAGCTCAGTGCTGTGCTGGTTGGAGTGTGGGGTCCAGAAAAGGAGTCATGTCTGCCCGTTCCTGCCCTTCTTGAGCCCCTAAGGGAGACTGACTATGTTAGTCTGGGTTCTTGAGAAACAGAATCAATAGGAGATCTATGTGTTTATGTCTGTATCTGTCTATATCTAACTGGTATCTATACCTATATCTATATCTCATCTATATCTGTATTACATTATCTAATCTATATCTATCTGTATCTAATCTATATATCTATTTCTAATCTATATCTAATGCATATCTACATATCTCTAATCTATACCTATATGTATGAGATTTATGATGAGGAATTGGCTCCCATGATTATGGAGGCTGAGAAGTCCCGCGATCTGCAGTTGGCAAGCTAGAGACCCAGGAGAGCTGATGGTGTAGGTTCTAGTCCGCGTCCAAGTCCGAATGCAGGAGAACACTGACGTCCCAGCTTGAAGACAATCAGGCACAGAGAGTGCATTCTGCCTTCCTCAGCCTTTTGTTCTGTTCAGACCTGCAGGGATTGGGTGAGGCCATCCATGTTGGGGAGGGCCACCTACTTTACTCAGTCTCCCGATGCAAATGCTCTTCTCACTCAGTATCTCTCACAGACACACCAGCGTCCGCTTGACACACAAGATTCACCTTCGCACTGATATATGAACAAATAACCACGCCGCCAGGATGTGTGCTGGAAATGAGGTGGACAGAGTCCTGAGATTGCAGAGGAGGAAGGAGAGTGGCTCACTGGCCCAGGGAGTGCTGCTGAAGAGGTGGCCTGTGAAGAGACTCTGAACCAGAACAGGCTTTTGCCTGGTACAGAACAAGGCTTTCTAGGCAGAGGGTTGGGCAGGAGCAGAGACGGGAGATTTGAAGTTGTGTCGTGTGTCCATAACCTTTCCTCCAGACTGATGGCTTTATCAACCATGGATGCGCTGGAAAATGGGGTTGGGATGTGCGGAGCGGCGGTGGAGATGGAGATGGAGCCGTCAGAAGGGACTCTGGGCCCTCAGCGGCGGGATTGCAGGCAGGGGCTCCTTCAGGAGGTCACTCCCCCAGTGCTGGCAGAAGGGATGGCAGCTTGCATTTTAGGGCAATTAAGGAGGGAATAGACGGGAGAGAAGATTCCAGAGATGGGGTGGAAAGTGATGAGACCTGGTGCCTGCACTAGGCAAAAATTTCATAAAGTGAAAAACATACCCTCAGCTTTTAAAAGGAAAGGTTTCATGACAACTGAGAACAACCACACATATGTCAAAATAAGTGGTGTTTTAATTTTTAATTTTTCTGGGTTCGTAGTAGGTGTCTATATGGGATGCATGAGATGTGTTGACACGGGCCTGCAATATGTAATAATCACGTCACCGAGAATGGGGTGTCCATTCCCTTAAGCTTTTATCCTTTGTGTTACAAACAGTCCAATTATGCTCCTGTAGTGATTTAAAGATACACAGTTCTTATTGACTATAGTCACCCCGCCATGCTATCAAATACTAGGTCTTATTCATTCTTTCTGTTTTGTTTTTGGTTTTGTTTTTGTTTTTTTTTCTGTAGCAAAATAAGCATTTAAAAAAATCCAGTATTGAGACATGGCTTGGTCCCCCCACGCTACTCTGGTCTGTGGATGTTAAGGGACATTTCATCACCTGGAGTGACTTCCACTTTCCTTGAAATTTATTTTTTCCTAGCAATTGCTTTTCAAGGTTGTGCGTTGAGAAGATTCTCAGTGACACACTGGGTAGCTCCTGGGAGGCTGGGCAGGGGACTGTCGTCATAACGCCAGGGGATCCCGGGGTGGCAGTGGTGCAGCTTGGGAGGCATGGGTGGATTCTGGATCTGGTTTGCAGGTAGAGTCAGTGGGACCTCCTGGAGGTGTGGACGTGGGATGTGAGAGCAAAAGAACAGGGAAGACTCCAAGGTTTTTGGCCTGAGGAGCTGGAAGGGTGGAGTCAACTCTTAAGGGAAGACTCCAGGAAGAGAAGGTCTGGGGATGGTGGTGAACGTCAGGAATTCAGGGCAAGGTGATGTCTGCTGGACATTCCTGTGGTGACGCTGAGGAAGCACTTGGATGTATTTGTCTGGAGCGCAGAGGAGAGCTGGAGGTGTGAATTGGGAGTGTCCAGGTGCAGATGGTACTGAGCCACCAGTTCAGATGGGCTTACCTGGTGCCTTCGTTTCCTGGGGCTGCCAGAACAAATGATTACGAATACAGACCAGGAGGCTGAAAGCAACAGAAATGTATCTCCTCACAGTTCTGGAGGCCAGGGGTGCAAAGTCAAGGTGCCTGCAGAGCCATGCTCACTCGTGGGGCTCCAGGAGAGGCTCCTTCCTGCCTCTTCCAGCTCCTGGTGGCTTTTGACTGTCCTTGGTGTTCCGTGGCTTGTGGATGCATCGCTCCTGTCTCTGCCTCCCTTGTTACATGGCTGTCTTCCCTCTGTGCCTCTGTGTCTGTTTTCTCTTCTTATATGGACTCTGGTCATTAGATTTAGGGCCCACTCTAATCCAGTATGACCTCACCCTAACTACATCTGCAAAGACCCTCTTTCCAAGTAAGGCTTCATTCTGAGGTTCTGGGTGGATGTGCATTTTCAGGGGACGCTATTCAGCCCACTATACTTGGGAGTGGGGTGGGTGGAGAGAGGAGCGAGGGCTAAGCCTGGGTCTCTCCAACATTAAATGCCGTGAGAAGATGTCCCTAAAAAAGGAAAGACGAGGAGGAGGAGGAGTGGCCCAGGTGGTAGGAGAACAAACAGGTGAATGTGACATCTTGGAAACGTGTTTCCAGGAGGTAGGACTGGCCAACTGCACCAGATGCTGCTGATAGACTAGGTGAGAAGAGGATAGCGGATCGACCACAGCATTGCATATCATGGAGGCCACTGGTGACTGCAACAAGAAGGGATCAATGGAGTGTGGCCGTGGAAGCCTAAATGGAGCGAATCCAAGGTGTTTACCTGAGGGAAGAGAAAGCATGGTCCTTGCAGAGACTTCTGCATGAACGTTCATAAACAGCATTGTTGGTAATAGCCCAATACTAGAAACAACCCAAATGCCCATTAAGTGAATGGATAAATAAGCTGTGGCTCATCCACACCACGGAATACTACTACTCAGCAAGGTAGAGGACTGAACCAGTTATCAGCGCATCCACGCAACAACATGGGCGACTCTCAGAATCATCCTGCTGAGCGAAAGAAGCCAGATACAGAGGAGTGCATATTGTATGATTCCATTCGTATAAAACCCTGGAAAATGCAAACGAATTTATGGTGGCAGAACGCAGATCCATGGTTAACTAGGGGTAGGGACAGGAGGAGAGGGATGGGAGGGGTGATGACACAGGAAAATGGGGCAGCTTTTGAGGTTGACGAATGAGTTCACTATCTTGATTGTGGTGGTGCTTTCACAGGCATACACATCTGTCAAAACTTTGCAGATTGTACCTTTAGTTATGGGCAGCTTATTATATACCAGTTAATCCTCAATAAAGCTATTAGAAAAATAGGCCAGGTGTGGTGGTTCATGCCTGTAATCCCAGCACTTTGGGAGGCTAAGACAGGAGGATTGCTTGAGCTCAGGAGTTTGAGGCCAGCCTAGACAACCTAACAAGACCCCCTATCTCTGCAAAATAAAATAAAAAATATCCATGCCTGGTGGTGCATGTCTGTAGTCTCAGCTACTCAGGAGGCTGAGATGGGAGGATCACTTGAGGCCAGGAGGTTGAGGCTGCAGTGAACTGTGATCACACCATTGCACTACAGCCTGGGTGGCAGCGAGACCTGGTCTCAAAAAAATAAAAAAGTAATTTTTACATTAAATCTCAGGAAAATATAACACAGAAAATCTTCTCTTTACAATCATCAAGTAGGAACATGTTTTATTCTCGCTTCTTAGCCTCAGCCTGGTGGTTTGTAGACAGATTCTTGGATTAGTGATCTAAAGTGTAAATATTTTGTAACCTTAGCTTCTTTTATCAGGAAAAAAAAATCTTCTTTTATCAGAACATAACTTGTCATTATCAAGTTTTGACAGCACCTGAATGAAGTACATCCTTTAAGACCCAAGCAACTCCCTGATTTAAAAAACACCTATTACTTACTTTATACCTCTCACTTTTGTCTTTAGAAAAGGAAGATGTAGGCCAGGCACAGTGACTCATGCCTGTAATCTCAGCACTTTGGGAGGCCAAGGTGGGCGGATCATGAGGTCAGGAGATCGAGACCATCCTGGCTAACAAGGGGAAAACCCATCTCTACTTAAAAAAAAAAAAAAAAACAAAAATTAGCCGGGCGTGGTGGCAGGCGCCTATAGTCCCAGCTACTCAGGAGGCTGAGGCAAGAGAATGGCGTGAACCCGGAAGGCGGAGCTTGCAGTGAGCTGAGATCGCGCCACTGCCCTCCAGCCTGGGTTACAGAGTGAAACTCCATCTCAAAAAAAAAAAAAAGGGAAACATATTTCTGGATCCTGCACATCCTCAGATGCAGCATTATTTTTGCAAAAGCTTACAAAAAGTGGAATCCTTTTCTTCTTGTTTTAGATCCTTGTAGTCAACCCCTTGTTTGTGAATTTCAGGTAGTTGTAGATAGATGGGTAATACTTTAAAATGTCTGAACGTGACAGAGTCAAGAACTTGCTCTCCTTGTTGCATTTCCAAAGGGGTCTTTGTTGATGGAGTTGTTTCTTGCATGTTTCCAGGTTGCAAAAGAAGAATGGTCTCAGACCCTTTGGATCAATCTGAATGTGCAGATTCTCCAGGAAGGAATTGAAGGTTTTCTCAGGGCTCTCAGAAAGCTACCTCGGTCAGTCCGTGGCTTATCAGTGGCCTACTACTTGGAAGCGAAAATGAAGGCATTCAAAGACTCAATTCCTTTACTTCTTGACTTGAAACATGAGGCACTAAGAGACAGGTTTGTTTTGTCCTCTGTCCACGGATGTGAAAGTGTGGGAGGAACTTTTAGTTAAAATTGTTTCCCTCAGTACATTATCTTTGCTCAGGTCTGTTGATGAAGCACAGATTTCAACAATGCCGCAGGGCTATACATAGGCATGACACAGTTCTATAATATTGTTTCTATGTAAAGTGTCTATAAAACTGTCAACCACAGGATTCTTTTAAAAAAGAAACATCCCAGCAGGTGCAAAGTGGCATTTGCAGTTGCTTTTCTTGAAGATTTAAAAAAATATAGTAAGTGGCCTCTATCAGCCTCATCCAGCAGACATGGAAAGGGACTCACATATGTAATTTACAGTTTTTTAGCTGCTACAGTAAAAGAGTAAAAACAGGTGAAATTAATTTTAATAGTATATTTCAATTAACTCAATATATCCCAAACATTATTTCAACATGTAATCAACATGAAGCATTTATTCATGAGATATTTTACATTCTTCTTAAAAAATATGTCGAAGCACAATGTGTATTTTACACCTATAGCCTATTTCAACCTGGGCTTGCCCCATTTCGAGTGCTCCGTAGCCACATGTGGCTTGTGGCCGCCATACTGATGGGATAGCCAGCCCTGTGGGTGGGACAGAGAAGGCTCCTACGCATGGGTCTGTGTTTATTTGGTGATGGCGCCACACAGACATGAATTAGTAGGAGTTACAGTCCTAATTTGTGAGTTATGCTCCTGCTCATGTGTTTCTCTATTCCTCTGTCATGTTTTCCAGAGTGTGGTCATCTAGTCATGCCATGACATCAAATGACTTCATTTTCCTTAGTGAGAAAGTCATCCCTTCTTTGGTTCCCTTCCCATCCTTGAGTTCACATTGAGAAAGTCTCTCATAAGTGCTGGCTTGTCTTCAACACGTGTTACACCTGTCTCTCCCTCTCAACAAGGAGCAGGCAGCCCTCAGGCCCCAGTGACTTGGGGTCTCAGCCCTCTTTTCACTGTCTGCTGGCTTCCCTGGAGCACTCACCCTCACCTTTACCTTTGCAGACTTCAGTTTCCTCATCTGTAAAACTAGGTAGAAGTAGGCATATTCTAGCTAACGTTCCCAGTTTTATGATCCCATAACCCAGTGTTTCTCAAACTTTGGTCCTGTCTCATCATTTTTGTCAGATCTGAGTATCATCTATCCTATCATGGCTTTATATTTTTCTTCCTATCAGTTTCTTTTTTATGGAAATGAATGTTATTCTAAAAAGAAACTTACACCACCACTGTAAAGAGAAAACCAAAAACTCTTGCCAGAAATAGAAAGTAATTATATTTGTAATTATATATATATAAAACTAGCTCAAAACAGTTGCCTGTCTCTGAGCCAGAGGCCTTCACTCTAAGGAAAGTGAATGACCCTGGGGAGGGGCTGAGGACACAGTATAAGAATTAAAGAAAGAGGAAAGAAACACGAAAGGTGGCTCGCCAGTCAAAACAGGTTTATTTTAGAGAAAACAAACCTGAGAGGGGATTCTGGCCAAGTTAGGTCAGAGCCACACTCTCTTACAGACTAAGAGTTTTTAAGGATTTAGGGTAGGAGAGTTTATCAGAGGTTTGGACTGCTTTTTTGTCTCTTTGTTGTGCTTATCTGAGAGGGAGAGTTGTGTATCTATTCCCATGCATTTTTCTGCAGCTGCATGCATACCCGCCGAGTCTGCTTTTAGCTCCCCTATCTTAGTGCACCTGAAGGGAAAGGAATGTGCTTATTAAGGCCCACTGTTTTACTGGGGCCCATTGTATGAGGGTGAAGTTTGGCAGTTACCCAAGAGACTTCCTTCTCTCCTCCCTCTGTGCCCGAGCTGTTTTGTCTGTGTGTTCCTGTCTGCTCTTTCTGGCAGCCTGTAGTTAGAAGAGAAATGATTTCCTTGAAATGCATGGGCTAGAAAGGGGAGCTGGACCTTAAAGTGACAGTGTTTGTCCAAGATGAGGGTGCTCCTGCTCTGTCACACAGAAGCACAAAGAGGAGACTTTCCCTTCGATGTAATTTACTATAATTGAAAGGACTGGGTGGGAACTGGAGAGGGAATCACTCTCTCCCAGTGACTCAGGGCTATGTCGTGTTGAGTGTGGACCCTCTAACCCACCACCAGGGTTATGTCACAGGCTGGCCCCAGGTCCGCTCTGCCCACATGCAGTCCATCAATCGCCGTGACATGGGTTTTGCAAAACAAAGATTTATTCGCAAGGCCGCCAAGCAAGGAGGCAGGCGAGCAGCCCTCACATCTGCCTCCCTGAAGATAAGGCTTAGGGATGTTTAGGGGTTAGGGGAGTGGGGTGGTTGAAGTTGAGGGGGAAGGTGGTTGATGGTGGGAAAAAGGAAGTAACAGGTTCATTCTGAACAAGTGTAGTTGGGGTTCACAGCTTTCACAGAACATAGGCACAGAAAATGGGGGTGTCAGCGTGGCCTGAGGGTGGAGTTTTTGGCCTTCCAACATCAAAAGGCCACCTCTGGGACACTTGCACAGGCCCAGTTGAAACGTCAGTGGTCTCAACCAGTTGGAACTGGACAGAGGAGTTGGCTCAACTTCCTGAAAAACAACCAAAGTGATCATCGCCATAGTGACCTGTGAATGTTATCCATAGTAGCTGGTGAAGGTTAAGTTTCAGCATTCAGTGGTGAGGACTTCAGCTTCATGGGCAAAGGGGAAAAAAAAATAAAAAGCAAGTGACCATAAGCCACAGAGCAGGCACTGATGACACTTACCCCTCAGTTTCAGTTCTGACATGCTCCTTCCTGTCAGTGCTGTGCTAGGCCAGGGGGTTCAGAGACTGATGAACCAGTAGGGCCTCCTTTCTGACCATTTCCATGGCCGTGTGTGTGTGTGTGTGTGTGTGTGTGTGTGTGTTTACAACAACACTCAGTGATTCGACACTTGCTGCTCACGTGCTGGGTCCATGGCGTTTTGCTGTCTAGCATCATGCTTAGCTCCCTTACTCACACCCATTCCATATACACAGAACCAAAACATGGGCAAATTCACAGGCCAGATGTAAACCTTAAAGGTAGGCCAGTCAGGTGAAGAGCAGAGCTGCCTCCGTGGTGTCTGTGTGCACAGGAGTCTGCCCCGATTGTCCCGTCTGAATGGGCCCCTTTGTCCCTCCTCTGGCACACTGTGGTTTTCTCATAGTACTCAAAATCCTATGTCATTATTTAATTTATGTATTTGTTTATTGTTTGTTGTATGTCTCCCCAAGTAAATGGCAGGTTCCCTGAAGCTAGGGGCGTTGCCCTTGGTAACTCTGTACCCCAGTCCACTGCCTGGCATGGAGTCAGCACTGAAATATTTATCAAATGCACGAGCACTCATAATTTACATGAGGCTCCAAAAAGACTGAGTGATTCAACAGAGATTGAGGTCATTGGTCGAGAGACTATGACGGAAGCAGTTCCCAATAATTAAAAGTTGTATATTTTATGAGATGGCTGTCAAGACTAGTGTATATAGTATTTTGCGATACATTGTTTTCAGGTTTAACTCTGGAGGCCACTGGGATTTTGGAGAACTTTGGGAATATATTTCCAGTGATGTCCTCATGTTTCAGAATTTCATTATAAGAATTTACAAAGTGAGATTTGTCCTGTGATTTAAATGGGAATAATCAAACTCCTCACTAAACTCAGTAAGCATAAAGATTTGAATGCTGATGTGCTTTCAGGCATTGGAAAGAACTTATGGAAAAAACGTCTGTCTTTTTTGAAATGACCGAAACGTTCACCCTAGAAAATATGTTTGCTATGGAACTGCACAAACACACAGATGTTCTCAATGAGATTGTCACAGCAGCAATCAAGGAGGTTGCCATTGAGAAGGTAAGACTTCAGTTAAAAACAGGCTGGAGAAAACAGAGTCTTTTTTTAATTCAAAAAGAAAACAGGGAGACCTCATCTCTACTAAAAAAAACAAATTAGCTGGGCGTGGTAGCATGCCTTTAGTCCCAACTTCTTGGGAGGCTGAGGTGGGAGGATCACTTGAACCTGGAAATTGGAGGCTGCAGTGACCTGTGATCGCACCATGGCACTCCAGCCTGGGTGACAGGGTGAGACATTTTCTGTCTCGAAGAAAAACAAACAAAAAAGAGAAAACATATTTGCTCTAGTACCTGCTGTACTTCAGTAATAAAGAATTATTTATTGTAGAAATATAATTTTTGTTTTAATTAAATTTTTTATTGTTCCCAATTGTAGTTTCATTTTCCATTGTTTAAAAAAATTTTTCTTATTTATTTATTTATTTATTTTGCCATTGATTTTTAAATAGAAGTAATGGATGTTGATGGTAGAAAATTGAAAAAAATTCATAATCCCACCACCTGAAAATAATTATTAACTTTTTAGTGTATTTCTTTCCCTACTTAAAAATGCATACACACACGTATACATATGCATACACACATACTACTCATATATGTGCATATATGCCCATGCATTTGTGTGCACAAACATACACATACACAGGTACATACATACACATACCCCTACACATACATGCACATACATGTATACAGTTGTGTGTCACCTAATGGTGGGGACACATTCTGAGAAATGTCTCCTGAGTTGATTCGTGTTTGTGCAAACAAACCTAGCTGGGATGACTACTGCACACCTAGGCTGTTGGGTAGAGCCTATTGCTCTAGACTGCAAGCCTGTACAGCAAGTGACTATATTGAGTACTGTCAGCCATTGTAACCTAGTAGTACATGTGTATCTAAACATAGAAAAGGTACAGCCAAAATATGGTCTAATAATCCTATGGGACCACCATTGTATATGAGATTAATCACTGGCTGAAACGTCCTTATGCAGTGCATGACTGTACATAGTATACCACACATGTATATATGCACATGTATATACATATAGATACATATGCATGGAAACACACAAAATATACATACAGTGTGCACACAGCATACCTAACATATACACATAATGTATATACATGTGTACGTATGCACATAATGTATACACAGTGTACCTAATATATACATGTACACATAATGTACACTATGTATTCTTGTACACACAATGTACACACAGTGTACCTAATATGCACATGTACATATAATGTACGCACATATACATATACACACAATGTATAATGTACCTAATATACACATATACACACAATATACACACATGTATACATATACACACAGTGTACACAATATACCAAACATACACATAATATACATATAATGTATACACGTACATATGTATACATATACATATGTATCAATACAGATTTTTTTTTGAGACGGTCTCCCTATGTTGCCAAGGCTGGTCATGAACTCCTGGGCTCAAGCAATCTGCTCACCTTGACTTCCTAAAGTGTTAGGATTACAGGCATGAGCCACCACCCCCTGCCTCGATACAGATTGTTTTGAATATGGAATCATAAGAGACATATCATTTTGTAATTTGTTTTTTGTGACAGTAGAGTAAGCACAGGGGCAGGATCTCATAACTGTGCAGGCTTCGGGGGCAGACTGTGGAGTTTAGATCCTGTTTCTGGGGCTCAGTAGCTAAGCCTCATGTCTGAGTCCCAGTTGCCATCTCTGTAAAATGTGGGTGATAATAATCCCAATATAATTTGAGGTATTTGCTTTGAAGACTGAATGAGATCATGTATGTGACATGCTTACCTGCCACATAGCAAATGCTTGATAAGTGACTATTATTACCATGACAGAATCCCAACTTTTCAGGAAACAGACCCAGGACTCCAATTGCGTTGTTGGCCAAAAGCAAGCTAAGGCAGGTGTTTTTGGGTTGGGGCTTGGTCTTTTCAGTTCGTGTACCTGAATCATTCTTTTTCTATTCCTGAACAGGCTGTGAAGGAAATCCTAGACACGTGGGAAAATATGAAATTCACTGTAGTCAAGTATTACAAAGGCACACAGGAGCGAGGCTACATCCTGGGTTCTGTTGACGAAATTATTCAGTCTCTTGATGACAACACTTTCAACCTGCAGAGCATCTCAGGAAGCAGATTTGTGGGGCCTTTTCTGCAAACTGTTCACAAATGGGAAAAAACGCTTTCTCTAATAGGAGAAGTCATTGAGGTGAGAGAAAAGATGAACAAAAGATGGATTAGAGCCAGTGCATAGCAGTGGTTTTATAGGAGGATATTTTGTGCTTAGAACTTTTTTTTTTTTTTTTTTTTTTGAGATGGAGTCTCGCTCTGTCGCCCGGGCTGGAGTGCAGTGGCCGGATCTCAGCTCACTGCAAGCTCCGCCTCCCGGGTTCACGCCATTCTCCTGCCTCAGCCTCCCGAGTAGCTGGGACTACAGGCGCCCGCCACCTCGCCCGGCTAGTTTTTTTTGTAGTTTTTAGTAGAGACGGGGTTTCACCGGGTTAGCCAGGACGGTCTCCATCTCCTGACCTCGTGATCCGCCCGTCTCGGCCTCCCAAAGTGCTGGGATTACAGGCTTGAGCCACCGCGCCCGGCCAAGAACTTTTATATGAGGATATTTTGTGCTTAGAAACAAATGATCCTCTTTCATGCTTTTTGTCTTGATTTATTTTGAGGGGAAGAGCGCATGATCAAAGGAATTGATCTAAGTTTTTATTTTAGTGAATGATTTTCATTTCCAAGATTCCTAATTGCTTCTTTTTTGTATATCTCTGTTTTTCTTTGATACTGTTCTGTTCTTGTTGCAAGGATGCTTTGCCTCCTTGATGACGCTGAAAATTAGAAACATTTATTTTACGTTCCTTTTCAGATTTCTCTACACTTTTTTTTAAAATGCCTGTTGACTCTCTCTTATGGTGGTGGGTTTTCCTCTGTGTGATTTTGATTTTTTTTTCTAGCTCATCTCACATGTATTTTTTTTTTCTAGCTCATCTCACATGTATTTTTTTTTTTCTTGTATTTGCTTCACTTTGTCATCTGTTTTTGCAGCCTCTTTAACCTGGGGCCTGTCACACTGGGAAGTAGCAAGGTCTTATAGTAGGTGATTTGGGGCTTTCTTCCTTTTGGGCAACACTTGTCCAGACCTCTGTGAGCAACCCAGGCTCACTGCACCATTTTTGTGCAGTTGCCTTTTTTTCCTCCCCAGACCACAGGCAAGCACCTTGTTTTTGGCCACAATCCAAGCTTTGGGTGGGATGAAGCCAGGTCTGGTTCACCGGCCAAGTGTGTGATCAGGCCTCCATCATGCCTGGGCTTCCTTGCCTTGCTTTTTTGTTCATTTGTTTGTTTTGTCTATGACTTTGTGTTAGTGGAAGCTCTTATGTGGGATATAGCACTGTTTTTTAATTTGTGAGTTAAAAACAATTTTTTTTAGATGCAGTCTTGCTCTGTTGCCCAGGTTGGAGTGCAGTGGTGCCATCTCGGCTCGCTGCAACCTCTGCCAGCTGAGTTCAAGTGATTCTCCTGCCTCAGCCTCCAGAGTAGTTGGGATTACAGGCACGTGCCACTATGCCTGGCTAATTTTTGTATTTTTAGTAGAGATGGGGTTTCACCATGTTGGCGAGGCTGGTCTTGAAATCCTGACCTCAAGTGACCTGCCCACCTTGGGCTCCCAAAGTGTTGGGATTACAGGCATGAGCCACCATGTTCAGTCAAAAAAATTTTTTTATTGAGGTGAAATTTACATAACATAAAACTAGCTATTGTAAAGTGCACAATTCAGTGACATTTAGTACATTCACAGTGTTGTGCAGCCACCACCTCTAGTTTCAGATTTTCATCAAACCAAAAGAAAAGCCAGTACCCCTTAAGCAGTCGCTCCCTACCCATCTCCTCACCCCAGCATCTGGCAACCTCCAGTCTGTTTTCTGTGTCAATGGATTTACCTATTTTGGGTATTTCATATAAGTGGAATGACACGATATATGATCCTTTACGTCTGACTTTTGTCAGTTAGCATGATGTTTTCCAGGTTCATCCATTTTAGCATGTGTCAGTGCTTCCATCCTTTTTATGGCCCAATAATATTAAATCATGTGGCTTGATCACATGTTGTTTTTCTGTTCATTGGCTGATAGACATTTGGGTTGTTTTCACCTTTTGACTATTGTGAACAGTGCTGCTGTCAGCATTCATGTACAACTACTTGAGTCCCTGTTTTCAATTCTTTTGAGTCAATACCTAGGAGCGGACTTGCTGGGCACTTGGTACTTGGCTCACTTTTTGCATGGCTTTGGCATGGCCTGTCCTTAGTTGTTGTGGGTCACAGGCTTCACCCCCTTCTCATAACTAGACATTTTCCTACCTGTGCTGGGCTGCGTGGAGAGCTTTCTTTTGCTTTAGAGTGTGGCCATTAGTTATGCTTTCCTCGGCATTCACTTTCTTTGGAGTGGAGGGGAGCTGGCCATGCACATGCTCACTCTGTCACCTTGCCTGGAAGGTCCTTCCACCGGGGTTGATTTGGGTCTGTCCCGTGTCAGGGTGGGGCTTTGCCATCCACTCCTGGAGGTATCTGATAACCCCTGCTGACACTGACCTTTTGTACTTTTACAGATTTGGATGTTGGTTCAGAGAAAATGGATGTATCTTGAAAGTATTTTTATTGGTGGAGATATAAGATCACAACTCCCAGAAGAGGCAAAAAAGTTTGACAACATCGATAGAGTATTTAAAAGGGCAAGTGACTCACTTGTATTTTAGTAATGAAAGAAGGGCAGTGTTTTGAGATATTTGTACTTTTTTATTTGCACATTGTATTTTCTCCGTTGGTAGCTTCTCTCTCATTTTTTAGAGACAGGGTTTTGCTCCGTTGCCCAGGCTGGAGTGCAGTGATGTGATCATGGCTCTCTGTAGCCTCAAACTCATGGGCTAAAGAGATCCTCCTACCTCAGCCTCTCAAACAGCTGGGACTACAGGCATGTGCTGCCATGCCCAGCTAATTAAAACATTTTTACAGGGATAGGATCTTGCTACGTTGTCCAGGCTGGTCTCAAACTCCTAGCCTCAAGTGACTCTCCCACATCAGCCTCCCAAAGCACTGGGATTACAGGTGTGGGTCACCTTACCCGGCCCACTAGTAGCTTCTGAATTTTTCCTGTCATTATTTATGACCCTAATCTGTCTAGTAAAAATTCCCATTTGATTTTTAGCTGCTGGCGTATGACACTGAATCTTTTTTACATTTATTATAAAAGCAATATTTGCTTGTTTAAAATATTTTGAAAACGTAGAACAGTGGAAAAATGTATCTCTCATGGTTCTGTCACTTTAACATGTCAACATATTCCTTTTATCTTTTTCCTATGTGTATACATTTAAAAAGCATAATTGTAATCATATTGTGTACAACTTTATGTCATAATTTTCTCCTAATATTATGAGAAACATTTCATATTAGGAAGTCATCTGAGGAAATATTTTCATGGCTCTCTATATTCCAGTGAGTGGGCTGACATTAGTTTAGTTGATCTCTAGTAATTTGACATTTTGTTTGAACAGAGTTATTTGCTTTCATAAATAATGTGCAGGTTCTTGCCTAATGCTTTTTCCATAGAGTGAATATCTTAAGATAGATTGTTAGAAAGCAAATTGCCCATGAAAGGGTGTATGTATTTTAAAGTCATCTCCAGAAGGTTGGACTGGTCATCACAGTGGCTGGTAGTTAGTGTGGCTGCGATTTTAACCCAGCTCATTTGCTCTCAAAGCCTGGGTATTTTGCTACTTAGCTTTGCTGCTGTGTTCTTTAATTAGAGGTGGCCAGTTCATGTTTTTGTCTCTTTTATCCACTAGTGTTTATAATTGTTTCATACCCATTTGCATAAGCTCTTTTTTTAAACTTAAAAGAATTATACAACACATATCAGGCCAGGCACGGTGACTCATGCCTGTAATCCCAGGACTTTGGGAGGCTGAGGTGGGCGATCACTTGAAGTCAGGAGTTCAAGACCAGCCTGGCCAATGTGGTGAAACCCCATCTCTACTAAAAATTCAGAAAAATTAGCCAGACGTGGTGGTGCATGCCTGTAATCCCAGCTACTCAGGAGGCTGAGGTGGGAGGATTGCTTGAACCCGGGAGGTGAAGGTTGCAGTGAGCTGAGATGTCGACACTGCACTCTAGCCTGGGTGACAGAGTGAGACTCCGCCTCAAAAAAAAAAAAAAAAAAAAAAAAAAAAAAGAAGACTAACATGACAAATATCAATTTATTACAGAATGCTTTAGAAATTACAAAAAGCCAAGAAAAAAAGAAAGGAAGGAAAAAGTACCTATAATCTCCTTGCCCAGGGTAACCATTTTAACGGTTGAGCATGTAGCTTTGTGGAATGTTTATTCCTGCATAAACATACAAATATATGTAGATAAATAAATAACATTCTACAAAATAGGATCGTTCTTTTTTTTTTTTCTTTAAAGAGACGAGGTCTTGCTTTGTTGCCCAGTGATCAAAGCTCACTGCAGCCTCCAACTCCTGGGCTCATATGATCCTCACGTTGGCCTCCCGGGTAGCTAGGACGACAGGTGTGCACCACCACACCTAGCTAACTTAAAAAAAAAAAAAAGGTTTTTTTTTTTTCTTTTTCTTTAGTAGTGATGGAGTTTTGCTGTATCACCCAGACTGGTCTCAGACTCCTGGCCTCAAACAATCCTGCCTTACTGTCCCAAAGCACTGGGTTTACAGGCATGAAACTAGAATCATTCTTACCAATATCATTGGCTATTTTCATTGAACAGCTTGACGTATTTCAATAAATAAACATCGAAATTATCACTCACAGCAGATGACTGACCTGTTGCTGGACATGGAGGCTATTTCTTTCTTTTTCTGCTGTGATGAAGAAGCTGCTGTGAATATTCTGTATATACAAGTCGCTCACGGTGGAATTGCCAGCTTCCTTTACTCAGCATATGTTGACTGGGTTACTGGGTGTAAGCACTGCTGTAAGGTGGGGTGGAGCCCATCAGTGAACAAGACAAAAAATCCTTTCCCCGTGCCGCTGGCCGCCTTATGGGATAACGAAAAGAAAAACCAGAAACCGGTTAGTTACATGTAGTACGTTAGAAGGTGCTAAGGATACACATGTTTAAAAATGATAAACTGATCCCCTGAAAGCCGATGGCACTGGGCAGCTTGTCAGTTTGGTCTCTGCTGTACCTGGGCTCTGGCGAGTGCCTATTGGGGGTCAAACACAGTGTGTCTGCTCTCCCTGCTCACCCTGCTTGATGCTCTCCTCTGTCCTGGTCCAGATCATGGGCGAGACCTTAAAAGACCCCGTGATCAAGAGGTGCTGTGAAGCCCCAAACCGCCTCAGTGACCTACAGAATGTCAGCGAGGGCCTGGAGAAATGTCAGAAAAGCCTCAACGACTACTTAGATTCAAAGAGAAACGCCTTCCCGAGGTTCTTCTTCATTTCTGACGATGAGCTGCTCAGCATTCTGGGGAGCAGTGACCCACTCTGCGTCCAGGAGCACATGATCAAGGTCAGCCTTCTGGGTGGGCAGGGGCTCCCCGTGTAAGCCTTAGAACTGCCTTTGGTCCTCCCTGGTTCCCTTTGCCGTGAGGTTCAACCCAAAGGGTTAAGACTGAAATGTTGGCCGGGCACGGTGGCTCAAGCCTGTAATCCCAGCACTTTGGGAGGCCGAGACGGGCAGATCACGAGGTCAGGAGATGGAGACCATCCTGGCTAACACAGTGAAACCCCGTCTCTACTAAAAAATACAAAAAACTAGCCGGGCGAGGTGGCGGGCGCCTGTAGTCCCAGCTACTCGGGAGGCTGAGGCAGGAGAATGGTGTAAACCTGGGAGGCGAAGCTTGCAGTGAGCTGAGATCTGGCCACTGCACTCCAGCCTAGGCCACAGAGCGAGACTCCGTCTCAAAAAAAAAGACTGAAATGTTGCTAGAGTTGGGTTTTTGGTTTGTTTTCTGAGATAGGGTCTGGCTCTGTTGCCCAGGCTGGAGTGCGGTGGTGCAATTCGTGGCTCACTGCAGCCTCGAGCTCCCCGACTCAAGTGATCTGCCACCTCAGCTTCCTGAGTCGCTGGGACCACAAGTGTACACCACCATGCCTGGCTATTTTTTATATATTTTTGGGAGAGATGGGGTCTCATTATGTTGCCCAGGCTGGTCCCTAACTCCTGAGCTCAAGCGATCCTCCCACCTCAGCCTCCCAAAGTGCTGGGATTGCAGGTGTGAGCCACCGCACTCAGCCCTGGAGTTTTAATTTGAAATGTAAGTCTGATGATATTCACTCAGTCTGAAATCACACCAGATTCAGCTCTTTTTCCACAGTCCAAAACCTTTCCTTTTATAAACTAAAAAAAGTTAAAAATAAAAAATACAGAAATATACAAAGACTAATATATTAAACAGAGAGGCATTAGAGGATAGTAGTTTTGCACATGGACTCTAGAACCAGATGGCTGGGGTTCAAATCTTTGCTCTATTCTGAGTTTCTGTGTGACCTTCGGCAAGGTACTTGATCTCTCTGGACATCAGTTTCCTCATCTGTGAACGGACATAACCCCAGTAGTTACCTGTTTCAGTGAAGCTGCTATAAAGATGGAATGAGTCACTATTTATAAAGCACTTTGAACAGCGCCTGCTTTGCAATGTTGGCTAAACAACCCTCTCCACTACCCAGAATTGGCACGTGTTACCATTTAGTCATATTTGGTTTGTCTCTTTTTTTTGTAAAGTTGTACAAATTTGCAATACTCTTTCTCCTCATCCCCATTCATACTTCCTCTACTTTCTTTCTTTTTTTTTTTGAGATGGAGTCTCACTGTGTCACCCAGGCTGGAGTGCAGTGGAGTGATCTCAGCTCACTGCAACTTCCACCTCCCAGGTTCACGCCATTCTCCTGTCTCAGCCTCCAGAGTAGCTGGGACTACAGGCGCCAGCCACTGTCATGAATTTGTTATGATTCCTTCCAGACCATAATTTCATACTTTTTAAATAAATGTATATGTATCCATGAACCATTTCTGGAATGGCAGGAAACAACAGAGAAAACTGTCCCTTGTGATGGAGAACAGAGGCTGACCAGACATGATCTTTGGCCTGCTAATCAAAGCTCTTTATCTAGGGTCAGCCCGGGCAGGGGCTCTGAGCCTCGGCACTGCTGGCATTTGGGGCTGGATGACTCTTTGCCGTGGGTGCTGTCCTGTACATTACAGGATATTATGTAGCATCCCTGATCGCAACCTACTAGATGCCAGTAGCACCCCCTCCCTAGTTATGACAACCAGAAACATCTCCAGACATTGCCAATGTCCCCTGGTGGCAAAATCATCCCCGGTTGAGAATCAGTATTGCAGGGTAATTCCTCCATTCCAAATTAACAGAGCACTTAGGAACAAGTGCTTTCTTCCATACTTTCCCTTTAATTAATGCTGACTTCCTTCTTAAAGTAAAATTCATATTTTTGACTGCATGTTTTTCCTTTCTCAAAGGGGAGTCTTATACAGTATTCTGTTTCTTTCTTTTTTTTTTTTTTTTTTGAGATGGGGCCTTGCTTTGTTGCCCAGCCTAGAGTCAGTGGTGTGATCACAGCTCATTGCAGCCTCTACCTCCTGGGCTCAAGCAGTCCTCCTGCCTCAGCCTCCTAAAGTGGTGGGATTACAGGCATGAGCTATTGTGCCTGGCCTTCTGCTTCCACTTTTGTAAACAAGTCTTTTACTGTTACAGAAAAATACAGTATCAGGAATACTCCATTTACTGTTTGCCTCTTTTGGAGACCTCTGATTTTATTTTTTAAAGTCTGTTTGTTGCCTTCCTCTCCTCTCTGATTTGCAAGTGCCTTGTATTATATGGTGGGCCCTAAAGGACCCATTGTCCTAAATGTTATTCTGATTAATAACAATGATAATAGTCAGCAAATGCCACGTGTTTAACAGTGTGCTGGCATTCGACTTACATTGTTTCATTTGATTCTCCCAAGCCCACCTTGGTAAATGCCATGATTATGTTTATTCCAGGCAGAGAGAGGAGGAGCAACTCACCCATAGTTGCTCAACTGGATAGTGGGGAAGCTGGGATTCCACCACAGGCCTCTGTTCCCCAGCCTGGGGTGTTAATTAATCACCCTTCCGCCGCCTCCACATTCCACTGGCTCCTATGTCCAGATATCTCCCCATTCCAGCAGGGTTAGGGACAGAGTCTGTCTTCTTTTTCTTTCTATTTTCAATCCTCCACAGATCTTTGCACAGTGCAGAGTAAATGAAAGTCCCCAGTAAGTGTCTTTCGGATGACCACACAGGTGGGTGAGTGACATCCATCTTGCCTGTGATCTCGGCTCAATGGTTGCCATTGCTTGCATCGTGGCAGCTCTGCTGGATGAAGCACTGCTGGCTGGTCTTTGATTCCAGAACTCAGTGCAGGTCTTACAGGGCCGCCTCTCCCTGTTTTGCAGATGTACGACAACATAGCATCGCTGCGGTTTAACGACGGCGATAGTGGAGAAAAACTGGTGTCCGCGATGATTTCAGCAGAAGGAGAAGTCATGGAGCTTCGGAAGATCGTGCGGGCCGAAGGGCGCGTGGAGGACTGGATGACGGCAGTTTTGAATGAAATGAGAAGAACTAACAGACTAATTACCAAAGAGGCTATTTTTAGATACTGTGAAGACAGAAGCAGGCAAGTCTGTGAATGTGAACGTGCATTGCTCTATCCTATTCATAGTCATAATGGATTAATTTTAAGGGCTTGGAGTAGATTGACTGACATTCCAAATGAGGTTTTATTATTTTGCAATAGGTAATTAGTGGACAGATAGATGTCTTTATTTTTATTTTTTTGAGACAGGGTCTTGCTCTGTCACCCAGGCTGGAGTGAAGTGGCACAATGGCTCACTGCAGCCTTGACCTCCCGGGTTCAAGAGATCCTCCCACCTCAGCCTTCAGTGTAGCTGGGACTACCAGGCATGGGAATTACCACGCCTGGCTAATTTTGTACTTTTTTGTAGAGAGGGAGTCTCACTGTGTCACCCAGGCTGGTCTCAAACTCCTGGGCTCAAGTGATCCTCCCACCTTGGCCTCCCGAAGTGCTGGGATTACAGGTATGAACCACTGCACCTGGGCAAGCTAGCAGTCTTTAGTATATGTGCTGCCGAAGCGAGCTCAAGATAGCAGTCTTCAAATGATCACACCAAGCAGTACTCTGAAAGTGTGCCCCCTGGTGGCAGCACAGGGCCCCTGCGACTGTTAGAAATGCTGATTCTTGGGTCTTAGCCTGCACCTGTGCATCAGACCTCTGGGGGTGGGGCCTGAGGAGTTGTGTTTTTGCAAGCTCCCAGGGGATTCCCAGCACCCTTAGCATGTGGCCCGCTGACTTAGTGAACCACCAGAAACAAGGTGTTTAGTAGGATTATGTGTATGTAACGTTTCTAAAATATTTACTGAATTTCTACTGCATAGAAAGATTTTTGTGGCTAAAGAGGCTTCAGGATATCATGCTGATCCTGCCTGCTCCTAGCAGCTGAGTGCAGTTCAACTAGAAATACAGAAAGCCTCTTTGGCTAACTTGTTCTGTTGGATTGAGACAGGATCCCCCTTAAAGTTGGAGTGTATTTGGCAGGGCCTTGATGCAGACATAAAATCTTCCTTGTTATTATGAGAACACCATCCTCTTGATTTTGCACACTGCCTTTTTGATTTTGCAAAATGCAAACATCTACTTAAAAAATTATCAGAGAACAGCATAATATTTATTTGACTATGATCCTGCTGTTTCTGAGGTACTGAGGCATATAAAGAGTTTGTTTGCATCTTTATGTAGATATGTTCAGTGGTATGCTAGTAAACTGAATGTCTGGGAAAAATTTTTTAAAGCTTTGATTTAAAGTATTTGCCAGTTTCCATGGTGCAAATATTCCTGTCATGGCTGATTTCAAAGCTCAGTGAAATAACAGTAAGTGGTTTAACAACCAGCTTGCAGAATTCCTGAGTATTTGACAGTTAGTCTTGCGAGTTGTTAGGAGGTGGCCCTAGCATTCATTTAACCAATAGTTCTTCAACCCCTGCTCTGGGCTATTCACTATGCTAGATGCTATTTCAAAACCAAACTAGACAGAAGTCTCTGCCTTCTGTATGTATGAATCGCTGAATGTTTTAAAGTCTCTTTCATGCTCCAAAATACTATGAATTTTATGTCAGCATAAGTTGATTTTATTTGCATGATAGCTACCACTTTGCTAGGGCATTGCTACGTTTGGCAGTTCTTAGTTGGTGGAAAAGAGTAAGGGAATTCAGCCTGATGGACTGAAAAAGATATTTTTCTCATCCCAATGCGCCTTTGAGCACATGAACTTGTTGCTTCCAACAGGGAGAATAGTTGACATGAGCATGTTGATTTATTTGAGCTGATACGTGTGGCATCACTGAGAAGTTAAGGCCAGCTGTATCTAGTCCCAGGAAACACCAGTGTCCTGGGATTTCTTAGCTTTGCCCTGGTCATTTAATCTTCTCTGATCCTGCGGCCTCAGCTGCCACCTCTCCCTGTTTCTGATTCTAGGTTTGTCACGTTCTTTGCAAGGCCAGTCTTTGCTCGTCGTTTCAGTGTCATCCTCTGGGCGTTCGTAATCTTTGTTGTCTCTCTCCTGATGTGTAGGGATCATGGATATAAGTAATCTTTAGGTTTTAGCTGCACCGCAGAATTTTAAAATAAGACAACAAAGGTCAATGTTCTTTTTATTGCTTTTCCTACCTACTTATTTATTTATTTATTTATTTATTTATTTATTTATTTATTGAGACAGAGTCACGCTCTGTCACCCAGCCTGGAGTGCAATAGCCCGATCTCAGCTTACTGTAACCTCCGCCTCCCAGGTTCAAGCGATTCTTCTGCCTCAGACTCCCGAGTAGTTGGGATTACAGGCGCCCACCACCACACCTGGCTAACTTTTGTATTTTTAGTACAGACCGGGTTTTGCCATGTTGGTCAGGCTGGTCTTGAACTTGTGACCTCAGGTGATCCGCCAGTCTCGGCCTCCCAAAGTGCTGGGATTACAGGTGTGAGCCACCGCGCCCGGCCTCATACTCTTTTAAATTTATTTTGCCATTAACTGTAGGTCATCAAGATAATAACTATAGTAACCCGAAGTCACTTTTCCAGTATTGGCATTGTATTAGTCTGTTTTCACACTGCTATACAGAAATACCCAAGACTGGGTAATTTATAAAGAAAAAGGTTTAATTGACTCACAGTTACGCATGGCTGGGGAGGCCTCAGGAAACTTACAGTTACGGCAGAAGGCAAAGGCAAAGCAAGTACCTTTTTCACGTGGTGGCAAGAAAGAGAGAGAAGGAGGAACTAACAACCACTTATAAAACCATCAGATCTCATGAGAACTCACTCTGTATCGTGAGAACAGCATGAGGGAAACCGCCCCCATGATCCAATCACCTCCCACCAGGTCCCTCCCTCAACAGCTGGGAGTTATGGGGATTATAATTGGAGTTGCGACTTGGGTGGGGACACGGAGCCCAACCATATTAGGCATTTACAGCTCTGAGTCCATTATTTCTTAAGTGCAGTTTAGAAAAAAAGCTTTGCCTAAATGTGTTTCAAGGCAATCACAAGCTATGTAAGTTAGTGCCTTGGTAGAGGAAATCCAAACATATGAAAAGAGGAGAAACCCCGCAACTCAGCAGGATCTGTACATTACGGGAGGATGAGGTGTTTCGTTTCACCTTTCAGACTGGCAAAAATTCAAAAGCATGATACAGCCTGGCCTGCAAACCTGGGCAGTGTGGTCAGAGACTATGAAATTCTTTGTTGGAATTTTAATTTTCTTTCTTGAGGCAGGGTCTTACTCTGTTGCCCTGGCCACAGTACAGTGGTGTGAGCTCAGCTCACTGAAGCCCTGAGCTCCTGGGTTCAAGCAATCCTCCCACCTCAGCCTCCTGAATAGGGGGGACTACAGGCATGTGCCACCACATCTGGCTAATTTTTGTATTTTTGGTAGAGACAAGGTTTCACTGTGTTGCCCAGGCTGGTCTCAAACTCCTGAGCTCAAGCAATCTGCCGCAGCTGGGCCTCCCATAATGCTGGGATTACAGGTATGAGCCACCATGCCCAGCCTGGAATGTGTTTTTACTTCTTACAATAAACCCCAAATATTAAGTAAGTTTGAAAACCTTAATCAAATATTTTATTTTATTTTATTTTATTTTATTTTATTTTGTTAGAGACAGGGCCTTGCTCTGTCACTCAGGTTGGAGTACAGTACACAATTGTAGTTTGCTGCAGCCTCCAACTCCTGGGCTCCAGTGCCCCTGGAGTAGCTGGGACTACAGGTGTGCGCCATCATGCCTGGGTAGTTTTTAATTTATTTTTTGTAGAGACAGGGTTTTGCTATGTTGCCCAGGCTGGTCTTGAACTCCTGGCTTCAAGTGATCCTCCACCTTGGCTTCCCAAAGTGTTGGGATTATAGGCGTGAGCCACCACGACTGGCCCAAAACATTGAAAAAGTGATCTGGCAACTTTCTTTTCCTTTTCTTTTCTTTCTTTTTTTTTTTTTTTGAGATGGAGTCTTGCTGTGTCACCAGGCTGGAGTGCAGTGGTGTGGTCTTGGCTCACTGCAACCTCTGCCTCCTAGGTTCAAGCGATTCTCCTGCCTCAGCCTCCCAAGTAGCTGGGATTACAGGCACATGCCACCATGCCTAATTTTCGTATTTTTTTTTTAAGTAGAGATGGGGTTTCACCATGTTGGCCAGGCTGGTCTTGAACTGGTGATCCGCCTGCCTTGGCCTCCCAAAGTGCTGGGATTACAGGCGTGAGCCACCACACCCGGCCATGATCTGGCATCTTTCTATGCAGTCAGGTACCTGCAACATTTTTTGTGGCGAGAGGCACCCTCGGCCTGGAATTTTACTACCTAGTCAGAGATAGGTAACATCTTACTCCTACCTAAGTCTTACTCCTCTGACTTAGGTAAACAAATGCAGGTACTTGCTTACCTGAAGCCTTTACTTTGCCCTTCCTATTCCAGATCAAAGAAATAAATTCCTGAAGGGACTGTTTTGGGTACCAGTCCCCAGATCGATCAGAGCCTCTTACACGTGTGCGTTCTCTGCAGAGTCGACTGGATGCTCCTGTACCAAGGCATGGTGGTGCTGGCCGCCAGCCAGGTGTGGTGGACCTGGGAGGTGGAAGATGTCTTCCACAAAGTGCAAAAAGGGGAGAAGCAGGCCATGAAGAACTACGGCAGGAAAATGCACCGACAGATCGATGAGTTGGTAACGCGCATCACCATGCCCCTGAGCAAAAACGACAGGAAAAAATACAACACCGTTCTCATCATTGACGTGCACGCCAGAGACATAGTTGATTCTTTCATAAGAGGCAGGTGAGCATTTTCCGGGGGCAACTGGCATTTCAAAAGGGACCCTTCGTGGTCCTCTGGTCTGTCTCAATGGTTTCCACTTCCTCCTCCACCTTTCTTGCGGTCCAGCATCCTGGAGGCCCGAGAGTTTGAATGGGAAAGTCAGTTGCGGTTTTATTGGGACCGGGAGCCGGACGAGCTGAACATCCGCCAGTGCACAGGAACCTTTGGCTACGGATACGAGTACATGGGTCTGAACGGCAGGCTGGTCATTACGCCCCTCACTGACCGGATTTACCTGACGCTCACCCAGGTGACTGTCGGCCTGGCGCTTGTGGTTACCACTTACCTTGGGGTGGGGCACTTTCTCTAAGCTTGAGGCATGATGACTGCAGTGATTGAAATAGCAGGGGAGATCGTTGCTTTGAAATCTGGAAAAGCTTTTCTATTCGGGATGTGACCCGATTGTCACCATTTGGGATTGGGATGTAAGTGTGGCCATGCTTAGCCACTGCTATACTGGCCCCTAGGTAATGGTGTGTCAGGCTGTATCAGTAGAGGCCAATGGGAAAATGCAGAAATGTCAAAGATGGTGACTGTTAGGGCAGGTGTGATGTGGTTTTGCACGTCTTGTGACAGCTTTTATTCCAGAATATATCTGTTCCAGTGAACAGCCTTGGATGGTAGAGATAGCGTCTCCCTCCAGGACAGAAGGTAAACTTGTTTGCTGTACAGGAAATGAAGGTAACACATCCATCCAGGCAGAGTTTGGGCAGGTTGGCAAGTAACCCCCAAGACTGTTTGTCAGATGCTTGCTAGTTTTCTTTTTTTCTTTTTATAAATTAGAGATGAGGTCTCGATATGTTGCCCAGGCTTGCCTTGAACTCCTGGCCTCAGGTGATCCTCCCACCTTGGCCTCCCGAGTAGCTAGGACTATAGCACGCACCGCTGCACCTGGCTAGATTGGTGGTCTCTTAGGCTCACATTTTCTCAGCTGAGACTCATACCCGCTGTGGGTGTGGCATGCACCTGGGCCCGTCTCCTCATCACCCCATGGGATTTGGGGGGACAGGGATAAAGGGAATGAGTGAGAACAGGAAGCCCATGCTGCCTCCTGTGCTGTGGGTGATAAAGTCCTTTGTTTTTGAGAAAAAGAGTGTCATCTTATCTGTATTGGTTAGGGTTCTCCAGAGAAATAGTACCAGCAGGACATAGCTAGCTGTTTGTCTGTCTATCTATCTGTCTATCTGTCTGTCTGTCTGGCTCTCTGTCTATCGATCTGTGTCTATCTATCTATCTATCTATCTGTCTATCTATCTATATCTATGTATCTATCTTATCCATCCATCCATCCATCCATCCATCCATCCATCCATCCGTCTATGTATCTATCTATCCATCCACCCATGTATCTATCTATCCATCCATTCTATCTATCTATCTATCTATCTATCTATCTATCTATCTATCTATCTATCTATCTACTCTGTCTGTCTCTACCCATCCATCATTCCTATCTATCATCTATTTTATCTATCCATCCATCCATCCATCTATCTATCCATCCATCCTGTCTGTCTGTCTGTCTGTCTGTCTGTCTATCTATCTATCTATCTATCTATCTATCTATCTATCTATCTATCTATCTATCTTCTCTCTCTGTCTCTACCCATCCATCATCCCTATCTATCGTCTATTTTATCTATCATCTATTATTTCTTTCTTTCTATCTATCTATCTATCTATCTGTCTGTCTATCTATCTATCTATCTATCTATCTATCTATCTATCTATCTATCTATCTATCATCTCTCTCTCTGTCTCTACCCATCCATCATCCCTATCTATCATCTATTTTATCTATCATCTATTCTATCTATCTATCTATCTATCTATCTATCTATCTATCTATCCATCCATCCATCCATCCATCCATCCATCCATCCATCCATCCATCCGGATATTTAGGAAGAGATTTATTATGAGGCATTGACTCATGTGATGACAGGGTCTGATTACTCTCACAATCTGCCATCTGCAAGCTGGAGAACCAGGAAAGCCAGTAGCGTTTGAAGTTCTACCAGTGAGAGAGCCCATAGTGTAGATTCCTGTCTGGGTCTGAAGGCCTGAGAACCCGAAGTGCCAAGGGTAGAAGCCCAGTGCCCTGGTTCAAGCAGTCAGGCAGCACCAATGTAACCTCCCTCCATCCTTCTGTTCTGTTCGGTCTTCAACGGATTAGATGAGGCCCACCCACTTTGGGGAGGGTCATCTGCTTTCCTCTTCCTGAAACACACTCATGGGCACTCCCAGAAATAATGTTTAGCCAGCTACCTGGGCATCTTGTGGCCCAGTCAAGTTGACACATGAAAGCAACCACCACATTTTTTCCCTATTCTGCACCTGTAGTCACAGTGATGAATTTGGAAATGACACCCACTTCCTTCTGTGCACCAGAAAACATATGTTTTGCATTTGGCTTGTAACAGGCACTGTCTATGTATCTGGGTGGGGCCCCTGCTGGCCCAGCAGGTACCGGCAAAACCGAGACCACCAAGGACCTGGCGAAAGCCTTGGGTTTGCTCTGCGTTGTCACCAACTGTGGCGAAGGCATGGATTACAAGGTAAGGCCTTGCTGTCACCTTTGGTACTGGCTCATTAGGTAGAGAGCTTAAAGCAGGACATGGCATTTCACCTCCTAGTCTTCTGTGAAGTGACATGACGTCAGCGGGAAGAAGCTAGGAGGAAACCTTCCGCCACCACAGCCCCAGAACCCAAGTGTGTCTGCTTGACGATCCTGCTTCGGTAGCAGGAAGTAGAGCAAGAGTCCCGGATTCACTAGCCTAGGAGGGTCAGGTAGATGATGTACGTGAGTAAAGCGGCCAGCAGACCATTGAATAGAGAGTGGTGGGATCTGTGGCTAACTGCAGAGCAAAACTCCATCTGAAGAGGGCGCCACTGTCCAACTCTGGTTCATAATCACCATTTGGGAAAGTGGACCCAGCATTGCTACATTTTCCAACATTTCAAGAGAAGAGAAGACAAATGGAGTTTTACACAAAAATCTGGATTTGTAAAATCCCAAGTAGGAGCCAGTCCATGAGGGGCCTTGGAAGTCCTGCCAGAAAAACCCACTAGTCAGGTGGCTGGTCGCCTGCTTCTCTGCCAATCGGCGATCTCATGGTTTGCTTTAATTTAGAAAATATATCCATAAATGCATTGTTTGCAGTTTTAAAGATGAAAATTGTCCTTGTCCTGACATGTCTTTCTTCCTAGGCCGTGGGGAAGATTTTCTCTGGCCTGGCCCAGTGCGGGGCTTGGGGCTGCTTTGATGAGTTTAATCGAATCGATGCTTCTGTGCTCTCCGTGATCTCCTCTCAGATCCAGACGATCCGAAACGCTCTGATCCATCAGTTAACCACATTCCAGGTGAGACGTGCGAAGCCCCCAGGACCATGTCCCCAGGATGGAAGCTTGCCATACTACCTCTGAAACACCAGATGGTGGGCCGTTGTCACTCTAGACCAGGCTTCCTGTAGAAGATCTGTTGGCTTTTCCAATTGAGATGATTGGGTTTCCAAAATTATCATCATTGATGATAGAAGGTTTGTAACAGTCCAAGGACTTCACACTGACTCCACACATAGAACTAACAGTTACGAATGGGGGTGGGGCAGATTTCTCAAATAAGTGATGTGCAGGGCCCCCTGGAAGGGAAAAAATATTCTTGTGACTTCCCAAGTTTGAGAAAACCTGACTTAGAAAGTGAATGTTCCATGCAATCACATTGTCACAGTGAATAAGAAATTTTTTCTTCATAGCTTGTAAAGTTATGGCGTCATAATAAGCAGGATTTGCAAGGTTATCAAAGTGAGATGGCAAAATTTTAAAACAATTGTTGAGAATTCATCAATTTCTCTCTGCTGAAGAATATGTTTGCAGACTTGAGTTTGAGAAGTCTGTGTTAAATTATACCAGATTAAGCTGGATCCAAATTTGGAGAAACATGATCTTATTATGTAGTCTAGGAGGCCCAGAAGGGGGTTCTCTAAAAACACAGGACCAGCGTGGGTGGGTCATTTCCCTGCACCAGGGCCTTCTGGGTCCCTTGCTGTCCTTCTGCTTCTGTCCTCCCCCCTCCATGCCCTGCACACTTGTCACTAAGCCACTTGCTGCACAGTCAAACCCTGCCCTGTGACACCATGTCCGTCCCCAGCTGAGTGGAATTGTCCCTCTTCCCTTTACTGGAAAACTCCTATACATCCTTCAGAGCCCCATTGGGAGGTCCAGGATGAAAATTCAGCTTGAGCTGGTGGCCCTGGCATCCCACCTGCCTCCTCCTCAGGTCTTGGTGGGGCTCACTGTTAAGAGAGTGTGTCAACTGGAGACTGTTCAATATTTTCAGGATTCCAGTAAGAGGTCTGGATAGGTTTCCTTTTGATGAGTTCTTTTGAGGGATTTTTGGGGCTGAGCTGACTGCTCCCGAGAGAGGGAATTAACGCATGTAGGTTTCCAGAAGCTGTGTTTCTCAGAGCCAGGAGGCAGCAGCTATCTGCTCTTCCCCAGGGCCCATCTGGGCCTCTTGTGGGATACCGAGGAGGGGTGGGGATGGTCTCAGGGCGCACCTGTGAGTCGAGGCAGTGGCCTTGTTTTGGGGGAGGCTGGCTGTCTTCCAGGCTGCCCTCTTGTTGGTGATGCAGACTGTGCCTCCTAAAAATAAAAATTTCTGTCTTCTGCCTGGCTGGCGGACAATCAAAAAAAATAAAACCGAAAACTTCACCGAGAGACAACCAGACTCAACCTTCAGCTAAAGAGGCTAAGAATATAGGGATTTCCGTGGTTCGTTGGTACCTGGGGCAACCAGAGGAATGAAGACTGGTTTCTTGAAGGGTTTGAGGTGGGATTCTTTAGGGAGGAGTGACCACATGAAGTCCAGGCACCCGCAGAGGGTGCAAAGCCAGGTAGAGGAATGGAAGCGGGTGCTCTGTGACGTGGTGGGCTGGGCGCTCCCAACCTGGCCTGTCTCCCTTAATCGCCACAGCTGTGCCATGAGGTAGGTTGCATTTCTGTTGTGCAGAAAAATAAACTGAGACTCAGAGAGGTTAAGTGATCTGTTGAGGGTCAATGGCTTCTTGTATCAGCCCCAGGCTCTGTGCTTCGTCAACCTGGGCCCCTCTCCCAGGTAGTGCCCCTGGGTTCAGGTCCAAGTTTGGGGTTCCACTGAGACCTGCCCTCCCCAAGGTCTTCGGCGAGGGGAGCCCTGCACTGAACACTGGGGAGGGGAAAGGAGGCTAGTGATGTCATCCGCCTCCTACCACGAAAATGAATCCCCACGCGGCTCACTGCAGGCTCCTTTCCAGGGGCGGGCAGGCCGGGCCACCTAACTGCTTCTTTCTTTCTTCCTTCTTGCTCTCCAGTTTGAAGGGCAGGAGATTTCCCTGGACTCCCGCATGGGCATCTTCATCACCATGAACCCCGGCTACGCGGGCCGCACGGAGCTGCCTGAGTCAGTGAAGGCGCTGTTCAGGCCCGTGGTCGTGATCGTGCCCGACATGCAGCAGATCTGCGAGATCATGCTCTTCTCCGAGGGCTTCCTGGGGGCCAAGGTGGGGCCTCGGCAGTGCCAGTCCACACAGTGCAGACTTCACCTGGGTCTGCTTCCAGACTGGGGACCTAGGACGTGTTAGTTCCATGCGGCTCTTCCAGACTGGGGACCTAGGACGCGTTAGCTCCGCGCGGCTCTTCCAGACTGGGGACCTAGGACGCGTTAGCTCCGCGCGGCTCTTCCAGACTGGGGACCTAGGACGCGTTAGCTCCGCGTGGCTCTTCCAGACTGGGGACCTAGGACGCGTTAGCTCCGCGTGGCTCTTCCAGACTGGGGACCTAGGACGCCTTAGCTCCGTGTGGCTCCTCCAGACTGGGGACCTAGGACGCGTTAGCTCCGTGTGGCTCTTCCAGACTGGGGACCTCGGACGTGTTAGCTCCGTGTGGCTCTTCCAGACTGGGGACCTTGGACGTGTTAGCTCCGTGTGGCTCTTCCAGACTGGGGACCTAGGATGTGTTAGCTCCGTTTGACTCTTCCAGACTGGGACCTAGGACACATTAGCTCCGTGTGGCTCCTCCAGACTGGGGACCTAGGACGCGTTAGCTCCGTGTGGCTCTTCCAGACTGGGGACCTAGGACGCGTTAGCTCCGTGTGGCTCTTCCAGACTGGGGACCTAGGACGCGTTAGCTCCGTGTGGCTCTTCCAGACTGGGGACCTAGGACGCGTTAGCTCCGTGTGGCTCTTCCAGACTGGGGACCTAGGATGCCTTAGCTCCGTGTGGCTCTTCCAGACTGGGGACCTAGGACGCGTTAGCTCCGTGTGGCTCTTCCAGACTGGGGACCTCGGACGTGTTAGCTCCATGTGGCTCTTCCAGACTGGGGACCTAGGATGCGTTAGCTCCGTTTGACTCTTCCAGACTGGGACCTAGGATACATTAGCTCCGTGTGGCTCTTCCAGACTGGGGACCTAGGATGTGTTAACTCCATGTGGCTCTTCCAGACTGGAGATGTAGGACACCTTAGCTCCATGTGGCTCTTCCAGACTGGGGACCTAGGACGTGTTAGCTCTGTGTGGCTCTTCCAGACTGGGGACCTAGGACGCGTTAGCTCCATGTGGCTCTTCCAGACTGGGGATTTCGGACGCGTTAGCTCTGTGTGGCTCTTCCAGACTGGGGACCTTGGATGCCTTAGCTCCATGTGGCTCTTCCAGCCTGGGGACCTAGGATGTGTTAGCTCCATGTGGCTCTTCCAGACGGGGCCTAGGACACGTTAGCTCCTTGTGGCTCTTCCAGACGGGACCTAGGATGTGTTAGCTCCGTGTGGCTCTTTGATTTTTGTTTTTTTTCCTGCTCTGTCTCTCTCCCCCACCTCTTTTAAATTGTAACTTTTAATTTTGGAATAATTTAAGATGCACAAGAGGTTGCCACAATAGTAGCACGGAATTTCCGGGTGCCCCTTTCCCCATGAGAATATCTCACATATCCACAGCCCACTGCCCAAACCAGGAAGCTGGTGTTGGCACAAGTGCCATTAACTCAGGTATAGACGTTATGTGGATTTCACCAGGTTTCCCATTCTCTCTCTGGCGTGTGCGTGTAGTTAGTTCTATGATGTTTTATCACATGTGGACGGGAGTGGCTGTCACCACATCAGGATACAGAACTATTCCATCGCCACAACCACAAAGAAGAGAGACAGGGTCTTACTCTGTCACCCAGGCTAGAGTGCAATGGTGGGATCACAGCTCACGGCAGTCTCAAACTCCTGGGCTCAAATGATCTTCCTGCCTCAGCCTCCTGAGTATTTGGGACCACAGGCAGATGCCATCATGCCTGGCTAATCCTGCTTATTTTTTGTAGAGACAGGGTCTCTACAGCCCAGGCTGGTCTTGAACTTCTGGGCTCAAGTAATCCTCCCACCTCAGCCTCCCGAGTAGCTGGGACTACAGGTGTGTGCCACTGCACCCAGCCTCTTGTTACTGCTTACTAGACACACTCTCCCCCAAACCCTAACTCTGGCAACCCCTGATCTATTCTTCAGCCAGTATAGTTTTGTCACTTTGAGACTGTTCTGTACCTGGAGACGTGTAGCATGGAACCCTTTGAGGCGGGCTTCTTTACTCAGCACAATGCCTTTGAGAATATGTGGTTCAAAAACAACTTTATAGATAATGTTTATCCTCTTTTAAGCTATCTATAACATGTACGTATGTTAAATCTTTCCAGAAGCTCTGGAAAAGTTACAAAATAGAGAATACTTTTAACATAGAGGGTTGTCACATTGCGTTTCTGCAATATGTCTTTTATTGAAAGCTCTTGGTGCCTATTACTGCGTCAGGATTTTGAGGTGGCATGACGAGATCTCTTGCTCCTAGTTTTTATGACTAAAATTGCCACACTTGCCTTAGGGACCTGTGGGTTTTGAATGCTTGCTGTAGATGAGGTGGCTGACTTGTCCTCAAAGACATTTACAGCCTTTTTGTTTTTTGTTTTTTGTTTTTTTTGAGACAGAATCTTGCTCTGTCACCCAGGTTGGAGTGCAATGGTGTGATCTCAGCTCACTGCAACCTCCGCCTCTTGGGTTCAAGCGATTCTCCTGCCTCAGCCTCCCAAGTAGCTGGGATTACAGGCATATGCCACCACGTCTGGTTAATTTTTATATTTTTAGCAGAGACAGGGTTTCACCATGTTGGCCAGGCTGGTCTTGAACTCTTGACCTCAGGTGATGCACCCGCCTTGGCCTCCCAAAGTGCTGGGATTACAGGCACAAGTGACCACGCTTGGCCCAGTTATAGCCTTAATAATAGGTTTAGGTCAAAGTAAAGCAGCAGTGTATTTCTGGAGTGTGATTCCTACAAATGATTCTGTTCTTTAAATTAAGATGGTGAAGATTTTGGTAACACAGATGTTCCTTCACATTAATTCCCAATTTGCCATATTTAAAAATGAAGGACCCACCCTGGTATTTCTGAAAGTTAGAGACGGAATTTGCTTATTTGTAGAGCGGCTGCACTGGAACACCTGCCCCTGTTTTCTTGCATTTGTAGAATGATCCTCTGTTGCTTTTGAATCATTTTATTTTATCTTTTTTTTTTTTTGTATTATTATCTTCTTTCCAAAAGACTCTGGCAAAAAAGATGACAGTTCTGTATAAGCTGGCCCGGGAGCAGCTGTCCAAGCAGTATCACTATGATTTTGGACTCAGAGCCCTGAAATCGGTGCTGGTCATGGCTGGTGAGCTGAAGAGAGGCTCCTCTGACCTTAGGGAGGTAGGGGCCACGTGCCGGAACATTCTCTGGTTTCAGCTGGTTCATGTGCATTTACTATGTGCTTTCAGGGAGGTGATGGGCACAGCATGGTATCACCTGAAATGTTTAAGTCTTAGCAGCCGCTTCCCCCATCGGTCTGGCCTTACTTTGGCCTCTTACCTGTTATATCGTTTGCTTTGTAATTACACTTAGTACCTTAAGGTTGAGTGCAACATCCTCACTCCAATACCAACATTTATGATGCTTCCATAGTAATAATCAATCTGTAGTCTCAGGATGGGTGTGGCGGAACGGTGGGGACTAACAAAATTCTCATGAAAGCATGAATGTGAGTTGTTATTTTCTCTTTGCAACAAAAGAGGGGAACGATTGTGGTTGTTTTTACATGGACTTTAAAGAAAAAGTTCAGTCAATGCTGTTCTGTGGGCAATAGGCTCACCTGTTTCTCTAGTGACTGTACTCATAATGTTACACACACGCGCACATTTGGGTTTTTTTTTTTTTGGAGGGGTCGAAGGAAGAGATATTTATGCTCCTACAAAAAAGGAAGCTGTAAAATGTAAAACACTGTAAAGTCAGATGAAGCTGCATTCGTCATTGTTACTTCTTTTTCTTAGGAGAAAGAAGTTATATGGAAACTTCTTTCATTTTCTCCCCTGCTCATCTATGTCCAAAGTTGAAGGGCGATCATACTCTCGGGTGGGTCATATCTTCTGAAATGAAAAACCACCGATGCCACTTTCAGTCTTAGCAACAGGGAAAACAGTCCCAAGCGCTATCTAAGGCTCTACAAAAAAGAGTGAAGCGAATTGCAGCAGTCTCTCCTCCTAGGGAGGTGAATATGGTCCCATCACTGCAGTCACAGCTGGCTTGTTTTCTTTTACTGCCTTACACTGAACCCAAGCATGCATTCATAGGCTTAACTGCTGCACAATCTGGTACTTCCTTAGAAGAATGAAAACACATTGCAAATACCAAATATCCAAGGACTTCTGAGAAAGAGGTATAAAACAGCCTTGTTTTCTAGGAGGAAAATCCCTCTTCTCATCCAACAAGGTGGAGTTACACATGTAAAACTGTTTGTACGGAGACGTGATGGTTTCTTCACATAGGAAATTAACTTTGCTATATTGTCTTTGGGCTTCTTTATCACGTCAAAAGTTTGCAAACTTGGACCTTTGTTCTTATTCAGTAAATCTATGTCACAGGATGAGTCAGGACTTAGTGTCTTTTGCTTCAAATTAGAACCACATATTTGGAATTGCTGCAGTTCTCAACTGCGCTTATCATGAGAGTGGCAGAAACTGGAGGACGTTAAAAAGTCCCTGAAGTCAGCTATACTTGCCCTTTGTTTAGTCTTGTTTGGAATAAAAGGTGAAGAATTCACAAATACCACCACCTAAGCACCTGTTTCAAATGAAACATCAGCCTTCAGCTTGCAACATGATGTCTTTACAATTAAGCAAATAGCAGAAGCCCCACGTCAGTTCTTCCTTCTGGAGAAGGCAGGGGAACTGCAATCCCCAGGGCTCCTGTGTTGAATCTGAGAGGTAGAACAAAAAGAAAAGTGGCCTCTTCCATTCCACATCCTGGAGGTAATGTGTAGAGAAGAGATACCCACATATCCAGATAGTGAATACTGAAAAAGAAGCAGGACTACCTGCCCTAGGAGACAACATAGAGATGCTTGCCAGGTCCTGAGTTCAAACTTTTGTTTTTGAGATTTATATAAAAGCACCTAAGACTGGGTGCAGTGGCTCATGCCTGTAATCCTAGCACTTTGGGAGGCTGAGGTGGGAGGATTGCTTGAGGCCAGAAGTTTGAGACCAGCCTAGGCAACATGACAAAATCCCATTTCTTTCAAAACAAATCCCCAAAACCAAAAAATTTAGCTGGTTGTGGTGGCATGTTTCTGTAGTCCCAGCTACTTAGGAGGCTGAAGTGGGAGGATTGCTTGAACCTGGGAGGTGGAGGCTGCAATGAGCCGAGATGGCACTATTACCCTCCAGCCTGGGTGACAGAGTGAGACCCTGTCACAAAACAAAACAAAACCCAAATATATATATACATATATATGGGCACACCTAAAGGTCAAAGCAAATGTTCTTCTTGTGATAAGGAACCTTTGCCTTAGTGTAGATGACCATGCCCCTCTGTAAGGTGGGGAGGAGGAAGGTTCCGCTCCTTCCCTCTGGCCGAAATCTGTTTTATTCTCCTCGCACAGCCCACCAGGACACTCGGCCTCCCAGGAGCAGGCCCACCCCAGCCCCTAGGCTGGATTGCAGCATTGTGCCTCACTCCTCTGCCTGTGCTCCTTTTTTATATTTTATTTAATTTTTATGTTTATATACAATTTTATATTTTATATTTCACTTTTATATATTTTATTTTACATTTTTATTTTCATATGAAATTTTGAAAAATGCATATTTAAGTTTATATGATTTATATGATCATTATTAAATATGAAATTTTATATATTTGTATTACATATAATATATATTTACACTATATAATATACATATTAACATTTTATATAAATTTTATAAATTTATATAATTTATAAACAATACAAATATAATTTATTTAATTTATTAATTTATATAAATGATATACATATATACATTTTATAAAATTTCATTTATATAAAATTATAATATATGTATATCTTTTTTTTTTTTTTTTTTTTTGAGGCGGAGTCTCGCTCTGTCGCCCAGGCTGGAGTGCAGTGGCGCGATCTCGGCTCACTGCAAGCTCCGCCTCCCGGGTTCCCGCCATTCTCCTGCCTCAGCCTCCCGAGTAGCTGGGACTACAGGCGCCGCCACCACGCCCGGCTAATTTTTTTTTGTATTTTTAGTGGAGACGGGGTTTCATTGTGTTAGCCAGGATGGTCTCGATCTCCTGACCTCGTGATCCGCCCGTCTCGGCCTCCCAAAGTGCTGGGATTACAGGCTTGAGCCACCGTGCCCGGCCTATGTATATCATTTATATATAATTTATATTTCATTTTAAATTTTATATTTCATATGTATGTGTATATATATGTGTGTGTGTGTATGTATATATATATTTTTTTCGAGACAGAGTTTCACTCTTGTCACCCAGGCTGGAGTGCAATGGTACAATCTCAGCTCACTGTAACCTCCACCTCCCGGGTTCAAGTGATTCTCCTGCCTCAGCCTCCCGAATAGCTGGGATTTCAGGCACCTGCCGCCACACCCAGCTAATCTTTGTATTTTTACTGGAGAAGTGGTTTCACCATGTCAGCCAGGTTGATCTCCAACTCCTGACCTCAGGTTATCCGCCTGCCTCAGCCTCCCAAAGTGCTGGGATTACAGGCATGAGCCAATGCACCCGGCCATATATGTGTATATTATATAATATGAAGTACATATTATATGAAATATATGAAATATACATATTTTATGTTTAATCTCATATAAACTTTATTTTATATAATTTATATTTACATATTTTAATATAAAAATTAAAATTATGTAATTTCTGTATATATGTATTATATATTTATATATATACAGGACTTATATAATTTTAAATTATATAAATTTCTGTAATTTAAAATTATATAATTTTAAATTAAATGTGTATAAATTTTTTTAAAAGTATAAAATGTTTATATAAAAATTATATTTTATATTTCATAAGAGTGTTTCCACTGGGTTGGAAACACAGTCCAAAGCACTGGGTTCCTTTGGAAATCTCTTGGAAACGTGTTTCATTTCCTGCAGGACGTGGTGCTGATGAGGGCCCTGCGAGACATGAACCTGCCCAAGTTTGTGTTTGAAGATGTTCCTCTTTTCCTCGGTTTGATTTCGGATCTGTTTCCTGGGCTGGATTGCCCTCGCGTCCGCTACCCTGACTTCAATGATGCGGTAGAGCAGGTTCTGGAGGAGAACGGCTACGCGGTCCTACCCGTCCAGGTAAAGCGGGAAAATGAGCTCCCTGTGGCTGTGCATCCTTTCCATTGGCTTTTTGTTTTTGCAGTTCTTTAAAAATATATGTATAGTAAAATACACAAAAGTTTCACCATCTTAACCATTTTTCCCCATTTTTAAATCGTGGTAAAATACACATAACAATATTTACCCTGTTACCTACTTTTAAATGTAGAGTTTGTTAGGCCCGGCGCAGTGGCTCGCGCCTGTAATCCCAGCACTTCGGGAGGTTGACCAACATGGAGAAACCCCATCTCTACTAAAAATACAAAAATTAGCTGGGTGTGGTGGCGCTCGCCTGTAGTCTCAGCTTCTTGGGAGGCTGAGGCAAGAGAATTGCTTGAACACGGGAGGTGGAGCTTGCAATGAGCCAAGATCATGCCACTGCACTCCCGCCTGGTGACAGAGCGAGACTCTGTCTCAAAAAAAAAAAAAAAAAAAAAAAGAAAAAATGTAGAGTTTGGTAGCACTAAGTACATTCACATTGCTGTGCAACCATCACCATTATCCATCTCCAGAACGTTTTCATATTGCAAAACTAAAACCCTGTACCCGTTAACTACTTACCTTCTCCCCTCGCTCCAGCCGCTGGCAACCTCTGCTCAACTTCCTGTCTCTACAGATTTGACTACTCTAGGTACCTCCTATAGGTGGAATCATATAATTTTTGTCCATTTGTGTCTGGCTTATTTCACTAACAGTGTTTTCAACATTTATCCATGTTGTGGCATGTGTCAGAATTTCTTCCTTTTTAAGGCTAAATTTTATGTATGTAGTTTGTTTCACACAGTGTGATCAGATGACTCGAATATTTTGTTTTGAGGCATCAACCATCAGAGGTTCTTTCCTCACCTCACCTTTTTTTTCTCCTGAGTCACACTTAGAAAAAAATTGAATTAGATATTGCTGGGGTAGGATTTGGATCCTCTGAAGAGCCTGTAAGCTGTATATGTTGTCATTAAGCCAAATACGTATTGATTGGCAGAGTCCTGCTGAGAATGTAAATGCTCAGAGCCTCCAGGCCTGGGGGGTTGCCTCGGGTCAGCCAGCTTCAGGGTGTCAGGCTACCCCGGAGGCCTCAGGCCTGGGCAGTGGGCACCGGGTACCGGCTGTGGATGAGAGCTTTCTGTGCCTTTCCTGACCCTGATTTTCTCTGTAGTTGGTTGTTAAAAGCATGTGTTTTCCGGAAGGAATGTAAAATGGTGCAGCCACTTTAGAAAACAGCCTGGCAGTTCCTCAACAGGTTAAACCGAGAGTTACCATAAGACCTGGCAATTTCACTACTGGGATCTACCCAAGAGTGAGGATAAACATCTGCTCAGAATTGTTCACGAATGTCTGGAGCAGCATTATTCATAATAGCCAAAAAGTGGTAGCAACCCAACATCCCTCAATTGATGGATCAACTGCTGAAACAGAATGTGGTCTGTCCATGCCATGGGATATCTTTTGGCCATAGAAAGGAATGCAGCACTGACGCATGCTGCAACATGGATGAGCTTTGAAAACACGCTAAGCAAAAGAAGCCAGATGTGAGAGATCACACATTCTAGGATCCCATTTCCATGAAATGCCCAGAATGCGCAAATCCATAGAGAGAAAGTAGATGAGTGGTTGCCAGGGGCTGGGGGAAAGGGGACTGGAGAGATGGGTGCAGGGTTTTTTGCGGAGAGGGGTGATAAAAATGTTCTAAAATTGCTCATGGGGATGGTTGCACAAGTCTCTGAATATACTGGAAACCATTGACTTGTACCCTTTCAAAGGTAAATTGTAGGCATGTGTGTTGTATCTCAATGAAACTGCTTCAGGAAAAGATCATGTTTTAGCCCAACTGCCATTGTTTGTCCCGCAGGTGGATAAAGTGGTTCAAATGTTCGAGACCATGTTAACCCGCCACACGACGATGGTGGTGGGACCCACCAGAGGGGGCAAGTCCGTCGTCATTAACACTCTGTGTCAGGCCCAGACCAAGTGAGTATGACCTCCATGGGGAGGGCCTGACTGCCAGGGGGCTCACGGTATATGTTTGGTGGCAGTATTACCAAGTCCCACTTTGCTCTCTGATTTCCTGGGAGGGTAAATTTGTAATACACACCCCTTTTGACTCAGGGTGTTTTTACTGACTTTATTGCAGACTCAGTTAAGATATTTTAGAATGCAAAATAGCAACCCGCTTGTGCATCAGATGGTGAATAGGTTCATTTGTGAAATGAGAGTTTCACAAACTATCTTATGAGGATATTGTGAAAATGAACGTGAAGTCATAGTTTTTTGGTGTCTAAATTGGTTCCTTAAAGTAATTCAGGATTCACCTTATGCAGCACTGCTGTGGTTTCGCAGTGGCCAGAAAAAGAATGTCACCTCCCTGGGTGCCTTATAATCTCTAGCCCTTCAGGGGCAATTCTTCATGCAGGAAACAGTGATCGTACACTCCCACATTGAAGACCATAAAGGAGCCAGGCATGGTGGCTCATGCCTGTAATCCCAGCGCTTTGGGAGGCCAGGGTGAGAGGATCGCCTAGTCCAGGATTTTGAGAACAGCCTGGGCAACATAATGAGACTCCGTCTCCACATTAAAAAAAAAATTAACTGTGTGTGTTGACGTGCACCTGTAGTACAGCTACTCAGGAGGCTAAGGAGGGAGGATTGCTTGAGTTCAAGAGTTTGAGTCTGCAGTGGGCTAGGATTGTGCCACTGCACACCAGCCTGGGCAACAGAGTGAGACCTTCTCTCTAAAAAAAAAAAAAAAAAAAAAGAGAGAGAGAGAGTATATCATAACAGCCTGCAGTGAATTGAAAGCCTTCTACTGAAAGTGGATTCCTGACTCCTCGCTTCTCTCCTAAGCAATAGCTAGATTCCAGAAAGACCTCCGTGGATGCTGACAGTCTGGCAAAAATCTAAATCAAGCCAATAATTTTTGTGACTTAATAGGCAGTCTATAAAATCTAAAGAGTAAGTGTATGTCATTTGTTCCCGTTGTTTCTTCATATGTTTCATATGAGAAAACGAGCTGACAGTGGTTTACTGACTCTAAGTGGGCTGTACTGTGGCCATCTGCATTTCATTTTTTAATTTATTCATTGTTAAATAGTTTATAGAACTATCACACACGTATGTATGTCTAATGTAGCATGTACATTATTACGACTTACTGATTTGTTGGTTGTGAACTGTGGAGTGTGTGATGTTTAGTTCTCTTTGGCTGAATTAATCCTATAGTTAGGGCTGTGGGGATTTACAGGCACTATGGTGAGAAGTGCCCTGTCTGCTTGATCCATGAAGTCAGCACAGAGCAGATGTTGTTCTGCAAGTAAGAAGGATTGAACATTTGTAGTTCAAAGCTTTGTTATTATCCTGGATGACTGAGTACGGTCTCCTATACGCCCTTAATTCTGAGATATTTACTTAAATGCCATATATATGAATATGGAATATGCATAAATATGAAATATACATGAAAGTTAGCTTCTTGGCGCCCTCCAGAGGCGAAGCTGTGCTTCTAGTTCAGACCTCATTTGTGCTGTGGCCACATTTTTGGTGAAATGTGGTTGCTTTATGTTTAGAAGAAAGCACTAACAGTGAAGGGAAGCCCAGTGAAGAGTTTGCATGGGTTGCATTTTAAATTTTGGCTTGAATTCAAAACATCTAATTCCTCACAGAGGGAACCCAGACTGTTTTCCTCATGCATTTAGTTTGCTTGAACCATGGCTAAAGCCTCTCTTGATTTAGGCTTGGGCTGATGACAAAGTTGTACATCCTGAACCCCAAAGCCGTGAGTGTCATAGAACTCTATGGCATCCTGGACCCAACCACCCGAGACTGGACCGATGGGGTGTTGTCAAACATCTTCAGGGAAATCAACAGGCCAACGGATAAGAAGGAGCGAAAGTGAGTATCTTTGTAGGTAGGAAAGATCCTGAGTTAGTTAATGTTAATTAGCTCAACATTAAAAACGGTGGCAGGACTATACATTGTAGCTTCATGCTTGGATTTCAGCAGACTTGGAGTTCAATCCTGGAGGCTGTGCTTCGGAAGTGAGCAGTCCAGTCTTAGTGCTTTTTACGTGTGACCTCAGTCTTCTTAGTGATGCAATGTGCTAGGTACCGGGATTGTTCCCAGCTTACCACAGAGGAAACTGAGGCCTAGAAAAGATCAGAAACGTGCCCCAAGGCCAGGGATTTAACCCTGATCTGTGTGACTCTAAGTCCTCAAACACAGCCGCCATCAAGCTGCCTGGTCACCATGTTCTATGGCAAGGTAAGTCAAAGAAAGATAGCAAAGTGCCATGGAAAATGCAGGAATGCCCTCCCGAGCCACGGTTTTCCATCTGTAGATGTGGTTGATGGTGCCCTGATGACATCACCACGTGACATGGCGAAGGCCAAGTGAGGCCAAGTACAGAAATGCTCTGAGGGTGTGTAAGGTAATAAATGCTCTGAGGGTGTGTAAGGTAAAAAGCTTTTAGTTGGTCCTATAATATCTCTTTGTAAACGCAGGAATGGTTCTGATTTTATGTTCTAATCAAATCCCATTAATAATAAATAAAATCCTTAAATAACAAGAGTCCAAAGTCCCGACTCATGGCTTTAAAAACAGCTTCTCAGCACTTTTCCCCTGGTTCTGGATGAACCCACGATTCCACACTGAGTTCCATCATCTTGTTTTTGGCGTTCTTTAATTTTGAGCAGTTCCTTAGGATTCTTTATCTTTTATGACCTTCTTGTTCTGGAGGATTCCAGGCCAACTGTTTTAGAGAATGATCTCAGTTTGGGTTTGTCAGTTGCTTCTTCATAATTAGATTCAGGCTATGGCTCTTTGACAGGAAGGCCGCAGGAATGATGCTGTGTCCTTTGCTTCTCATCACGGGCACGTGGTGTTGGTTGCCCTATTATGGGTGGTGTTAATCTTGATTATTGGGTTAAGGTGCCATTTTCCTCTTCGCAGTTGATATGCAAATGTAGGGAGATATCTTATGACTAAGTAAATATCCCATTTCTCATCCAACCTTCACCCATTCACCCAATGGTTTGAGCATCTGTTGATGGTTGCTTGAATCTAGTCGTCATTGTTGTCATCATTGTCCTCCTCTTCCTCCTCCTCTGTCTTCTTCTTTCTTCTTCCTCCTTCTTCCTCCTCCTTCCTCCTCCTCCTCCTTCTCCTCCTTCCTCCTCCCTCCTCCTCCTGCTCCTTTCTCCTCCTCCTCCTTCTCCTCCTCCTCCTCCTCCTCCTCCTTCTTCTTCTTCTCCTCCTCCTCCTCCTCCTCCTTCTCCTCCTTCTCCTCCTTCTCCTTCTCCTTCTTCTTATTCTTCTTCGGGGTCATGCTCTGTTGCCCAGGCTAAGTGCAGTGACATGATCACTGCTTACTGCAGCCTCGAACTCCCAGGCTCAAGCAATCCTCCCACCTTAGCCTTCCAAGTGACTGGGACTACAGGTGCATGTCACCACGCCCAGCTAATTTCTGCTTTTTTTGTAGAGACAGAGTCTCCCTGTACTGGCCAGGCTTGTCTTGAACTCCTGGGCTCAAGGAATTCTCCTGCCTCAGTCTCCTACAGTGCTGAGATTATAGGGGTGAGCCACCACGCCTGGCCTTTGAGTCTTCTTATAATGAATATAAATGGAGATTTTCTATAGGGACAACTGGTGAAATTTGAATGTGGCTTATATATTAGATAATAGTATTGTGTCAATATTAAATTTCCTGAGTTTGATAATTCTGCTGTGGTTGTGTAAGAGAAGGTGCTTATTCTTAGGAAATACTTGCTTAAGTATTTAGGGGAAGGAGGCATTTTATCTGTAATTGACTCTCAAATGATTTAGAGAGAGACAGAGTAAGAGAGCGCACAAATCTGGTAAAAAACGTAACAGTGGGGGAATCTGACTGAAAGGCATATGGGAGTTCTTCATACTATTTTATTCTTGTAACTCTGTAAGTTTGAAATTATTTAAAAATAAAAAGCTAAAAAGAAAAAAGATATGGGAAGGAAATAAACCAAAATGTTAACGCTGAAAAAAAAAATCCAACTACTTGTATCAGTGAGTTAAATGGAGGCACTATCAAGCCACCATTTCAGCACAGTAGAATAGCGTCTGTCCTGTGGAGATGGGCTTCGCTGCATGAGATGTCACCCAGTATAGTCACAAAATGAAACCATCCCGAAGCTTAAATACCTGAGGCCTTGGAAGTAGACGTGCTGCCAGCACGCATGGTGTGTAAACTAGGGCTTGTAAACTCAGATTCTCCCAGGGTCCCAGCAGGTAGCACAAATGAGTGAAGTGGAGCAAATTACATGGTGGTGTTAGCTTCCTAGGGCTGCCATAACAAATAACTGGGTGGCTTAAAGCAACAGACATTTATTATCTCACAATTCTGGAGGCCAAAAGTCTAAAAAGAGGTGTGAGCAGGACTGCACTCCCTCCAAAGGCTCTAGGGCAAATCCTTGCCTCTTCTGCTTCTGGTGGTTCCAGGTGTTCCTTGGCTTGTGGCCACATCATTTCAACCTTTGCCTCTGTCTTGGCCTTCCCCTCTGCGTGTCTCATGTCTCCTCCTGCTTTTCTCTTATAAGGGCATTTGTCATTAGATTAGGACTCATCTGTATAAGCCAGAATGATCGCATCTTGAGATCCTTAATTACATCTGCAAAGGCCTTTCTCCAAACAAGGTCACCAGTCACAGCTTCTGGGTGAACACATCTTTTGGTGGGGGGTGGGTACCATTCGACCCACTACACATGGATATCCAAAATACTTTCTTTACTCTTGACTGTACCACAGGAAACCAGGGGTTAAAACCAGTGATAATAGCAATTGATACTCAGCCTCAGGTGTAAGAGAATGAGGTAGGCGTTGTGGCAGGGGCAGGGACTATGACACTTTCTGTCTCCATAGGCAGCCACTCCTCAGCATCAGCAGATTGTTCCCATGAAGGAATCCAGGTCTGTGTGCTCAGAACTTCCAGTTTGCCCAAGAAGTGAGAAATTCAGATTTTTGTGTGAAGTTCCCTTATTCTTAAATATTGGCAACTAACTCAAACTTCTTTTTTTTTTTTTTTTTTTTTTTTTTGAGACGGAGTCTTGCACTGTTGCCTGGGCAGGAGTGCAGTAGTGCTATCTCAGCTCACTTCAACCTCTGCCTCCTGGGTTCATGCAATTCTCCTGCCTCAGCCTCCTGAGTAGCTGGGATTACAGGCACACACCACTACGCCTGGCTAATTTTTTCTATTTTTAGTAGATATTGGGTTTCACTATGTTGGCCAGACTGGTCTCGAACTCCTGACCTCGTGATCCGCCTACCTTGGCCTCCCAAAGTGCTGGGATTACAGGCTCAAACAATTTTTTATGTACCATTCAGTTAAACCTGTGGGCCAGCTAGGGTGCTCTGTCTCAGATCCTGGTTAGAAAACCCTGGGAAAAAAACATTCAACATGAATGGGCAGGTTATACCAAGTTCCATAATTGGAAACTCTCTAGGACCCATACCTCTCCTTTCTTTGGTTACTGCAGGTATATTTTATTTGATGGTGATGTGGATGCTCTATGGGTGGAAAACATGAATTCTGTGATGGATGACAACAAGTTGTTGACATTGGCCAATGGGGAACGCATCCGGCTCCAAGCACACTGTGCCCTGCTCTTTGAGGCAAGTAGTGATTAAAAGTAAATTTGAACATAAGTCTTTCTTGTAATTAAAAATGTAAATGTTTATTAAAGTAGTAGTAAATATAGACGATTATTTAAAAACAAACAATACATAAGGGTTTATAATGAGTACAACTCTTTGTTCTTTACTCCTCTCATCCCTCTTTATCCCAGAGGTGACTACTTTTACTTTTTATGAATTGTTTCTTCTCGTGATTACCCTACTGTCTATAAGTAACAGGCTTAGCATGATATTCTTCCTTTATACATTTTATAGTTTATACATTATCTATTGACTGACTGCTACAAAAGTGAGAATTCATCTCTTATACCACTAACATCAGAATAGTATATTGCTAAGTTGGTTAATAGTAGATAATGTTTACATTATAATGAAGATAGAAATATTTACTGAAGAACCAACTAATATACTGTGATTACATTTACTTTCTTTTAGAGCCATTTGCTTTGTCTGGAGTTTGTAATTGCCTTCCTTTTTTTTTTTCCGCACACTATTTGCCTTTATCTTAACCTCATTTTTTTATTTTTTTATTTTTTTATTTTTTAAATTTTTTTTATTTTTTTGAGACGGAGTCTTACTCTGTCGCCCAGGCTGGAGTGCAGTGGCCGGATCTCAGCTCACTGCAAGCTCCGCCTCCTGGGTTTACGCCATTCTCCTGCCTCAGCCTCCCGAGTAGCTGGGACTACAGGCGCCCACCACCTCGCCCGGCTAGTTTTTTGTATTTTTTAGTAGAGACGGGGTTTCACTGTGTTAGCCAGGATGGTCTCGATCTCCTGAACCTCATTTTTTTTTAAACTTTCTATCATATCAAGTATTCTGTTGAGCCCCTTTATTTCCTGGAGACTATTCTCCAAAGCCCTCTATCTCCTGCTTAGGATATGGACTGCTTGTTTCATAGGTGTGGCCCTGGGACTTGCTTTCACTCTAACTTAGTATTAATGCCATTTCTAACTGTAAAATTGGTGGGTACATGGAATATTTGTACATATTACTATCTGATTAGCTGACTGAACTATATTTTTTTGTAGAGAGAGCTAGGTTTGTTAATATATCTGGTTTAGCTGTGTACTTATGAAGTTTTTTACTGCCTGATCTCAACTATTTTAAAAAAATAATAAAGAAAAAAGATTGACTGGAAAACACTTCAAAACAACATTTGTTTCTAGGTGGTGGGATTTGGATAACTTATTTTCTTCTTTATACTTTTCTATTTTTTGTCAGATATTCTACAACATATTTTCACATTAATTTTATTATAGAAAAACTAAAAAGATGTTACATCAGAAGTGTGTAATCTTCTCATCAAAATCCCAGGTGTTCAGTTAAAAACCTCATGAAAGCTGTGTTCATTTTGATATGATTTGGATTTCATGCAGTTGTAAAAACTTTCCATAAGAGAAGGTCCTTAAACATCTAGTTTATCTTGTGTATAGCTGTAGCCATGATTGATTTTCTTTATTTCTCCAGGTTGGAGATTTACAGTATGCCTCCCCTGCAACCGTCTCTCGATGTGGAATGGTTTATGTGGATCCTAAAAACTTGAAATATAGACCTTACTGGGAAAAATGGGTTAATCAAATACCAAACAAGGTGAAGTTTTTTTCTAAAATGAACTTAAAGTTATCAGTATTGATGGCTAGTTGGATAACATAGTCCAGAGGGATGTTTGTAGTCGAAGGTGATGACCTTGTCCTTGACCTGCCTATGTCCCTGAGCACAAATTAAGTGAAAACATGGCAGACACACTTTTTTTTTTTTTTTTTTTTTTTTTTTTGAGACGGAGTCTCGCTCTGTCGCCCAGGCTGGAGTGCAGTGGCTGGATCTCAGCTCACTGCAAGCTCCACCTCCCGGGTTTACGCCATTCTCCTGCCTCAGCCTCCCGCGTAGCTGGGACTATGGGCCAGCTCGCCCGGCTAGTTTTTTGTATTTTTTAGTAGAGACGGGGTTTCACCGTGTTAGCCAGGATAGTCTCGATCTCCTGACCTCGTGATCTGCCCATCTCGGCCTCCCAAAGTGCTGGGATTATAGGCTTGAGCCACCGTGCCCGGCCCACGGCAAACACACTTATTTGATTTCAGATAATTTATAGCCAGTGGGATAGGTAATGATTGGATTGGTTGGTCTAGACCAGAGGTTGACAAACTTTTTCTGTAAAGGGGTAGATAGTAAATATTTGAGACTTTGTGTGGGCAATATGATTTCTTTCACAACTACTCAACTCTGCTGTTGTGGCATGAAAACAGCCAGAAATTTGTACACGAATGGGCATGGCTGTGTACCAATAAACCTTTATTTACAAAACAGATGACAGGCCAGAAGTGTGTGTTGTCTTAACAAAAGGCTTCTGTGAAAAGTGCAGAGATGGATGTGACAGTCATGTTCGGGTTGTGGCTCAACCACACCTAGGACACTATGACCACCTTCTCAAAGGAACACAGGTGGTCTGGGTGTGTCTCTAGGAGGGCTACTAGGTTGGAGGTGAATGGAAACCAGGACATAATTATGCCAGAGAAGAGCAGAACAAAGGAAGCATGATAGAACCATTTGAGGCACTGTCCTGTGGGAGACAGCTGTCTCAGGACCCGTGCAATCCCTGGTGGTGATTGGTGCCTTGATAGGGAGGGGGCCTTCACTGCTTTACAGTCTTTGCTGGATGACTATGGTCACTTGAACTCTAAGATGATCAGCCTCTTTCCTGTCAAATGGGAACTGTTATCTTCCCTTCTTCCTCCCCAAGGGCATGGTAGACCCTGTGGCAGCGAAATGAAACACTTCATGATGAGATGAAAGCATATTGTAAAGGACAAATCTCTCTGCTAATATAGGGCACTATTATCAGGGTTTCCTCACCTGCCAGATGTATCATTCATCAGAAGATGTTGCTCAATCCTCTTTGGGCAAGAACAGCTTTCCACTAACTTCCATTTAAATAAACGAACCCTTGAAATGCTTTGGAATGCTGCTTTTTTACAGGTGGAACAATACAATTTGAATAGTCTCTTTGAGAAATATGTGCCCTATCTCGTGGATGTGATAGTGGAAGGGATAGTGGATGGAAGACAAACAGAGAAGCTGAAGACAATAGTTCCTCAGACAGACCTCAATATGGTAAGAAACGATCCCTGCTGTTAGCAAAAAGAAATTCTTTCCTAAAGACAGGCTCACAGTAGGGTTTTAAGGGGAGTGAAGATGCCAGACAGGGTAAACAGTAGCATTGTTGGTTAGTGCCAAGGAGGGCACCATGCTTGCTTTTGTGCAAGTCAAGATACTGGGTTCCATCTGTCGGAACCAACGTGATGGGTCATATGCTGCCATCGCTCTGGGACCTGGGATCCCAGGATTTATGACTGGAATGGACTCTGTGGGGGTGGACTATGTGAGCTGAACCAGATGTTTTCCTGTGAACCAGGTAACCCAGTTAGCCAAGATGTTGGATGCGTTACTAGAAGGAGAAATAGAGGACCTCGACCTGCTGGAGTGCTACTTCCTGGAGGCTCTGTACTGCTCTCTGGGAGCCTCCCTGCTTGAGGATGGAAGGACGAAATTTGACGAATATATCAAACGCCTTGCTTCTTTGTCTACTGTTGACACAGAAGGAGTTTGGGCCAACCCTGGGGAACTGCCAGGTGGGAACCGAGTGTCGCCTGTTTCCCTGCTCTGAGTGCCTTTGGTTAAATTTCTAGAGGAAATGAACAAGCTTTTCCACATTTCTGTCTGTCTGAGTTTTCCAGGTTGTTTGCTTCTTTAGAGAAACATGCAATGGTCAGAGCACATGACGGAGACCCCAGAAGCAGTTCAAATGCATCGACTGCTGTGGTAGAAGCCCAAGCCCTCTGGATGGTCTTTCTGGATGACAGTCAACTTCTCTTGCCTCAGCGTAGGCACTTGCTTCCTTTGCTCTTTAAACTTGTCACATTCTGCATGACTTTGAGTTTCTTCTCCTGTGGGCTTCCCTATCTGTTTTTTAATTTTTATTTTTAACCACCTCACTCCATTTCCACCGTATAATTCATCTGCTGTATTCCTGACTATTTGCACAGTAGACAATCAAGAGTGGATTTGTAAATCGTTCATAGGAAATCATAAAATTAACATTTTATGTTTTTGCACAAAACTGTGCATCTTCAGTGAATCATCCATGATGAAAAAGATGCATTCTCCAAGGTCTACATGCAGTGCTAGGACTCTTCTTTGTCCATCTCTTATTGCTATTTGAGCATGGCTTGAAATATAGATGGCTTTTGAAGTTGTATTTTATACTCCTTACCTGGTGGTCTTTTTAAAGTTTAAAATGAAATGACCTCTGGTCTTTCTAATGGAGAGTCATGGAGCAAATCAAAGATGTTTTACAAGTCCCTGCTTTATTCGGCGGGAGTCTGAGTGCACTCTTCCAGAGCTGAAGTCTCCTTTGAGGGAGTGCTTTTCTGCTCCGCCGGCCACGCTGGCTGTGCACTGCTGCCGCCTACAATTCCCTTACTCGGAGACGATGTTGGCCTGCTTCCCTGGCTTGCCTCCCTCATTTGCCCTCATCTTGGGGGCCTGAATGGCCCGGTGGGCATCCCATTTCCTGACACCTGCTCACAACTCCAGCCCTCCAGGCCCTCGAGGACACCCTTGACGGTGATCTCTGGCACTGTCATGTCTGTGTCACGAATCCTGCTCTCCGCCTACTCTGCCTCTGTGACTCGGGCCACTGTGCTCCTGTTTGGCCTCATGGGGATGGCCACTCTGTTGCCCCAGTGTCTGCTGTCGCCTCAAGCACCCATACTTGCCCCTTCCCTGCATCCTCACTTCCTTGGCTGGTGGCCTTCACTTCAGTCACTCTTGCCTGAGACCCCCAAATGCCTTGCCTAATTGTCCTGTTGAATCCCTCTGAGAAAACCCCAAGTCTGTCTTCTCGGCCTCTCTAGGGGCTGACAGGGAGAAGACCATGCAGCCACAAAGACAGATGTCTCCATACATCCCAGTCCCCAGCTGGCACCCTCACTCCTGGCTCCAAAGGAGCGTTGGGCCTTTTCCCCACATCTCCACCCTGCCCCTCGCCTCTCTCTGCAGCTGATCTTTCTTCCTGCTTCCACAGGAACAGCAGCAGCTGTCTGATAGGAATCTCTCCTTCCAGCGGAAAAGCCCACAGCTCCCGTCTTCAGCTTTCTCCTTTTACAGTGGAAGAGGACACCCCCACTCCACCTCAGCCAAGGCCAACCCAGCCCCTTCCTCCTTCTCAGGCTCCTCGTTCCATCTGAGTCTCTCTCATCTTCAGTCTCCCCCTCTCTACCATCCCGTCAGCTCTTAGACACGCTCAAGTAAAGCCTTGCATGGCCTGGGTGGAGGCGATGGTGATTACCTGGGCACCCGCAGCTTCCATCTCTCCCCTGCCCCGCCTGGGTTGCTGCCTTCCCGTGTTGTCCGCTGTTTCTGCACGTCTCCCGCTGCAGCACTTACGGCTCCATACTGAAATGGCCACTTCTTGCCTGTATCTGTCCCCCACCTGGCCCTCCAACAACTGCAAGGGTAGGGACCAGGGCTCTCTGCTTCGCTATTGTATTCGCAGGGAAGTGTATGTCCAGTGAATGGGAAGCGTTAGTTGAAAATACTCAGAAAGTGCCTGACCAGTGCACAAGTCACATTAGTGACTGTCCCGTGAACAAGAAACATAAGCTCCAAATACTTGGTATGTGTCCAGTGATGAGTAGCGTTAGTTCAAGGTACTCGATATCTGTCCAGTAAAGGAGCAGCATTGAAGTACTCACTATGGCCTCCTTGCGGTACACGCAACATTAGTTCATTTCAAGCATGTGCCAGAACCGGTTTTACATTTCCATGTTTATGATTGAAGTGAAATCAACCATTATTTCCTGCAGGTCAACTTCCAACCTTGTATGACTTTCATTTTGATGACAAACGGAATCAGTGGGTCCCATGGAGTAAATTAGTTCCAGAGTATATTCATGCCCCCGAGAGGAAATTTATCGACATCCTGGGTAAGTCATAGTCAAATCCTTGTTCCTGGGTTTAGGAGTGTGTGATCCTCACTCTAGGAGGAGGCAGAGAAGATCCCATGGCTTCTCTGTTACTCTAAGTCCCACGCAGAGAGCTGGTAGAGAAGAATTGAAGAGGGTGAGCCGTGGGCCCTCCTGGGCACAGAGGGTGGCCCCTTTGGTATTTTTGTCAGCTGCTGGCTCTGAGTATCTTCCGTGGCTCTTTCCCCAGCAGGCCGATCCCCACAGGTGGATGAGATGCTGTTTCGCCTCCCCTTGCCTTTCCCTAGGCTCATCTTCAGTCCACAGAGCTGTCTGGGTGGGGACCAAATGGCAAGGAATGAGGTAGTGTTTTATAAAGGGCGCTCACTTGTAAAGCTGTGTGCCATGGGCGTTTATATACTGAGCCACATTTAGAATGCACCCCTCTGGCTATTTAGATAAAATATGGGCTGAATAATTTCCCAAAGCATGTGTCTGACTTTGGTCCATTGAACTTGTAGAGTGGGACATCCCTGTTTTCTCAGGAGTCCATCAGGATGAAAATATGCCAGTGCAGGAGGGAGCCACATGTGATGCTGTGGTTTCATTGTCTCTTCAGAGGAAGGTGTTGGTCAGGAAGTTAAATCCCACAGGGGTCTGAGTGATTTCAGCAACAGAGAAGCTGAGTTTTTAATATCCTGAGTATAAGTCAGAATTGCATCTTAAAAACAGCTTGGGTGTTCTAAACCTGGACTGTGGTGAGGATCGCACTGCTGTAGAACTATGCCAAAGTCAATAAATTATACACTTAAATGGGTGACTGTTTCTGAGGTCATGTCTTGGCCTTTGCTGCTGTTTTTTATGGGATCTGTGGGATTCTAGGACAATTCCACGTTGCCCCCAGTGCTCACCCTACCGGAGCTGCTGCAATGCCCCTGTTGTTAATATCTATTTTAGTTCACACAGTGGATACCACTCGGTCTACCTGGATATTGGAACAAATGGTTAAAATTAAGCAACCTGTTATTTTTGTTGGTGAATCTGGCACTTCTAAGACAGCCACTACCCAGAATTTCCTCAAAAATCTGAGTGAAGAAACTAACGTAAGTCATTATTCATATGAATTATCTATTGCTGTGTAACAAATTACTCCACCGCATAGCAGCTTCATACAACAAACACTGTGATCTCACAGTTTCCGTGGGTCAAGAATGTGGGAGTGGCTTACCTGAGGGTTTCTAGCTCAGGCTCTCATGGGATTGCAGTCAAGCTGTTGGCCAGGGCTGTAGACATCTGGAGGCCTGGCTAGAGCTGGAGGATCTTCATCTGAGATCCTCATCTGAGATGGCTGAAGGCTGGAGGCCTCCATTCCTCACCCTGGGGCCCTCTCCACAGATGGCTTGGGTGTGCTCAACATGGTAGCTGGCTTCCTCCAGAGTGAGTGCTTAAGATAGGTGGCAAAGCAGATGCTATGATGTCTTTTATGACCTGGCCTTGGAAGTCACATACCCTCCCTTCTGCCCTAATCTATGGGGGAGACAGAATCCACCCTGTACACCCTGATACAGTGTGGGAGGGGCCTGTACCAGGGCGTGGACACCTGGAGGCGAGGAGGATCTGGGGCCCTCTTAGAGGCTGGCTGTCACATTATTCACCATCATTTTTGGGTTTCTAAAACTTTTCAAGTGTTTCCTTTCCTTACTCCAGCCAGTTACATGTCCAATTTGTAGGAGGTCAGATATGTACCCAGCATGGAGTTTGCGGGGTGCACAGGACAAGTGAAGTGAACCAGCTGTGAAGATCTGTTCTGTAGGGATTCACAGGCAGTGGTAGGATAAACATGGAGATGTGCACAGGGAGCATGGCGGGGTTTACAGCCAGGGGGACCTACGGGTTTGTGGAGTCAGGCACTAGGATGCCGCATTTGGGAGCCTCCGTCACAACACCCCTCCCCCAGGACTCTGCAGCTGGTGCTCATCAGCCCGGCCAGGTGCACCTGAACGCAGTCGCTTTAGCAGGGCACACATTCAGCTTCAACACGTTCAGCTCGTGTGCACCTACACTTTGGGTGCCCTACATGGAGAGGGTTATGGAAGGCAGAGGTTCGTTCTCAAAGTATGGTCCCCAGACTGGCTGCCTCAGCATCACTGGAAACTTGTTTAAAAGATCCCAGAGGCCGGGCGTGGTGGCTCATGCCTGTAATCCCAGCACTTTGGGAGGCTGAGGCAGGTGGATCACGAGGTCAGGAGATCAAGACCATCCTGGGTAACACACTGAAACCCTGTCTCTACTAAAAATGCAAAAAAATTAGCCAGGCATGGTGGTGGGCACCTGTAGTCCCAGCTACTCGGGAGGCTGAGGCAGGAGAATGGCCTTATTCTCCTGGGAGGCGGAGCTTGCAGTGAGCCAAGATCGCGCCACTGGACTCCAGCCTGGGTGACAGAGCGAGACTCCGTCTCAAAAAAAAAAAAAAAAAAAAAGATCCCAGACCACCAGGCATGGTGGTTTGTGCCTGGTAGTCCCAGCTACTCAAGAGGCTGATGAAGGATCACTGAGGCTGTGAATTCATGGCTGCAGTGAGCTATGATTGCACATCACTGCACTCCAGCCTGGGCAACAGAGCAAGACCCTATCTCCTAAAAATAAAAAAAACAAAACACACCCTGATCTACCAAATTGGAAACTCTGGGAAATGGAGCCCAGCAAGGTGTGTGGCACATGCCCTGCAGGTGGAGCTGATGCATAATTAGTTAAGTGTGAGAACCACTACTCAAGGAGCTCTCGCCAGCCTAAGCATGGCAGGAGGGCTGAGGACACATGCATGAGCATCCAGGGGGCTTCCCTCACCCTTCCCACCAGCAGTTAGTCCCAAAGCCTGAACCACTTGTTCATGCTCTCTTTGACTTGTTTCGATACAGCCAGCATGATAGTGATTTATGTTTGAATATTGTCATATTGAAAATACTGTTGGATATTGCATCTCATACGATGCAATTACTCTATGAAGTAGTCCAAAAAGATGTCATTACAATCGTCTTACAAGTGAGAAGAACAAGGCTCTGAAAGGTTGAATGACTTTTTGGAAGTCACCTTGCTAGAACTGTGCAGAAACAAGACCCTCAGTCTACTTTCTTCTATGTCACATTGTCCCCAAGGCTCACATGTGACAATTCGCTATTGACTCATACAATCTGCTGAAAGGAAAGAGGAACTCTTGCTTTAGCACTTAGAAAATAATGAAGCACAGACTCACACTGGGTTATTAAAAAGTTAGTTCAGAGGGATTTGCAAAATAGTTGCTAGCTTGTGTGCAAATGTTGACTGCTGTACCCTGAAGAAAAGGCTGGCTTTTCACATCATCTCTTTCTGCTTCAGATTGTGTTAATGGTCAACTTCTCCTCCCGCACCACGTCCATGGATATCCAAAGAAATTTAGAAGCAAATGTGGAAAAGCGAACCAAAGATACTTACGGCCCGCCCATGGGAAAACGCCTGCTGGTGTTCATGGATGACATGAATATGCCAAGGGTAGTTAGACGCTCAAGCAGGTGGAGGGATGGGTCAAGACAGTGCTTGTGTTTGCATGGGTGTGTGTGTGTTAGAAGTGAGTATGAGAACGTTGATATTTACCTCTGTGCAATGTCTGCAGGGCGCAGGCTGCAGGGAGCCAGCCTAGGGCAGAATGTGCCTGGGATGCTGTTCTTACACAGAGGGACCTTGCCCTGACTGATCACGTTCCCTAGTTTCTTAGAGGAGGGAAGCAGGTAGCTGGCAGCCTTTGAACTAAATTCAGTATGTATTTGAGGAAGTAGTTTCTAAAGGAGCTCTTCTTTAAATTAATAATACTGATGTTGGCTCTGTGTACATGGGAGGCATCAGGGCAGATACTTCCCAAGAATTCCGCTGGACTTTTTGAGGAAGAGAAACTTTGGCTGCCTTATGAGTATGTTTCTGGGGTCACAGCCTGAGAAGTACAAAGTTTTCTTAGCATATTAGAATTAAAATTTACATTATTTCATAGAACCATTTTTTTTTCTGAAAGTCTATTTCCAGAAGGACAGTATGCAAAGCCAGAATCCATCCATCCATCCATCCATCCATCCATCCATCCATCCATCCATCCATCCATCCATATGTTCATTCATCTATCAGTCTATTCTTCCCTTCATCCATCCATGTGTCTGTTTTTTCATCCACCTATCTGTTATTTACCTACCTATCTGTTCATCCATCCAACCATCCATCTGTCCATTCACTCATATATTTATTAATCTATCCATCTATTCTTCTCTTTGCTTGTCTGTCTGTTTTTCCTCTAGCTGTCCATTTATCCATCTACCCGTCTGTTCATTCACCTGTCCATCCATCCATCCATCCATCCATCCATCCATCCATCCATCCATCCGTCCATCTGTCCATCTGTCCATCCATCCGTCCATTCAATGGATGGGCCCATCTGTCTGTCATTATCAGTGTATGAATTAATTACCCAATGTCTTTGCTTATGTTAAATGAAGAAAGGGACAAATGCTTGGCTTAAGGCTTGATGCTTTGTAAGCCCCTGAGTTGAAACAGGTGAAACCAAGAGAAGCAGAAGTGTCGATGTGTGGACAGGCATATCACACCCCCGGGTGGGACTGCACTGTTGACTTCTTGTCTGTCCATCTGTCCATCCATCCATTTGTCCATTTGTCTGTCTGTCCATCCATCCACCCATCCATCCATCTATCCATCTGTTCATTAATTGAATTAACATATATTCATTCAGCCCTTCCTATGAGACTGGTGCTGTGTAGTCAACACCTATGCAGTTCCTGCCCTCATGAAGCTGTAGTATCGTAAGGGAGACAAACTTCAAAAAACACAATCACAAATGGATATATACAGTTGCAACCTTTGAGAAGCCCTGTGAAACTGAAACCAAGGTGCCCTGGAGAGTGACGGGAGAAATGAGCTTGAGTTAGGATGGTCAGCCAAGGCCTCTCTGACTCCCGCTTTGCGATACTACTATTCTCTTTTCTTTTTTATAAAAATCAAGGTGGATGAATACGGCACGCAGCAGCCAATTGCCTTGCTGAAGCTGCTGTTGGAAAAAGGCTACTTATATGACCGTGGGAAGGAGCTGAACTGTAAAAGCATTCGAGACCTTGGCTTTATCGCTGCAATGGGGAAAGCCGGAGGAGGCCGCAATGAAGTTGACCCGAGATTTATTTCACTATTCAGTGTCTTCAACGTGCCGTTTCCTTCAGAGGAGTCTCTGCATTTAATTTATTCCTCCATCCTGAAAGGCCATACCTCGGTAACTTGATTTTAATTAGAAGTCTAAACCGGAAGACCTTGTGTTGGGAGGAAGCATACACAGGGCTGACTTACCCATTAGGCACAGCGGGGTCAAAGCCTAGGGCCCTCAATACTTTCAAGGGCCTATGAAAATGTTTTAATTTCTTTCAAAATCAGAAGAAAAAAAATCCTCTTTATACAATGTCATTATAAAATGTAGTTGTAATGTGTTTTTATGGAGGAAGGGGTCCATGGAGGCAAAAGTGCCTTGGGCTCGTGGGAGTCCTGATGTGGCCCTGAGGTGCTCATGCCACAGTGAGTGACAGCGAAGAATCAACTAGCAGGCTGAGGCCCTGGAGTCAGTCCCCTTCTGCTCCAGGATCAGGTCCCTTGAACTCTCCTAACCTCGTTCTCATTTGGAGCGGGGAGATCATGACGGTCCCCACCTCACTGGGTTTTGGAAGGATGAAAGGAGAGAAAATGTGTGTAAAGGGTGTCTAGTGCACACTGCCTAGTGCATAGCAGCTACTCATTAGTTGCTAGTTACTGCTGTTATTATTATGGTTTAGTTGGCTCCTCCAAATGGAACCCATTCATTTAAACAACCATCTTCTGATCTGGCGTTTCCCTGCTAAAGCGGGGTCTGCACACTTGGAGGCTCCAGGGGCCAGGTGGGTAAGATAAAGGTGTGGAGTGGTCAGGCATGACCAGTAGGAACTGTGAGCACCTGGCCCATTCATGCCCTACCTGAAGGCATTTGCTTTCAAAACTGTGAGGTCTGTGCTAGTCAAAACTCCCACTGAGGGCTGGTTGGGGGCTTTGGTTTCACATCATGTTGACTTGTTAGTGTGAAAATCTAGAGCAATACAAACAAATCAGGCCAGGTGCAGTGGCTCAGGCCTGTAATCCCAGCACTCTGGGAGGTTGAGGCAGGTGGATCATTTGAGGTCAGGAGTTCAAGACCAGCCTTGTCAACATGGCAGAATCCCATCTCCACTAAAAATACAAAAATTAGCTGGGTATGGTGGTGGGCACCTGTTGTCCCAGCTACTTGGGAGGAAGAGGCAGGAGAATTGTTTGAACCTGGGAGGTGAAGGCTTCAGTGAGCCAAGATTGTGCCATTGCACTCCAGCATGGGCAACAGAGTCTCAATCTAAAATAAATAAATAATTTAAAAAAGTAAAAATAAAAAATAAGTAGTAAAATTCACATAATGGCTGGGCATGGTGGCTCACACCTGTATCCCAGCACTTTGGGAGGCTGAGGAGAGTGGATCACTTGATCCCAGCAGTTTGAGACTAGCCTGGGCAATGTGGTGAAACCCTGTCTCTACAAAAAATACTAAACAATTAGCCAAGTATGGTGGTGTCCTGTAGTCCCAGCTACAAGGGAGGCTGAGATGGGAGGATCACTTGAGCCCAAGAAGTGGAGGCTGCAATAAGCTGTGATCATGCCACTGCACTCCAGCCTGGGAAACAGAGCAAGACCCTATCTCAAAAAATAATAATAATCACATAACACAAAATTAGTTATTATAGTCATTTTAAAGTATACAATTCAGTGGCATTTAGTCCATTCACAGTGTCGTGCAACCGTCAGTACCGTCTAACTCCAGAACATTTTCATCACCCGGGAAGGAAACCCATACACATTAGCACTTACTCCCATCCCACCTCTCATTCCCAGGAACCATGAATCTACCTTTTGTCTCCATGGAGTTTTCCATGTTGGGTATTTCATATAAATAGAGTCATAAAGCACGTGACTTTCTGTGCCTGGCTTGCTTCACTCCACATCATGTTCTCAAGGGTCATCCGTGCTGGAGTGTGTGTCTGTCAGTGCTTCATTCCTGGTTTGTTTTGTTTTGTTTTTTTGAGATGGAGTCTCCCTCTGTCACCCAGGCTGGAGTGCAATGACATGATCTCAGCTCACTGCAACCTCTGCCTCCTGGGTTCAAGAGATTCTCCTGCCTCAGCCTCAAGTAGCTGGATTACAGGTGCACACCACCATGCCCAGCTAATGTTTGTATTTTATTTTAGTAGAGACAGGGTTTCTACCATGTTGGTCAGGCTGGCCTTGAACTCCTGACTTCAGGTGATCTGCCCACCTTGGCCTCCCAAAGTGCTGGGATTACAGGCGTAAGCCACTGTGCCTGGTCAACTTCATTCCTTTCTATAGCTCAGTAATATTCCATTGTACGGCTCTGCCACATTTTGTTTATTCATCCATCTACTGAGGGACATTTGTCTGTTGGGGGGGTGTCTTTGCATTTTTCAGACGTTTCATGAAAGCATTGTGGCTGTGAGTGGCAAGCTGACATTCTGCACGCTAGCACTTTACAAAATTATTGTGCAAGACCTACCTCCCACTCCGTCGAAGTTCCATTACATCTTCAACCTTCGAGATCTCTCACGGGTTTTTAATGGTCTTGTCCTCACTAACCCGGAGCGGTGAGTTTGGTTTATCTTACTAAAATATGCCCCACAGGTATGATGGTTTTCTTATTCTTTTAAGACAGAGGACTTATCGATGGATTTGATGAATCATTGTATGAATTAATTACCCAATGTCTTTGCTTATGTTGAAGAAGAGAGACCAGTGCTTGGCTTAAGGCTTGATGCTTTGTAAGCCTTTGAATTGAAACAGGTAGAACCAAGAGAAGCAGAAGTGTGGACAGGCCTATCATACCCCTTGGGCAGGACTGTGTTGCTGACTTCTCGTTTTCAGTTCTGAAGTTGGAATTTGCCTGCCTGGAGCCTTTTGCTCACATAACTCAGTCGTTGCTGGTTGGTTATAGGATGTGTGTCTTTGTGAGAAGTAAACAGAGGACAGAAAGGATTTAAGTCATGGTATAAGGAAATTCCCCATTAAAACTAGGCTTGGCCGGGCACGGTGGCTCAAGCCTGTAATCCCAGCACTTTGGGAGGCCGAGATGGGCGGATCACGAGGTCAGGAGATCGAGACTATCCTGGCTAACACAGTGAAACCCCGTCTCTACTAAAAAATATTAAAAAAAAAAACAAACCAGCTGGGCATGGTGGCGGGCGCCTATAGTCCCAGCTACTCGGGAGGCTGAGGCAGGAGAATGGCGTGAACCCGGGAGGCAGAGCTTGCAGTGAGCCGAGATCCGGCCACTGCACTCCAGTCTGGGCGACAGCGAGACTCCGTCTCAAAAAAACAAAACAAAACAAAACTAGGCTTATACCTTCACGTGAATGTCTACTTTAGTCTGTGTGGATTTGCAAGCATAGTCCAGTTATGTGGATTCATATTATGAATCCAGAAGATACTGAAGAATGAGTTGAGAATTTTGCATGTATCCTGCTCTTTGGTGCCTTGAAACATGTAGAATGTCAGGGGCGGTCAGGAGAGGGCAGCTCCAGGTGTTTCAGGTGGAGTGACAGTTCTTTGCTAGAATGCAGGGAAAGTTCTAGAACTGAGGCCAGATGGAGTTGGCTCTTAGAAAAAGGAGGTGTCGGCCACTACTACTGTTCTTTCCTACAGTAAGATAAGCTACGGATAATGACTTGACTTTATTAGCTTCTGTTGGATTCTCTGGTTAGATTTCATTAACATAAGACTAGGGGGCAGGACTGGAGAAATGTTGGGCTTTTGTTGCACCCTGTGTGTCTGTCTGAATGTCACAGCCGTCAGCCCTGGGATCCTGCAGGTGACTTCCTGGCTGACTTTTGTCCCTTCCATTCTGCAGATTCCAGACGGTGGCCCAGATGGTGAGAGTCTGGAGGAATGAATGTCTGAGAGTCTTCCACGACCGGCTGATCAGTGAAACAGACAAGCAGCTGGTCAGTACCTCCAGTGCACCAGCAAGTGCAAAGCTCAGCCAGAAAATTCTTCTCAGGAAAATAAACAAGCGCCAAATGTGTTTTTTATATAGGACACAAATTGCAGAAAAATAGGCACGAGAGGTCCATGGGGCAAAGGAGGGTGGGTTGGTTATTAAGCACCTTGCAGCAACTGAAAAAAAAATAGAATGCAAATGATTTTAGATAATAATAGTGTATCCTCTGTTCCTAACAAGTTTTAGCCCATGTACTGTTGTTGAGTTTGGGTCCTTAAGTGGGCGTCTGTTTCAAGGTACAACAGCACTTAGGTGATTTGGTTACGGAACATTTTAACGATGACGTGGAGGTGGTGATGAGGGATCCCATATTGTTTGGAGACTTCCGGATGGCTCTGCACGAGGGAGAACCACGCATTTATGAAGACATCCAGGACTACGAGGCAGCCAAGGCTCTGTTCCAGGTGGGGATGAGCCCCACCCTGTCCGTGGGCTCGCTTTCTCCTGAGCATGGGCCAAGCAGGAGCTGAACATGGCGTGGGTGCCCAGGAGCCTAACGCCTGTGGCTCTGTCTGAGGGCTTGAAATACGGACTTGTGTCTGGTCCAGTGGTTCCCACATCCAGCATGCTTGGGAGTGACGTTAAGAAATTGTTAAACAGACTCCTGGGCTACCCCGTGAGATTTGCTGCACTGGGTCCATGGAGGGTCCCCAATTCTGGTGCACAGCCAGGTTTGGGAACCACTTGTTTGATTCCTTGATATTCATTTCATTTAATTCATGAGATGAGCCTTGTTACCTGCTTTGGGTCGCTGCTGGCCAGTCAAAGCCCAGCAGATGGAAATCTTGATTGTGAAAGCTAGATTAATCTCCGAGACCCAAACAGTTTAATTATTTTAACTACTGTAGATGTTCAGAAAAATCTCTCTTCCATTCTTAATCTCCTCTGGACAAAAGGAGGGAGTCTGTCTCTTAAAATCCAGTGATCCTTTAAAACATTATTTATTTATTTATTTACTTAGAGACAGGCCACAGTGCAGTGGTATGATCACGGCTCTCTGCAGCCTCAACCTCCTGGGCTCAAGTGATCTTCCTGCCTCAGCCTCCCAAGTAGCCGGGACTATGGGCACATATCACCGTGCCCAGCTAATGTTTTTGTTTTTATTTTTGTAGAGACAGAGTCTTGCTCCATGGCCCAGGTTGGTCTCGAACTCCTGTGCTCAAGTTATCCTCCCTCCTCAGCCTCCCAAAGTGCTAGGATTACAGGCATGAGCCACTGTGCTGGGTTTTAAATTCTATTTTTTAAAAATTATTATACTTTAAGTTCTAGGGTACATGTGCACAACGTGCAGGTTTGTTACATATGTATACGTGTGCCATATTGGTGTGCTGCACCCATTAACTCGTCATTTACATTAGGTATATCTCCTAATGCTATACCTCCCCCCTACCCCCACCCCACAACAGGCCCCTGTGTGTGATGTTCCCCTTCCTGTGTCTCATTGTTCATTTCCCACCTATGAGTGAGAACATGTGGTATTTGGTTTTCTGTTCTTGCGAGAGTTTGCTGAGAATGATGGTTTCCAGCTTCATCCATGTCCCCATAAAGGACATGAACTCATCCTTTTTTATGGCTGCATAGTATTCAATGGTGTATATGTGCCACATTTTCTTAATCCAGTCTATCATTGATGGACATTTGGGTTGGTTCCAAGTCTTCGCTATTGTGAATAATGCCGCAATAAACATACGTGTGCATGTGTCTTTATAGCAGCATGATTTATAATCCTTTGGGTATATGCCCAGTAATGGGATTGCTGGGTCAAATGGTATTAATAGTTCTAGATCCTTGAGGAATTGCCACACTGTCTTCCACAATGGCTGAACTAGTTTACAGTCCCACCAACAGTGTAAAAGTGTTCCTATTTCTCCACATCCTCTCCAGCACCTGTTGTTTCCTGACTTTTTAATGATGGCCATTCTAACTGGTGTGAGATGGTATCTCATTGTGGTTTTGATTGGCATTTCTCTGATGGTGAGTGATGATGGGCATTTTTTCGTGTGTCTGTTGGCTGCATAAATGTCCTCTTTTGAGAAGTGTCTGTTCATATCCTTTGCCCACTTTGTGATGGGGTTGTTCGTTTTATTCTTGTAAATTTGTTTGAGTTCTTTGTGGGTTCTGGATATTAGCCCTTTATCAGATGGATAGATTGTAAAATCTACCATGCTGGGTTTTAACTTCTTTTTTTTGTTTTTAATGCAGGAAATTCTTGAAGAGTATAATGAAAGCAACACCAAAATGAACCTGGTTCTCTTCGACGACGCTCTGGAGCATTTAACCCGGGTGCACCGTATCATCCGCATGGACCACGGCCACGCCCTGCTGGTCGGGGTCGGGGGCTCAGGAAAGCAGTCTCTTTCGAGGCTGGCTGCTTTCACAGCCGGCTGTGAGGTCAGTCCACGCACCCTCCCAGAAACAGGTTTATGATGCCAGTTTCTGCGTTTGGTAGTTCATGTACATATTGGAACAATCCACAGCAGATCATAACATGATGTTTTCATAGAGTGTAGAGATGGGTGTTTTGGTTTGTTCTATTGTTTCTTGGTTTTGGCGTGATATTACTATGTTTTAACTGAATAGCCAAAGCATCTAAGTACAGATGTTCTTTGGCTTAGGATGGAGTTACATCCTGATAAACTATTCATAAGTCAAAAATATTGTGAGTTGAAAATGCATTTAATATCCCAATAAACCCATCGTAAAGTTGAAAAATCCTAAGTGGAACCATCGAAGCCGGGGACCATCTGTATTGTCTTGTTTTTAGGATGGAGAATGTCAGATCAAGTTAGAAAGTCAGATACAAGCAAATCCTGTGAACGGTGATGTGTGTTCATATGGGGAGGGCTTGGCCCAAACCTCAGTGGACCCATCATATGGGGCTGGCAATTTGCTGGCTGCCATATCTGCACAGCCTGCACACACAGATCTGGGTTAATCTTAGAATCTTGTATTTTTAAACAGCTTTACTGAGATCGAATTCAAGACCATACAATCCACACATTCAAAGCATACAAGCCAGTGCTTGTTGGCACATTCACAGATCTGTGCAACCAGCACCACTGTCTACTTTAGAACATTTCTGTGGTGTCGGCCAGGCACGGTGGCTCACACCTGTAATCCCAGCACTTTGGGAGGCCGAGGCAGGTGGGTCACTTGAGGTCAAGAGTTCGTGACCCTTGCCAACATGGTGAAATCCCATCTCTACTAAAATAAAAAATTATCCAGGCATGGTAGCACGCATCTGTAATCCCAATTACTCAGAGGCTGAGGCAGGAGAATCACTTGAACCTGGGAGGCAGAGGTTGCAGTAAGCTGAGATTGTGCCATAGCACTCCAGCCTGGGAGACAGAGTGAGACTCTGTCAAAAAAAAAAAAAAAAAAAAAAAGAACGTTTTGTGGTTTCAAAAAAAAGAAATCCCATGCCCTTTAGTGATCACTGCCCTAATCTCTGCACTCTCCCCTCATCGAGCCCTGAGCAACTAATGACTAATCTACTTTCTGTCTCTAGAGGCTTCCTATTCTAGACTTTCATGTGAAAAGTGTGTGTGTGTATTTTGTGTCTGGCGTCTTTCTTTTAGCACAATGCTTTCAAAGTTCACGTTGTAGCATGCATCGGTATTTCATTTTTTTTTGCCAATAGGAGTTGCTCATGTGGCTATGCCACGTTTCCTTTATCCACTGCTGGGCCTGTTTGTTGTTTCCATCTGTTGGCTTTTGTGGACAGTGCTGCTGTGAACTTCCATGCACAAGTTTCTGTGTGGATGTGAGTTTGCATTGCTCTTGGGTACGCTCCTACGAGTCGAATTGCGGGGTCCTATGATAACTCTATGTTTAATCGTTTAAGGAACCTCCAGGGTGTGGCTGCACCATTTTCCATTCCTATCAGCAGCATCTGAAGGTTCCCATTTGTCCACACCGTTCTTAGAATCGTACAGGTACCTCCTTGCAGGTTGCACATGTAACTCATCCACAAGGGGCCTCTCGAAGTGGAGCAGACACTGTGCATTGAGATGTAATTTGAAGAGAGTCATCTTCCTGATTCACCCTTTTCTCCCCGACCCTTGATTAGTTCTCTGATATCTGACTTCTTCCACTATTAGGGTCTTCCTTTATCCAAAATGCCTGTTTTTGCCTCTGGTTGCATGATACACATGCATGCTTATAATATTTTCAACTTACAATGGATTTATCAAGACGTAACCCCATCTTAAGCTGAAAAGTGTACACTAAAATGCAACTAGTACCTAACAGCGGCTGTCTTTAGGTGATGAAATTACAGACGATCTTTATTTTCTTTAGACATTTCTGCATTGCTTGAATTGTTGCAATGAGGATTATTCCATTTAGAGAGAGAGAAATGAATCCATAACAATACTGATTCTTACTGTGTGCAATGGACTGAAGTTTTGTCTGTGCCTGTTCTGGGTGTGTGGTACAGGACAGGATCTGTATTCAGCCTCAGTTCTTCTCAGACACTTGGCCACCCCTCACGTCTACCTCAGACCCCTTTGATAAGTCCACCTTTAGAGAAGATACTTCTTGCGAAAGGGTCATTTTCATGACCCTTCTCCTAGCAAGCAATAGGTTTTTTCCCCCCCAAGATGGAGTTTCGCTCCATTGCCCAGGCTGGAATGCAATGATGCGATCTCGGCTCACTGCAATCTCTGCCTCCCCGGCCTCAAGCGATTCTCCAGCCTCAGCCTTCCGAGTTGCTGGAATTACAGGCACACGCCACCACGCCCGGCTAACTTTTGTATTTTTAGTAGAGACGGGGTTTCACCATGTTGGCCAGGCTGGTCTCTAACTCGTGACCTAAGAGGTATTCTTTTGCACAGACTTTCTTGTTTGTCTTCAGCCTGTTTTCTGGAATCAGATTTAACTCAGCATCATCGCCATTACCACAGAGAGTCTTAGGCAGTTCAGGCTGTTGTAACAAAGTGCAGTAGAATGGCTGGCTCATGGAGAGCAGGCGTTCATTTCTCACCATTCTGGAGGCTGGGAATTCCAAGATCAGGGTTCCAGCATGGTCGGGCTCCAGAGAGGGCCCTCTCCTGGGTTGCAAATGTCTGGCTTCTCATGGCATCCTCACATGGATGAATGAGAGCAAGAAAAGTCTTTGGGATCCCTTTTATAAGGGCACTAATCCCATTCGTGAGGGCTCCACCCTCATCACCTAATCACCTCCTAAAAGCCCAGCTTCCAAATACCATCACATTGGGGGTTATGATTTCAACAAATGATTTTTTTTTTTTTTTTTTTTTTTTTTTTTTTTTTTTTTGTGGGGAGAACAAACATTCAGTCCATTGAACGGAGTAAGAATCACTATTGTGATGGACTCACTCATTTCTCTCCCTCTAAATGGAATAATACTCACTGCAACAATTCAAACAATAGAGAAATGTCTAAAGAAAATAAGGACTGGCCGGGCGCAGTGGCTCAAGCCTGTAATCCCAGCACTTTGGGAGGCCGAGACGGGCGGATCACGAGGTCAGGAGATCGAGACCATCCTGGCTAACACGGTGAAACCCCATCTCTACTAAAAAATACAAAAAAAAAACCCAACTAGCCAGGCAAGGTGGCGGGCGCCTGTAGTCCCAGCTACTCGGGAGGCTGAGGCAGGAGAATGGCGTAAACCCGGGAGGCAGAGCTTGCAGTGAGCTGAGATCCAACCACTGCACTACAGCCTGGGCAACAGAGCAAGACTCCCTCTCAAAAAAAAAAAAAAAAGAAAAGAAAAGAAAATAAGGACCATTTGTAATTTCATCACCTAAAGATCGCCACTGTTAGGCACCAGTAGCATTTTAGTGTATACTTTTACTTTTTAAAATTCTTTTTCTGTTATTTTAATTTTTGGTCTGGGAATCAACGGAATAATGTACACTTTTCAACTTACAATAGGGCTGTCTCAATAAACGCATCATAAGTTGAAAATATTATAAGCTGAAAATGCACTTCTGATTTATATATTCAGCTTACAATGGGTTTAATCTGGATGTGACTCCATCGTAAGTTGAGAAGTGTGCTGAAAGTGTAGTACTTTTGTACCATGGCAAAGTCAAAAAATTCTCAGTTGAACCAGAGGAAGTCAGGGACCATATGTGCATTCATATACAAACATATTTCCTTCTTACCAGCAATGGGTTAATGTTATACGTAACTTATGTAATTTTTCCCCACTGTATCACTGCCTCTTTTCAAGTCAATGAATATGTATTTACATTGTCTTTGGAAACATTGGACAGTATTCCATTGTTTGGATATGCCACACATAACCCATTTCCAATGGCGGGCATTAGGTTTGTCCTTGTTTTCTTATTACAAACAGTGCAGTGATTAACACCTTTGTTTGTGTATCTTTGAATATAGGATCTTCATAGGATCACTTTCTTTAGAAACTGGTATATTGGCAGGTTAAAGGGTATATGTTCTTTTAAGGCTTTTGTTGCACTGGAAAGGTTGGACCTAAACTCATGTGGAGCTTGCCTCCTTGGAGTGGAAAGGACCTGGGGATGCAGGACAGAAGGAAAGGAAAAAAGTGTCTTTATTAACAACCAATCACCCCACCGCAAAGGATTATGCTAATTTATGAAACTGGCAATGTCTATTTTCACATATTCTTGCCAATACTGGATATTGTCATTCTGATATTTGGTAAGATTATAGGTGGAAAATATTGCAGTTTAAATGACCCTTTCTCCAATTAATAGTGAAGTTTGAATATCCTTTTATACAATCATTGGACATTTACCTTTTCTCTTTTGTGAGTTGCCTCTTTATATACTTATTGATTTGTGAGAACTCTTTATATAGGAGAGCAATCACAGCTCATTCAATGAATCCAGCTTCCAATATTTCACAAATATTGGCCTTTTGTTTGAGGTATTTGTAAAAAAGGGAAAAACTAATATGCTTGATCTACCTTTAAATTTGATGAAATACATAATTGAAATCATTCATTATTAAAATGTAACTGTTTTGCAATTGTTTTCCACAGTTTTCTGTAGGATAAGACATTTCCCACTAGAAAGATTTTTTGTTTTGTTTTGTTTTGTTTTCCCTGTTGATTTGTCCAGGTAAATCTGAGGCATTTTCCCCTGAAGTAGCGCCTCGAGGAACAGCAGAGAGGATGCTGAGGGACAGAGATCTGGAGGAGGTTGAGAACACACAGGGCTGTGTCTGGGCCCTAGGAAGTGAGGAAGTGGAGAGGGTTGGGTGGTGGGGTCAGAACAGGTGTTCAGAGAGTAGTGCCAGGAGCTGCTGGGGAGGGGAGGCGGCTGCACTTGGGAGGGGTGAGGAAGGTTTGCAGGCGACAGGCAGAGCTAGAGACCAGAGTCTATTGGCCAGAAGGTCTCCTGGTTGCCGTGCGTGTGGGTGTGTGTGCACGCACGTGTGTGTGTGTGTGTGTGAGCTTGTGTTCTAGTGCATGCCAGGGTGCACTAGAGTGTGTGGCTGAGTGTGACCGTGTGAGCGTGACTGTGTGTGTGACAGTGGGAGTGAAGCATGTGTATCAATGCATAGGGTTGAGGGAGGTAGGGAACAGAGAGAGCTCAGTTCCTGGAAATCTGACATGTTTCTGACAGTCACTGGTTGTAATGAAAGTTTTAATTTCTACTTCTGAGAGAAAAGAAACACTTGAGCCGAAAAAGCATGCTTTAAACTTATGTCCTTGTTCACATTGACGTCGATTTCGTGTGTACATTGATTTCCTGTCAAGAAGTTAAAGTGCCTGTTTGTTTCTCCCTGTGTGCATCTTCCCATGGGGTCTGATTTTCTGTAAACTGCAGTATATGGCTGGCGCTCACCTCGGGGTGCATTCTTCCCCACTTTCCTCTGTGGCTAGGCTCATGGGGCTTCCCCCTCCTGTTCCACGACAGGGAGTCCCTTCCAGACTCTTCTTTCCTGACCCACTTCCTCAAGTTTGGACAGACCCACGCCCTCTGCACTCTCCTCCAGCATCCCTGCCCCAGAGCCTGCAGGGAAGGGAGGCTGGTGATGGTGACGCCCGTGTGCTCCATGTCTGTGTTACAGGTATTTGAGATCCTGCTGAGCCGAGGCTACTCGGAGAACAATTTCCGGGAAGACCTGAAGAGCCTCTATTTGAAACTCGGGATCGAGAACAAAGCGATGATCTTTCTGTTCACGGATGCCCACGTGGCCGAGGAAGGCTTCCTGGAGCTCATCAACAACATGCTGACCTCAGGTACAGCCAAGGCTGGTGCCCGCTGTGGCCAGCTCCCTGCTCAGCTCTGAAGGGAGGTCGCTTTCTTCAGCAGTTACCACCTCCAGACTCTGTGGGCAGCCCTGTCCAGGTGTCCCTGTTCCTCCCTCACAGTGGGCCCCTGAGATGGGTCTCATTATCTTCCTTGGCTCCTCCTGTCCTGGAGTCTGCCAAGTGTGCCCCCTTCTCTCCGTCTGCGATGATGGCAGTGCCCTTGCAGTAAGAACAGGTGGTGTCTGGGCGTCTGGCTGTGCCCTGGGCCGTGCTAAGTGTGCATCATGCATTCCTGTCTCCACAAAAACCTGATGAGAGGCCGAGTGTGGTGCCTCCCGCCTGTGATCCCAGCACTCTAGGAGGCCAAGGAGGGAGGATGGCTTGAGCCCAGGAGTTTGAGACCCCGTCTTTACAAAAGTATTTTTAAAAAGTTAGCCAGGCATGATGGCATGAGCCTGTAGCCCCAGCTACTCAGGAGGCTGAGGCAAGAGGATTGCTTGAGCCTGGGAGGTTGAGGCTGTGGTGAGCCATGATCATGTTATTGCACTCCAGCCTGGGCAACAGAGTGAGATCCTGTCTCAAAAAACAAAACAAAACAAAAACAAAAACAACTGAAAAACAATCAAACCTATTAGGGAAGGCACATATCACAGCTGAGGAAACTGAGGCCCCTGTAGAGGGCTGAATGTAGAAGGCTGAATGTCGAAGGCTGAATGGTGGCCCCCCGAAAGACACATCTTGGTCCTAAGCCCCTGGAACTTGTGAATAAGACCTTTGTAAGAAAAAGAGTCTTTGCAGATGTAATTAAATTAAAGGTCTTGAAATGCCTTCCTGGATTTAGGGTGGGTCCTAAATCCAGCGACAGCTGTCCTTGTAAGAGAAGGCAGAGGGAGATTGAAGACACAGAGAATAAGGTCCCGTAAAGATTCCCACAAGCCACAGGATACCTGGAGCCACTGGAAGCCAGAGGAGGCAAAGAAGGATTTTTCCCCTGGAGCCTTTGGCAGGTTACCCTGAGACCTTGATTTCAGGCCTCCAGAACTGCAAGACAGTCGGTGTCTGTATTTCTTGTCTTAAGCCACTCGCTTTGTGGTAATTAGTCATGGCTGCCCCAGGAGGTGCCACCTACCTTATCCAAGGGCACCTTGCTGGGAAGGCACTGAGGTGGGACTTGAACACAGGACTTTTAACATCTTAGCCGTGCTCACAACCCCTTTACTGTGTTGTTATCTTGTCTGCCCTGGGGCCCTGCAAAGATCCCTGCTGACTTTGCCTGGCCTAATGGCTTCCAGGGTCCTCTTTTCTTTCCCAGGGACCTATTTCATTGATTGCTTATTTGTTTCAGGACCTGACCACATTCGTTATTATATTGCCTTATTATTCATTGAGCCCTAGCCTCCCAGCGTTTACTATAAAAAAATCTCTAACATAACAGTGAGGCTGAACGAATTTTTTCTGTGAACATCTGCCGGCATGCCATCTAGATCCCTCCATTCACGTCTTACTGCACTTGCTTTGTCACACATGTAAACAGCTTTCCTTCCCTGTTTCTACCCATCTCATTTTTAGATGCTTTCAAAGTCAATTGCATGTCACTACTCTCCCCGCTAAATGCTTCTGTGTGACACTATGTAGAGTTCAAGTTTTGTTTAGTGTTTTCTTTTGATGTAAAAATTATGTACAGGGAAATGCACAACATTTTAAGTGTATATTTGCTGCATTTTGATCATTGTGTTTTAAGTCACTTCCGTTTCAGTGGGTTGTCGGCTCCTTGAGAGGAGGGATTGTGTCATCCACCTGGATTTATTCCACAGTGTTTATTCCAGACGCTGGGTTTGGTAGGGAATAAGACGGTCATGACCTCTGCTCTCCTTGGAGCTTACATTTCAGCGTGTGAGTGGGCTGGTTAACGACAACAACAAATATACAAACAGATACAGCAATGGCAGGTTGTGGCAAGTGTCACGAGAGCAAAGGGGAGGTGCTGTGAGAGAGTGTGGGCAGGAGCCATCTCAGGGCTGACAGGGAAGGCGTCACTGTAGACTTTTCAGCCGAGGCCTCAGAGGTGGTGTATGGTCACACTCCCTGTGGTCGCTGTAGCAAATTTCCCCAAACAGCACAGATTTATTACCTCAGGCGCCTGGGGGTCAGAAATCAGAAAAGGGTGTTAAGGGGTTAAAATCAGGGTGTTGGCAGGGCTGGTTCCTTCCAGAGCTTCCTGGGGAGACTTTGTTTCCCTGCGTCTTCCAACTGCTTCAGGCCACCCTATCGTGGCTCCTTGGCTTGCATCCCTCCAGTATCTGCTTCTGTCATCCTGATGCAAACTCAGCTGCTTCTCTCTTGTAAGGACCCCTGTGATTGTCTCCAGCCCACCTGGATAATCAAGAGCATTTGCCGCATCTCACCATCCTTGATCGCGTTACATCCACAAAGTCCTTTTTGCAGGAAACATAAGGAAACCTGTTGGCAGGTTCCTGGACTTAGGATGCCATGGACACCTTTATGGAGCTGTTGTGCAGGGATCGGGATGGGGTGGAGGGGTCTGTGACGTGGAACCTTGTGGGTCATTTATAGGAGATAAGATTTTATTCTCGGTGCAATGATGTAGTCTAGATTTATGGGTTTTTAATTTTTTTATTTAATTAATTATTTCAGAGACAGGGTCTTGCTCTGTTGCCCAGGCCAGAATGTAGCGGCATGATTATAGGTCATCGTAGCTTCCAACTCCTGGACTTACACTATCTTCCTGTCCCAGCCTCTCAAGTAGCTGGGACTACAGGTGCATCCCACCAAAGCCAGCTAATTAAAAAAATTTTTAAAGAGATGGGGTCTTGCTGTGTTGCCCAGGCTGGTCTTGAACTCCTGGGCTCTAGTGTTCTTCCTGCCTCAGCTTCCCAAAGTGTTGGGATTACAGGTGTGGCGGCATTTGTTGACTGACTGCTGATCACAGTTGGGCCAAAAGGGCCCCTGGCGAGTACCTGCCGGATGGTCTGATATCTAACAGGGGAGTCTTTGGGGCTCAGGCAGGGGACCAAGGCTGCGCCCAGCTAAAATTTGTTTTTAAAAGATCCCTCCAGTGGCCCGTGGGGACTAGATTAGAGGGGAACAGGAATGGGAGAGGTGTCCAGTTTGGAGCTACCCCTGCAGTGTAGGCAGGAAGTGACAGTGATTGGAGGAGGGTGGGGCTCTGGGGACAGAGAGAAGCGGGTGGATTCACGAGGTATTCGGGAGGCAGAGCCAACAGGACTTGGATGGATTTGGATGTAGGTGGGGGGGGGGTGGGTATCAAGGGCGACTCCCAGGTTTCTGGCAGAGCGAGTGATCAGTGCTTCCATTCGCCGAGATGAGGAAGACCAGGTCTGGGCTTGTGGCATTGGCAGCGTGTTGAGTTTGCTGTACTAGGTGAGCAATGTGTGAATGTGATGTCGCATAGTGGATTAGTTTGCTGGGTCTGTCGTCACAAAGTGCCACGAACTGGGTGGTTTAAAACAACAGAAATCTACTCTCACAGTTCTGGAGGCCAGGAGCCCAGGATCATGGTGTTGGCAGAGCCTGTTCCTTCTGAGCTCTGGGTGGGGGAATCTGTGTTGCTGGTGGCTGCTGAGTCTTTAGTGTTCCTTGGCTTGTAGGCACAGCACTCCTATCCCTGTCTTCGTCGTCACGTGGCCTTGCCCTTGTTCCTCTTTGTCTCTCGCAGTCTTGGGAACGGTGTCGAAGATCCCCAAGACCATCCCAGCTCTGTGACTCGCTGGGAGGACTCGCAGGACTCAGCATGTGGTCCTGCTCACGACTGTGAGTCATTACAGCAAAAGGACACAGAGCAACATCAGCAGCGGGAAAAGGCACATGGGGGACCCTGGGGAAGACCAGTCTGAAGCCTCGGAGTCCTCTCCCCGGGGAGTCACACAGGACACGCTTAATCCCCCAACATCGAGTTGTGGCAACTCTGTGAAGTACTGCCCACCAGGGGAGCTAGTTGGAGACTCAGTGCTCTGGGATTTTCTTGGGGTGCTCATGTAGGCAACTCTACCTGGCATGTGCCAAAATCCTGGATGCCCAGAGGGAAAGCGGGTAGTCAGCACAGAATATGTTGCATACACAAGCAGTGTATACAACAACATACACAATGGCTAGGTTGTTCTTGCCTTGCTATAAAGAAATACCTTAGACTGGATAATTTATAAAGAAAAGGTTTATGTGGCTCACAGTGCCGCAGGCTGTACAGGAAGCATGGTGCTGATTTCTGGGGAGGCCTCAGGAAACTTACAGTCACGGCAGAAGGTGAAGGGGGAGCAGGCACGTCCCATGGCCAGAGTAGGAGCAAGGCTAGGGGAGGGGCTACGCACTTTCAAACAACCAGATCTCATGAGAACTCACTCACGCTCACAAGAACAGCACCAAGGGGATGGAGCTAAACCATTCATGAGAAATCTGACCCCATGATCCAGTCACCTCCCACCAGGCCCCACCTCCAACACTGGGGATTACAATTCGACATGAGATTTGGTGGGGACACAGGTCCAAACCACATCCCATGTTGGGCCACTCTTATCAGTGAATCGGGGAGAAAGCCCTTCAGGAATCTAAGTTCCCAGGTGCCAGCTCTGGGCCCACCTGGTAAGTGGACCGTTCAGAGGTGAGCAGCTGTGGCCTGCCACGTTAACTCTTCCCTGCACAGGAGAACGTCAGAGATGGCGTTAAAATATATTACATAATTTGGAACATTGTAGACATAGGAAAGAAGAAGTCCACGTAGCCAGGGTTTCTTGACCACGTGCTATTGACATTTGGGTCTGGGTTGTTCTTGTGGTGGGGCTCTCCTAGGCACTCTGGGACGTTCAGCAGCATCCCTGGCCTTGACCTATTAGATGCCAGTAGCAATCTCCCTGCCAAGTTGCAACAAGCAGAAATATCTCCAGACATTGCCCAGTATTTCCTGGGGGTAAATCCCAGCTGAGAATCCCTGCTTCCGAGTTACAGGCAAGTGAGGCTTCCTCATGCTCTGTATGCTCACCTGTGATGCTCACGTTCATCCTCCCAGGTGAGCTGGCAGCATCTAGGATCCCCATTTGACAGACAGCTCTAAGGGCTTCCCATGAGGCGGCAGGAAGCCTCGGGTCTCAAGTCAGGCCCACACGCTGCTCTCTGGACTAGGCACCTGCGGCTGTTTCCACACCTTCCATCACTTCAGTCAGCGCCTAGAGAGGTCGTGACCCTAGGACTCAGAGATCATCAGCATGTCTTCCTTTTCCAGGAATTGTACCTGCGCTTTTCCCTGAAGAGGAGAAGGAGTCTATCCTGAGTCAGATTGGACAGGAAGCTCTGAAGCAAGGCATGGGGCCGGCCAAGGAGTCCGTGTGGCAGTACTTCGTGAACAAAAGTGCAAATAACCTGCACATTGTCCTGGGCATGTCGCCAGTGGGGGACACCCTGAGGACCTGGTGCAGAAACTTCCCAGGTACCCGTGGTGGAGCCTGAGAACCCATTTCCCCTGCTTTGGCAGGGTGTGTGGCTGAGGGTCTGTCCACACCTCTAGAGGTTCCCCCAGCAAAGCAAAACAAGGCATGGCCATTAGGTGGAAATGTGGGCTCTGCACTGTAGCTTGGGGCTCACTGCCCCATCCATGCCAGTGGGCGTGGATGATGTCCCTCTGACAGGAGGATGTGCCCACGCTCCTGCGTGCGAGGCCCGCAGTGTGTGGAGGGTGGCTCCCCGCTTCCTTCCATTTCGGAAAATTCCACCAGCCACATGCCATCCTTTAGAGCAGAGGTTCCTAATGGGTGGGGCAGGGGCGGGGGAGGTTGTCTCCCAGGAGACTCTTGGCAATGCCTGGAGACATTTTTGGTCATCACACCTCCAGGGAGCGTGCAATGTAGTACTCGCATCTACTGGGTAGAAGCCAGGGATGCTGCGAAGCATCCTACAGTGCACAGCCAGCCCCTGCCACAAAGGATTAGAGCTCACGTGTCAATAGTGCCAACGGTGAGAAACTCTGCTTTTGATGAACTAGATTTGGACACATCTGGCTTATTCACCAACTTGTTGGCTATTGTAGATGGCATCCATGTTCTTGAGTGTCTCCGGGTTGCAGAGTGAACATCCTTTTTTCTTTCTTTCTTTTTTTTTTTTGAGACAGAGTCTTGCTCTGTCACCCAGGTTAGAGTGCAGTGGCACCATCATAGCTCACTGCAGCCTCGACCCCCTGGGCTCAAGTGAGCCTCTCACCTCAGCCTTCCTAGTGGCTGGGACTATAGGCGCACACCACCACGCTGCCTGGCTGATTTTCTTTTCTTTGAGCCAGGGTCTCACTCTGTTGCCCAGACTGGAGTTCTGTGGTGCGATCTCGGCTCACCACAACCTCCGCCTCCTGGGTTCAAGTGATTCTCCCACCTCAGCCTCCTGAGTAGCTGGGATTACAGGTGCACACCACTACTGCCCGGCTAATTTTTGTATTTTTAGTAGAAATGGAGTTTTGCCATGTTGGCCAGACAGGTCTTGAACTCCTGACCTCAAATGATCCACCCGCCTTGGCCTCCCAAAGTGCTGGGATTACAGGTGTGAACTACCACACCCAGCCCTGATTTTTGTATTTTTTATAGAGACAGGGTCTTGCCACATTGCCCAGGCCAGGAGCATCTTTTTAATCTCTCTTTCCTTTCAAGGTATGGTAAATAACACTGGTATTGACTGGTTCATGCCCTGGCCTCCCCAAGCCCTCCATGCGGTTGCAAAGTCATTTCTAGGTAAGTCACAGCTGTTATGGGAACTACATTATTGATACAACAAAGCAATTTATTATCACTTCTCTGACTTTGAATTCTGGTCTTGTAGATTTCTTCACTGGAAAACCCTATGGTAACAAATGGCTTTCAATTTTGTTAGTATGTTTTTGGTTTATATTTGGTGTTTTAGCCCAAAGACATTTCAGGAGACCTAACAAGGACAATTTAGGATAAAAATTGATTAGGTGTTCTCCACAGCAGCCGTTGGCAAAACCATGGTCTGCTGTCTAGTTGGCCCCTTGTTTTAGTAAATAAAGTTTTATTGGTACACAGACTCACTCATTAATTAACATATTGTCTCCGGCTGCTTTTATGCTACAACTGCAAAGCTGAATAATTGCAACAGAGACTGTATGAGTACTGTTTGGCTCTTTGTAGAAAACATATGCTGGCCTCTACCCAAAGAATGCTCCAAGGACAATTCAGCAAACATTCTGCTTTCTCATTTCTAGCGTTTCAAACACCTAAGGCCTTGGATATTAATTTTTTTTTTTTTTTTTTTGAGACGGAGTCTCGTTCTGTTGCCCAGGCTGGAGTGCAGTGGCCGGATCTCAGCTCACTGCAAGCTCCACCTCCCGGGTTTACGCCATTCTCCTGCCTCAGCCTCCCGAGTAGCTGGACTACAGGCGCCCGCCACCTCGCCCGGCTAGTTTTTTGTATTTTTTAGTAGAGAGGGGGTTTCACCGTGTTAGCCAGGATGGTCTCGATCTCCTGAGCTTGTGATCCGCCCGTCTCGGCCTCCCAAAGTGCTGGGATTACAGGCTTGAGCCACTGCGCCCGGCCGGATATTAATTTTAATCTTTGAAGAAGAAAGGAAGTCTGTCTTCAGGGAACATCTTTTTCTTTGGACCTGACTTGAGCAGATTTATGAGGAATGACACTGGGTAACCTTGAAAATAGTTTCAACCTTATAAATCTGTACTCAATAATAAATAAATAAATAAATATTCCTATATATAAGAAGAAATCATAACTTTAATCATAATGCAGTTTTAGGGGAAAAGGGGCCAAGAGAATGACTCTTTTCTGATGACATATCTCAGGTCCAGATGGTAAATATTTACAGCTTTTTCGCAGCTACGCAATTCTGCCATGTTATCATGAAAGCAGTCACAGACAAAATGTAAATGAATCGCTATGGCTATATTTTATTTACAAAAACGGGGTGGGCTGGGTTTGTCCTTTGGCCTGTAGTTGGCCAGCCCCGATACAGATGTACGCTTGTTCTCAGAGGTGTATTTGCCATTTTCACGTGTGAAGTGCTTGTGTTTGCTTTCAGTATTCAGTGTTCCAGCATCATAAATAATGCTGCCTAGAATTTGCTTAGAACTCTTTTTCCTTAGGATATACTCCCTGGAGGCCGGGTGCAGTGGCTCACACCTCTAATCCCAGCACTTTGGGAGGCCGAGGTGGATGGATCACTTGAGCCCAGGAGTTTGAGACCAGCCTGGGCAAAATGGTGAAACCCCATATTTACTAAAAATACAAAAATTAGCCGGGTGTGGTGGCGGGCGCCTGTAATCCCAGCTACTCAGGAGGCTGAGTCATGAGAATTGCTTGAGCCCAGAAGGCAGAGGTTGCAGTGAGCCGAGTTCGTGCCACTGCTCTCCATCCTGGGAAACAGAGTGAGACCCCTCTCTCTCTCTCTCTCTCTCTCTCTCTCACACACACACACACACACACACAGAGAGAGACAGAGAGAGAGAGAGAGGGAGAATATATTGCCTGGAATTGAGGTGACTATGCCCAAAGGCACAGGTATTTGTGAGGCACAGTTTTTCCTGCACACTGTAAAATAGGCCCTGGGGCTGTGTTTTGCTAACCCCGGAATAACAAGACCAGCTCTGCAGAATCTGGATTAATCGGTACTTTCAATCTGTCTTTCCTTCCTTCATTTTAACGTGAGACAGTCTCTGCTTTGAGCTGAATGCATTTAACAGCCTATCAGATAATCTAGGTGATGTGATCTTGCCACTGGAAGCCATCATTAATTCTTTCAGCGGGTGTATAGGAAGGCCCACCCTTGCCAGTATGTGCTGGGTGTCATCCAGTGGTGGTAACTGAACAATCCCACCAGCCCCTGGGCGGGCGGGGAGGGCAACGGGCAGAGACAGAGGTGGTGATTGCTTCTGAAACCCAAGGCTCTTCTGCCGTGGCGTCTTGTCTTCCCTAAAGGAAGACAGGGCTTCCTAACAGTAGGGAAGGAATTGGGCAACAGAGTAAAACCCTGTCTCAAAAACCAAAAACAACAAACAAACAAACAAAAAAGGATTGGCATGGATCACTGCTGTGGTCCTGAAAAGCCACCAATAAGTGATAGCTGTTCTTTTCTTGTCCTATTAAAAACTTTAGCATCTTTTTTTTATCACAGTAAAATATATGTAACCTAACACGTTCCATTTTAAGCATTTTGAAATGTTCATGTGGCACTAATCACATTCGTAATGTTGTGAAACCAACACCACTATCTGTCGCCAAAACTTTTTCATCATCCCAAACTGAAACTCTGTACCCATTAAACACTAGCTCCCCGCCGCCCCTCCCTCCAGCCCCTGGCAACCTCGAATCTACTTTCTGTCTGTATGAATTTGCCTATTCTAGAGAGGGTTCGTGTATGTGGAATCATGCAGTATTTGTCCTTTGGTGTCTGGCATCTTTCACTTAGCATCATGTTTTTGGGGCTTATCCATGTTTCAGCATCGGAACTTCATTCCTTTTACAAGTGAATACTATCCCCGGTATAGATAGGATACATTTTGTTCACCCATTCCTCTACTGCTGGACGCTTGGGACCTTTCCACCTTGTGGCTATTGTGATAGTCTACAGTAAACATTGGCATACAAGAATTCATTTGAGTCCCTGTTTTTCAGTTATTTGGGGTATATACCTAGGAGTGGAATTGTTGAGTCGTATAACAATTTTATATTTGACTCTTTGAAGAGCCACTGTTTTCCTTTCTTAAGCATGGCCGGGTGCGGTGACTCACACCTGTAATCCCAGCACTTTGTGGGGCTGAGGTGGGCCGATCGCTTTAGCTCAGGAGTTGAGACCAGCCTGGGCAACATGGGTGAAACCTTGCCTCTACAAAATAATACAAAAAATTACCCAGGCATGGTGGCCCATGCCTGTAGTCCCAGCTACTTGGGAGGCTGAGGTGGGAGGATCACCTCTGTCCGGGAGATGGAGGCTGCAGTGAGCCATGATCACGCCACTGCACTCCAGCCTGGGCAAGAGAGTGAGAGCCTGTGTCAAAAAAAAAAAAAAAAAAAAAAAGAGAGAAAGAAAGAAAGGAGGAAAGAGAGAAAAGAAAAATACATTTTTTATTCCTTCCTCTTCAGGGCGTAATCCAATGATCCCGGCAGAAAATATAGAAAATGTGGTAAAGCATGTTGTTTTGGTTCACCAGTCCGTGGGTCACTACAGCAAACAGTTTCTACAGAAATTGAGGCGCAGCAACTATGTCACTCCCAAGAACTACCTTGATTTTATTCACACCTATTCAAAATTGCTGGATGAGAAAACTCAGTATAATATAGGTAAGCCTGGGGGATGGGGTGGTTGACAGAGGTCATTCTTATTTATGGTAAGGATTCCAACGCTGATCTTTTCTTTAGTAAGATCAGCCATCTTCAGTATTGAGGCCAAGCGAAGCACATCTCGGATTTTGCGTCTTGGAGCAATTCTTTCATGTGGGTAGGACCCTGGCATGTCCTTGTTTTTATTCTCAGTGTTGAGTCATAGACTTTGAAGCTTTACGTTTTCATCACATTAGCAATGTTTCCATTTTGTTTTTTATCTTAGAGATAGGGTCTCTGTTTCCCAGGCTGGAGGGCAGTGGTGCAATCATGGCTCACTGCAGCCTCGACCTCCTGGGCTCACGTGCTCCTCCCACCTCAGCCTCCTGAGTAGCTGGGACCACAGGCGCAGCCACCATGCCTGGCACACATTGGAGATATTGTCTGCTGCAGCAGCATGCACTGCTGGACAGGGCGTTTTAAAAAGTGCTCTGGCTATTGGCCAAGGGAAGCACTGTTTTCAGATATATATTCATTTTGGCTGATGCCATCCCAGTATGGCAGTGGAGGTACCGAAAGACACGTGCCATCTTGTAAAAATGTTTTGTTTTGTTTTGATAAGCTGAAGTTAGGCAAATCCCAGTGATTGTGTTGGGAACAGTGGCCACCTCGACAATGAACATAGGTGCCCTCTTTCCTCAGCTCAGTGCAAGCGTCTGGACGGGGGACTGGACAAGCTGAAGGAGGCCACCATCCAGCTGGACGAGCTGAACCAGAAGCTGGCCGAGCAGAAGATCGTGCTGGCCGAGAAGTCCGCCGCCTGCGAGGCCTTGCTGGAGGAGATCGCCGTCAACACCGCTGTAGGTGGGTAAGGGCCGGGGCCAGGGCAGCCCATCCCCCACACCACTGTAGGTGAGTGAGGATGGGGGCCAGGGCAGCCCATCCCCAACACCACTGTAGGTGAGTGAGGGTGGGGGCCAGGGCAGCCCATCCCCTAGCAGGACAGGGCTCTGCCGGGACGTCCCTGCGAAACTGCTTGTAGGCACCAAGCGTGCCATCCTGACCCTGCAATTCCTGTTCCTTTCTGAATTCGTGTCCAGCCAGTCTCATCCCTTTTCATAAGCACTGAGACACTACCCTATGTAGGCCCCTGCGCTGGTAGCCTGAGGATGTGCCAGGGAATGGAAAAGTCACTCGACCCTCAATGGGCTGGTGAACTAAGTTCGTGGGGTTGAAATGACCTAAGCCTTGGCGTCATCAATGTGGGACTTTTCTTGGCTCCCCTTGAAGCTGTTTCAAGGTTCTTTCTTGGGCTCCTTCCCTCGGTCTTCCTGGCCAAGGCTCTGTGTCACCTGCACTGTCCTGCTCTTGACGACTCTACCCTCTTGCGATGCCTGGCACAGGACAGCTCCTGGAGCCCACAGCTCTGTGCCTGGCCTCTCAGCCTCCTCTCTAGGTCGTTGGGCCACTGGTTTCTGATGCGTACCCTCCCCAGCTCATTCTCAGATTCCTGCCTGCCTCTTCCTTCTGCTGCTGGTGTGTGTTTGTGTTGCTGTAGGTGTCATCTCCGTTCAGTTCCTTTGTCATTGCACCCGGCCTTGTGCACGGGATCCATTTGTCATCACTCTGGCAACAGCACCCTAACTTGGTGTTGGCAAACTGCCTCTCCCCAACTCCCAGTGCCTGCCATCAGGATGGGATTATTCTAACCCTGGCAGACCAATTAGAAGTTATCTGGGACTGCACATTTTCAGTCAGCCAACATAAAGACTGAAGATTATTTGTGTTCATTTATTGCATGGCAGTGCTGTGAAGAGACTGCATTCAGTGACCGAGCCCAGATCCCCGAGGCGCCCCTGGTTTATGTGTTTCAGCATCTTCCATGTCCGTGAGCTACCATGTCTTCTTATAACAATTTCACATTTTTCTTAACTCGACCATTGTTAGCTTCTGTTGCTTGCAACCAAAGCAACTTAATCGATAGATATCCTTTCCCGGGAATCTGTGGCAACTCCCTGCTGCCTGTTTTGATGCTGAGTCCTCATTGTGGCCATGAAGGGTCCCATCAATCCCTCTATGTCATCTTGCCCACCTAATTTCCCATGACACCCTGTCGCCTGCTCACAGCATCACCTCTTCATGCCCGTGTGAGTCCTGCAGTAATTTGCTCTTTCTCTCCCTTCGGTCTGCTGAGAATATCCATACCACGTCTCTCTTCCTATCCGTGTTTCTTCTACCAGAACTTTGATCAAATGCCTCGTTCCCACATAGCTGCACTTTGCTTTGATCTGTCTTTTAAAAACTATATATTTCTGGCCCCCTAGATGTAAAAAACTATACATTCCTGGCCCCTTAGATGTAAAACTAGACTGGAAGTGTCTTGAAGGAAGCTGTTATTCCATGTATTCATCTGTCCAATCAGCAGACACTGACTTCAGCTTCATGGCAGGCACCATGGTAGGGAGAGTGGGGGCTAGAAACTGAATGAGACTCAACCCCTGCCTCGAAGAAGCTCACAACCAAGAGAGCCCCTCCCCCAGTGCCCAGGCTGCAGTTTGTACTGAGGACGACCTGTTTGCCACACCCATGTTTAGTGCCTCTCCTACCTGTGGTTGCTTTTCTTTCCCCATTGCCGTCATCCTTGTCCAGGGTCACCTTGCTCCCACTTGGAATTTTGGAGGAAGCTTCATCTAGGATCTCTGTTTCCAGGCTGCCTGTCCCGATCAGGACTATTTTGGTTGCAAATGGTGGAAACTGAGCTCAAAGTGGCTTAATCTAAAGTGAAAACGCATTGATTCCAGAGGCATCCTGGCTTCAGGCACAGCTGGATCTAGGACTCAAGTGTATCAGTGGGAATCTTTCCTTCCCTTTCTTGGCTCTGCTGTCTTCTGTTTAGGCTTCATCTCAGGCAGCAGGCTCTGTCCATGCTGAGAGTTTGGGAGCCTCCCGCATGAGGTTGGCATCCTATTAGCTCAGCATCCCCAGGGGAGAGAGGGCTCTTCTTTCCCATGCATTCCCACAAAGCTCCCAGAATTGGCTGTGATTGGACAGATTTGAGTCACATGCCCTTGCCCAAACCAATGGTGGCCATAGGAATGGGATACATTGACAAGTCCTGCAGAGGGTAGGGTGGGGTGCAAACAATTGTTTCTCCTGAGGGTGGCTCTTCAGCACCTGCCCCAGCCTCCAGCCTGTGCTCCTGCCTGGCTGAAAGAGCCCATCATTTTGCTCCTCAACATGACTCAAGCACCTGGCTTGGCCGGACCCCTTTGCAGGCTGCTCCCCACCCTGAGGTTCCCGAGGCCTGTACCAGCCCTCTTCCTTCCCAGCCAGCTCTGGTGGTCCTGTTACCTCTGTGCTCTGTTCCTGCTGGCCCCACCCCCACCTCGGCATGCTCACAGCTCAGACAGCTTCCTTTCTTCTGCTCTTCTGTTCCGAAGGTTCCACAATTGTGATCTTGCTACCCTTTTCTGACGCATTCATCCCCCTGCTGCCCCAGGGAGAAGCAGTGCCTGGGCTGGGGACCTTTACAGTGTCAGGGCCCGTGCACGGCTTTGCACACTGCAAGTGCCAATGCTGGCTTGTTAGCTGTGGAGATGGATTCCGAGAGACCTTAGCATGGGGGAGGCAGAGCCTCTGCAGCCAGCCTCTGTTTGCAGAAGGCCTGCTGCATGCATCTCCTGGGGCTGCTGTAACAAAGCACCGTGATCTGGGGGCTGAAAACAACAGACATTTAGTTTTTAAAATTAATTAATTAATTTTTTCTCTTCAGATGGAGTCTCGCTCTGTCGCCCAGGCTGGAGTGCAGTGGCGCCATCTCAGCTCACTGCAACCTCTGCCTCCTGGGTTCAAGTGATTCTCCTGCCTCAGCCTCCTGAGTAGCTGGGACTACAGGCGCCCATCACCACGCCCAGCTAATTTTTGTATTTTTAGTAGAGACAGGGTTTCTCCATGTTGGCCAGGCTGGTCCCCAACTCCCAACCTTAGGTGATCCACCTGCCTCGGCCTCCCAAAGTGCTGGGATTACAGGTGTGAGCCACCGCGCCCGGCGAACAACGGAAATGTATTCTCTCACAGTTCTGGAGGCCGAAGTCTGACATCAAGGTGCCGGGACCACGCTCCCTCTGAAGACTCTAGGGGAAGACTCTTTCATGCCCCTTCCAGCTTCCCAGGGTCGTTGGCAGCCCTCGGTATTCCTTAGCTTAGCTTAGAAATGCACCGCTCCAGTGTCTGTCTCCATTGCCACACGCCCCTCTTCCCTGTGTGTCTCCACATGGCCTTCTGCTAGGGACCCCAGGCACTGGATTTAGGGCCCACCCTAACCCCGTATGACCTAATCTTAACTAATTTCATCTACAAAGACCCCACTTCCAAATAAGGTCACATCCTGAGGTCCCAGTGGGCACGAATTTTGGTGGGGTGACACTGTTCAAACCACTGTGAGCCAAGCCCTGCTCTAGGTTTTGGGGTTCCAGCCCTCGGGGAGGTATTGACATCCTAGTGAGTGAGGGCACCCAGACAGTGAATCAGTCAACGGTGAAGTGAAACTTCCCGATTGTGATCGGTGTCATGAAGCAAATCGGCAAGGCAGGGAGAGAGAAGGCGACAGGGGCAGCCTCGTTAGAGGGCGGCTCTGGCTGGGCCAAAGTGAGCGTAGGAAGAGGTGATGAGAGGCAGAAGGAGGAGATCGCAGGGAGCCAGTAAGCGGAAGGGGGCCCCCGGCATCCTTAGTGAACACTGGCGAGGCAGGGCTGGGGGCTATCAGGAACCACGGGATTTGTCCTGGATGGAGTGGATGGGACACAGGTGGGCCAGTTGAGGAAGGTCGGAGTCAGGGTGGCTGCCTGGTGCTGGAGGCCCCATGCATGGTGGGGTTTTCTGTCCCACCGGGATCACTAAGGCTGCCACATTGGCCAAAGCTCCTTAGATCCCCACTGGGGCTCAAGCCAACCTTTAAGGACTGCACTCTGCTCAGAGCCGGTGGCCGTGAGTGCATCTCCTCTGAGCCCAAGTGTACTCACCCCCGCCCCACCCTGCAGCTGAGGAGAAGAAGAAACTGGCGGAGGAAAAGGCCATAGAGATAGAGGAGCAGAACAAGGTCATTGCCATGGAGAAGGCTGAGGCCGAGACGACCCTGGAGGAGGTCATGCCCATCCTGGAGGCCGCGAAGCTGGAGCTGCAGAAGCTGGACAAGTCGGACGTGACTGAGATTAGGTAATGCGCCTGGGCCGCCGTTCTGGGCTTCCGTTCCACCTCTGCAGGCCAGTAGTCGCCATGATCGTGGCGACCAGGAGCTTACGAAGGAGCCGACACCACGTGCTGCCTCCGCGCCTGGCTGTCTCCGCGGTGGGAACTGTTGTTGCCCTCATTTTCGGATGAGGAAAGCGAGGCCCAGGGAGATGAGGCGGCACCCCAGGCATCTCCCCTGGCTAGTAGGAAGCAGGGCCTGCCGACCTTGAACCCAGGCCAAGGGAAGGATGGAGTGGGGTAAAACAGTGCTCTTCACGGAACACGTGGGCGCAGGTGTCTGCCCTCGCAGGGACAGAGTGCGAGCCCTGCTGAAAACAGCTCGGCAGAGATGTGTGCACACCACGGCCAGACTGGCGATGCCTGAATCCATTTCTGGCCAAGGAGGCTTTCAAGGAGGGTGAGAGTAGGTCACTATTGAGGCCCCCATATATCTTGCAAATCAATCTGTAAGACGACCCTGTCCCCCACACCAGAGGGCTCATCTGCCGTCAGCGAGGGTGACCTGGTGTGGCCTGGGCCAGCAAACTTTCTCCCCGCAAGGCTTGGTCTCCCCAGGGCACTGTTCCTGGACTCTGATGGTCAGCTGAGTCTTGTGAGTAAAGCCCAAGGAGGGAACAATGTTCTGGTGCCAGCCTCTGCCCACTGCCTCTGCCCCTGTGCTGCCTGGCCCCACACAGACCCCCCGGCGTGGGAGCCTCAGTTCTCTCCTTCCTCACTCTTCATCCGGAAGATCAGTCTTCCTGGCCCCACACACAGGTCTCGCATCCAAGAGGCTCCATTCCTGGGTCAGTAGTGGGCTTCCGTTCTGGGCTCCCGGGGGAGTAGTGCGTGTTCCCCGCGCTTCCTGTTTCTCTGGCTCTGTGCTGCCTGTGAAGGCTGAGCAGCACTCCTTATCCAAGGCCGTGCCCTTGTTTTCTTGTTAATGAAACATTTGTGAATTTGAACACAGAATTCAGCTCATTCCAGGACAGGGGACCTAGTTCATTCTTGGGAGGTCACTTAGAGGTGCCACTGTTGTCAGCAAGAAGTCATTATTTCAGTGTTGAGAATGGTGTCAAGGAAGGTATAAGGATGGATGTGTTAAAACTTCAGCACTAAGCATTGGAAGTTGAGGCTGAGGTGCCAGGACACAGTGGAAGTGCACACCCAGCGGAGGGTAGGAGACACGGTCTGCACACACATTCTCTCAGGGGAATATCTAGCTACCGGTAATAGGATTTGAGGCACCACTCCCAGGTCAGCAGCATAAAAACATCGTGAGAGCAGAGACTAGGAAGGATTTTTGAAGGGGATTTATTTGAAGAGAAGGAAGGGTGAGTCCCTTCCATCAACCCAAGGTGGAGGGGTGGGAAGGAGCTTCCATGGGGCCAGATAGAGAGCTTGACGTGTGTCCCCTGCAGTGAGACAGGCATTGCAGACAGGTGCTCAGCTCACCCCTGAGAAGGCCAAAGTACAAAAGGAATAATTTTTACACATTCATACATGGCTCTTCCTCTTTGCTGTGCGACATTTAGCAAGTCATCTAACTTCTCTGTGCTCCAGTTTCTTCATTTGTAAAATGTGAATAAGAATTGTCTCGGCTGCATCAGTGTCTTCATGAGGATCATATCAGCCTATATGTGAAGAACTGGGCTGGGCACATGGTCAGAGCCGTGTAAGCATTAGCCGTGATTATGGCTCCAGCATCCAGAAGGTATGCTGGGAAAAGCCCACGGCCACTGTGTCCTCTATCAGCTCTGGTCACCTTCCCACGCTGCAACACGTAGTGTGGGTATATCATTTCTCGTATACACATCCCGAGGATTTTCATGCATGACCAAGGCAACCAGGTACACAAGGGTCTCTTCTGTTCCTGACTTCAGGTTCTGAGGGTTTGGAGAGCAAGAGATACCTGCAAATCCTTTTATCCTTCTTTTATATACAAACTGTAACACCCTATGCATATCTTTCTGCATCTTTTCTGCTTAGCAATATATTTTGGAGATCTTTTGCATGTTGATATATGATGAACTTCCCTGATATTTTAGAACATTCCTCCACATTCCATTGTGTGGCTGTGCCATAATTTATTTAACAAGCCCTTACTGATGAGTTTGTTAAATAAGTTGATTGTGTCTCCAGTCTTTTGCGTTTACAAATAGCGTGGCAAAGAATAAACCTGAGCATAGTTAATTGTGCACCTGGGACAGTCCACCTGCAGGATACATTTCTGGAAGTGGAATTGCTGGGTCCTGGGGTGTAGGCATTTATAATGTTCATAGCTGTTGCCCAGTCCCAGCCATGGGGATGGAACCTATTTATCCTCACCAACAATCCAAATGAGCAGTACCTGCTTTTTCCTAGACTCACCAACAGGGGGAGCAATCACGTTTGGATTTTTCACATGTTGTAGATGAAGAGTGGTATTTGTGTAGTTTCAATCTGCATTTCTCTTAGTGTGAGTGAAGCTGGCCTTTTTTTTCCTATGTGAAAAATGTGTCTAAGAGTTATGTGTATTTCCTTTTCTGTGAACTTGGTTTGCTTATCTTTTGGGCCGTGGTTATTGTTGCTTTTTGTTTCAAAACCATTTCCAGGGGCTTTTTTATACAATGGGGAGATCAGCTTTTTATCCATAAGGTGAGTTGCAGATCTTTTCCTGGTTTGCCATGGGCCATTTGACTTTGTTTAGGAGATTTGTGTGTGTGTTTGTTTTTTGCCATGTATGTTTATTTTTATGTGGCAGATTTTAGCAATATTTTATTTTGTGACTTTTTTAAAATTAATTTTTTGAGACAGAGTCTCATTCTGTCACCCAGGCTGGAGTGCAGTGGCGCAATCTCGGCTCACTGCAACCTCCACCTTCCAGGTTCAGACGATTCTCCTGCCTCAGCCTCACAAGTAGCTGGAATTACAGACACCCGCCACCATGCCTGGCTAATTTTTGTATTTTTAGTAGAGATGGGCTTTCACCATGTTGGCCAGGCTGGTCTCGAACTCCTGACCTCAGGTGATCCACCCATCTCAGCCTCCCAAAGTGTTGGGATTACAGGTATGAGCCACTGCACCCAACCTATTTTGTGGCTTTTGGATATTGTGTCCTAGTTAAAAGACCTGATTACACTGCAAGATTGTAAAATAATTTCCCCATGATTTCTTTTTGTATTCTTATGGTTTAATTTTTTATATTTAAATCTTTTATCTATTGAGGATTTTTTTCCTGCGGTTTTGTGTGAGTTTGGATCCAATCTGAGTTTTTCCAGATGACTAAAATCTGGCTTTTCTCAGGTCATTTGGATGTTAAGCACAATGAGCCAGCACTTACATCTTGACAATTTTATAATCTTTTAAGTCCTTAAAAAGCGTTTCCTTCTTATCATACTCAATCCTCTTTGTGGAAACATTAAATGTTAAGGCAGGAAGATGAAGAGTCATGAAGATTAGAAGTAGATGTTTCTCTAACTATAAAAGTATAAAAGGCTCCCTTTGTTGCTAGCTTTTGATTTTTACTTTTCTTCCTTTCATTCATTCAATAGTCATTGGGTGTCTGTCCCCCACCCCACCCCACCCCTGCCCTGAGCAGGCACTGGGGCCGATCAGCAGTGAGACAGGGAGGCAGGGCCTTCACTGCATGGAGCTGGCACTCTGTTTTCCTATAGGAATCCCATGTGCATGGGGAAATGATGTAGGATTAGGTTAGGAAGGAAAGGTCCTTGCTGCTCTGACAGTGGATGTTGGGACCTGACCTAGTCATGGTCATGGAGGGTGGAGGGGGCAGCTTCTCTGAGGCTGCAAGGAGCTCGGCTGGAGAAAGAGCAGAGACAGCTGCTGTGTCAGGGGTAGAGCGCTGGGAGGCGGGGAGTGGGGCTTAAAATGATTATTTTCTTCTAGGGAGGGTAGCATATCATTCTCCCTTTCTCATTCCCAAGTTTGTTTGGTGATAGAAGAAAGGAATCAAATTAAACAGACATCTCCATTTCTCTTGACTTGCAACCTCGATATTTCACACACCTCGGTCATCCGGCATTGTGGAAAGTGGTGTGTTCTCGATAAGTGAGATCCCAGAGCGTGGCCTGTGACACAACAGCAGAAAACTTCACTTTCATAGACTCAGAGGATTTGGGAACTGGAAGGGTCTGGTTCTGTGTCTCTGCTTTACAGATGGGAAAACTGACACCCCTGGCTGGTTCCTAACTTGCCCGAGGGCTCAGGACCCCGCCTCAGGCCTGGGCTCTTTCTGTCTTGAATCTGAAAACATCTCCCCCATTCTTTCCCTACCTGCTTGTTCACAGAGCAGTGGCTAGGGCCTGGTTTCCATCCACCCTGAAGGAACCTTTTAAAGACACTCGGACAGGCTGCTGCCACTTTCCTAAGCAGCCGACACCAGCATAATCGAGCCTTTCCCTGGTGACTCAGGGCCATTTCCTTCATCACTGGGCTTTGTGCTGAAGTGTGGGCGCCCTCCCTCCCGGCCGTTGCCCTGGCTTGTCCGTACACTGTGGGGCCCTCTCTCCTCTGCTGCCTGCGTGGGAGTGTGTGAGCGTGCTGGGGTCAGGAGGGGTGGGGGATTTGCTCATTGCAGAAAGCCTCCAGGTTGCTGTCTTCTCAGGCTGTCTGCTCCCTGTCTCCCTGTCTCCTCCCTGTCTCCCTGTCTCCCTGTCTCCCTGTCTCCCTGTCTCCTCCCTGTCTCCCTGTCTCCTCCCTGTCTCCCTATCTCTGTCTCTATCCTTGTGCATGTGTCTCCCTCTCTGTCCCTCCATTCCCCTCGTTCTTCTCTGGCTCACCCCAGCCTCCTACCAGAGCCCAAATGCCTGGGCCCCTGCCTGGCCGCCCCCATACTGCTTCCGTGTCCTCTGGGGCCTCTGTCTCCTGCTCTTCTCTCCTTTTCCTTCCTTTCCTGCTTTGCCTTCTCTGTGCTATTCTCCTTCCACTTCTGTCTTTCCATAGCGTGGTCTGGGAGACTTCTGTGGCTTTCATTGAGCTTGCCTGGCAGCAGGACGCCCCAGTGAGATGGGTTCGGGTCCTTCTCCGGCCTTTGCACCAGCGCTGCTGTTCCGTGTCTGCTCCGTTGGCAGTTCTGGTTCTCCAGAGGACCGAGGGCAGTGGACATCTGAGTTCTGGAGGAGCAGAGTGATGATCTAGTCTTACCAAAGCCACAGAGAACAATTACGGGGCAGCATAGGCTGGAAAGAGCCCAGGATGCAGGGACCCCAGGTCTCGCAGGTGGTGTCAGCACAGCCAGTCATGGAAGCTCCTGGGACCCTGTTTCTCCATCTAGTAAATGGGGAAAGATGATGGTGGGTAGTGATAGTGGTGATGATGATGATAATGACAATAATGACAGCAACCACCATTTAGAGTCTGGGGAATCAGCCGAGGGTGTAATTAAAACATAGGTGCTCAGGCTCCACCCTAACCACTGATCCAGACGCTCCGGGGATGGCCTGGGTTTGTATTTTAATGCTGTCCCTGCACCATGATTCAGCTGTGTTCCAGGCGCCTGGTCTGGAACCTGAGAGGGGGACCCGGCCCCGCCCTTAGGGACGCTCCCACCCAGCAGTGCGGTTTGTGTTGGGACCTGGCTTCTTTCGTTTCCATGCAGCATCAGCTCCAGGGACTGCCTTTTAGTTGAGCTCCTTTTTCTGGAGCTCTCTTTCAGGCCAGATCCTGGCCACATCCCTGGACTGACCCACGTGTGCCTTGGTTTCTCCGTTTCTCGCCAGGTCGTTTGCTAAGCCCCCGAAGCAGGTGCAGACGGTCTGTGAATGCATCCTCATCATGAAGGGGTACAAAGAGCTCAACTGGAAAACCGCCAAGGGCATGATGTCCGACCCGAATTTCCTGAGGTCTCTGATGGAGATCGATTTTGATTCGATTACCCAGAGCCAAGTGAAAAACATCAAAGGTGAGTGTCGCCACGTATGGGAATCGCCAGGGTGGATCTCGGTCTGGCATCTCAGGCTCTGGGACAGGGATGGAGGGCAAGGAGGCTTGTTATGGGCAGGCCCTCCCCTTCTGGTCAGATGGTATCAGATGGAGCAGGCAACTGATGGTCACCAGAGGAAAACAGCAGCCCTGTGACATGACCCTGGGAGAGTGGCTGGGGATGGGCGGTGGCAGCCGTGCCCACTGAGGCTTCCATTCAGCACTAGTCCTAGCTCTCCCTGTCAGGAAACAAGATCTTCTCATTGGAACCTAGCCCAGCCTTGTCTTCTGTGCGTCTCACCCAGTGCTGTTCTGTCTGTGCTGTTCAGTGCACATGCAGAAGCCCGGAGCTGGTCCGACCTTGACTTCCCGCCTTTCTCTTGTCAGTATCAAGTCTTCTGGAGGTCCCTGGGGAGTGGGCACGGGGGTGGCCAGCATCACTGATGGCCAGCCTCTCCTCCATCTTTGGTTATAGGACTGAGTTCCCTTTGAGCTCAGTTCTTGACCCTGCCCAATGCTCAACCAGGCGGTGATAGTGGAATGGTGTTAGTCTTTGCGAAATGCAATACGAGTTCACACTGTGTTTGATGGTTTATTTAGACTCTTATCAAATGCTTTTTCTTAGCCCCTTAAAAACAAAAGCAAACTCAACACAAATGACCCCAATCACTACAAAAACCCAACGCACTCCCTCTATCTGAATCTTCACTGGATAGACTTCCGTGTATGTGAAATTACTCCTGGGGTGAGGGTGCGGGTGAAGGTAACAGGTGACCTGTAATGGCCTGTGAATTCCAGTTAGCCACGTGGGTGCCCAGTTGGGAGTCTCCGTTTTGCCCCGGGTCTCCTGCATGACACCCGCGTCCTGGGTAGCAGTAAACCATGCCCCTCGCCCACATCGGAAACATCGGTTTATGCAGAACCCATTCTGGTTTGACACCACGCTGTTGGCCGTAGGAGAGCTGTGTGCATCCTGCTCACGCGGCCGCTGAAGAATAAGAAACTAGTTACACTTATTTTGTCTATTTTATGTTCCCAAGATGAAGCTTGCCACTCATAAAAATTATTGCATGTTTTACGTTAGGCCTCTTGAAGACTCTTAATACCACGACTGAAGAAATGGAAGCTGTCAGCAAAGCTGGGCTGGGGATGCTGAAATTTGTCGAAGCTGTAATGGGCTACTGTGATGTTTTCAGAGAGATCAAGCCCAAAAGAGAGAAGGTATTGCCCGAATGTAAGACTGCCACACCACTGCCAAGAGACCCCTTCAGAGTCAGAATTCACAGTACACACCTTTGCTGAGAAAATTCTCCCAAGGTTCTGACTTTAAACTGCATAAACTTTCCCCCCGCCCCCCAATAAATGGTAATCCTGAAACACCACTATCACTTAGGCACAGTGTGGGTGGTGGACAAGACCGAGGTCTGAAAGAGTTTCAAACTTTCTGTGAAAGTGTGGTATAGAGATGTTCAGACCAGGCGCGGTGGCTCACGCCTGTAATCCAGCACTTTGGAAGGCCCAGACGGGAGGATCACTGTAGCCCAGGAGTTTGAGATCAGCTTGGGCAACATAGTGAGACCCTGTCTCTACAAAAAAAATTTTTTTTTAATTAGCCGAGCGTGGTGGCACACCAGCTACTTGGGAGGCTGCAGTAAGCCGTGATTGTACCACTGCACTCCAGCCTGGGTGACAGAGTGAGACCCTGTCTCAAAAACGAAAAAAGAAAAAAAAAGACACAAAGATGTTTAAAGTTGTTTCTCTAGGGTCAAAGCAGAGTTTCTCAGCTGCAGCACCACTAAAGTGCTGCCTGGCGGTAGTGGGAGGGTCTGTCCTGGGGGGGGTCTGTCCTGGGGGGTCTGTCCTGGGCACTATAGGATGTTTAGCAGCATCTTTGGCCTCACCCCACTGGATGGCAGTAGCACCCTCCCTCCAAGCTGTGACATCCAGAAATATCTCCAGACATTACCAAACATCCCCTGGGGGACAAACCTACCCCAGTGGAGAGCAGCGGGGCCAAAGTCACAGGTAGATCACAAAATACAAAGAGAATAAGGTTGATTTGATCATTTTGAGTCATATTGTGACCTTGCTCTATAGCTCGGAATTGTATTATTCAGAAAACTTAGAACCAATAGAAATACTGTTATTGTCTATGATATATTCTTCTGAGTTTTTGACTTAGAACCACAGTGTCATCTTACTGTGATCTCAGTACATGAAAGTACAACCATCTGATAACTTAGGTGCTGTGTCTTCTAATGGGACATAGAGTTTTTGCAGCAAACAGTTGAAGAAGAAACTAAGAAGCCACGTGTCTCAATATAGCACATAGTGGCTCCGAAAAGCACAGACACCGTTAGAGCAGTTTGGACACGTGGCCTGGTTTGAGGTCATTGTATCACGGCCCCACCATGGTCCTTTTCCCCACCTTTCTGCAAATTGTCTTTACTTAGGTGGCCAGGTTGGAGCGGAATTTTTACCTCACTAAACGGGAACTGGAAAGGATCCAGAATGAGTTGGCAGCAATTCAGAAAGAGCTGGAAACATTGGGTGCCAAATACGAGGCCGCCATACTGGAAAAGCAGAAGCTGCAGGAGGAAGCCGAGATCATGGAGAGGCGGCTGATTGCTGCAGACAAACTCATCTCGGGTCTGGGGTCGGAAAACATCAGGTCAGCGCGGCTCACGAGCCCACCTGTTGTCGTTTGTAAATGGACGTCACCCACAGAGTTTCTCGCCATGTTGATTCTTTATCTCACGTTGTGTTTTTATGTGAAAACCATGTGACCAGGTCTTATTTTCCTATTATCATGTTTATGGCAGCTAATGGCTATTTTATAGACTATTGTTTTTATTAGGCACTGAGTGTTATTTATTAATTACTAAGGGTCAAGGAGGCAGTGCAGCTGTGGAGATGGAGAAATCCATAGCATTTAGCAAGGTTTAGGGAGTGTTCACTTCTTGGTGACCTCTAACCCCTGGGTCCTTTCTAGAAGAGTCTGTGGGAGAAGCCCATCGCTGTCACTGCACGGATGCCTTCTAAGCGTCCCAGTGGCTTGTTCAATCCTGGACTTCAGTCTTAAGTGATGGGGCTGTTTGATCTTTATGGGCAAGACCGCTTGGCCACAGCTTATTCACCGAATAGGGCAACAATTTTGAATCTGGCATCTGTAAATGTGGTGTAGAAAACACTGAAAAACACTGTTTGCGTGTGGTAAACAATTTTCAGTATTTCTAAAACCTAAGTCTTGGGGCATTTCCTGGAAGAGGCCAAAGGAAACAGATGCCTTCTTTTATCTTGGGTGGAATTCTGTCATTGAGTGAGGCCAGAACTTGTTAGCTCTGCTGGGCTGATTTATATGTCTTTGATTAAGGCTTCGGAAACAACGTGATTACTACTTAATGTGATCCACGCGATGTGATTACTACTTAATAAAGACCACAGGCCTTTACTGAGCCCGCTGCTTGATGCTGGCTCCAAACACCAGGTTCACTAGGGTGGGAAGTTGCAAGATAAGCTGTTGGTCTCTGTTCCCCATGAGGAAAGAATATCTCAAAACATGTTTCTGTCTGGCTAGCCCTGTTAGCAAGGTATCAAGCTGGTTCTTCTGGAATGTTCCTTTTGGTTGTGGCCAGAAGGTAAACCGCTCACGGCGGCCTCCCTCTCCTCCCGTGCCAGGTGGCTGAATGACCTGGATGAGCTGATGCACCGGCGCGTGAAGTTGCTGGGGGACTGCCTGCTCTGCGCGGCCTTCCTGAGCTACGAGGGAGCCTTCACCTGGGAGTTCCGTGACGAGATGGTCAATCGGATTTGGCAAAACGACATCCTGGAGCGGGAGATTCCTCTAAGCCAGCCTTTCCGGCTGGAAAGCCTGCTCACGGATGATGTTGAGATCAGCAGGTGTGTGGCACCCTGAGCCAGCAGGAGGAAGGCGACATCTTAGCACAAGGGGTCTACATGGGTGTCACCCCATGGGGAGGCAATGGCCTGGGGGCATTGCCAGGACCACAGTTGGCTTGACTGCATGGAAGTGGCTGGGCGAGCTGCAAACCCAGCATGGAGCCCTTCTCCCTAGAGCCTGAGGAGGCTTGTGCAGCCTGGGGATGGGTAGATGGTTCTGGAAGGCCAGTCCTACCACCCTTAGCCCTTGGCTCACAAATTGGTGAGAAAAGTTCATTTCCTGACGGCTGTTTCTTCCAGATGGGGATCCCAGGGCCTTCCCCCCGATGAGCTGTCTGTTCAGAATGGCATCCTCACCACCCGGGCCAGCCGCTTCCCTCTCTGCATCGACCCCCAGCAGCAGGCCCTCAACTGGATCAAGAGAAAAGAGGAGAAGAACAATCTGAGGGTACGGCGGCTCCTCCCGGGGCGTCTTCTGCCCCCGGTGCCTGTTCTCTGGAGAGTGCCCCTCCCGCCTCCTGTACCTGGCAGTCCCTGGCAGTCCCTAGCCTCAACGAGTCTGGGCAGAAACGCTTCCACCCTGACCCCCACGCGGAGCCCTCCCCCACCTCCACCTCCACCCTGTGGGTCTGCCAGGGCAGCGCAAACCACCGTGAACTCTGCCTCTCCCCTCGCAGGCTGCGAGCAACCTCAGCTTCGTGTTCCTCTGCCCAGTATGGGGTTTGTGGTCTGGGTGCTCAGTCACTGTTTTTTGGAGCTGAGGTGGGGGATGGGGATGCAGGGGAGGAGAGAGTAATGGCTTGATTGAGATGTAATTCACATACCACACCATTCCCTCACTGAACACATACAATTCCGTTTGAGTTTTAGTATATTTACAGAGTCGTATACCAATTACCAGAGTCAATTTTAGAACATTTTTATTATCCCTGGAAGAAATGCTATATCCTTTAGCCATCACCCCTCCAGTCCTCCCGTTTCTCCCTCCCTGAGCCCCTGACAGCCACTTATCTGCTTTCCGTCTGAATGTGCCTCCTCTGGACATTTCTTAGGAATGGCATCAGATGCTGTGTGGCCTTTTGTGTCTGGCGTCTTTCACTCAGCCTGCTGTTTTCAAGGTCTGTCCTCGCTGTAGCATGTCAGGGCGTCATTCTTGCCTTGGGCTGAATGGTATTCCGGTGTGTGAACAGACACATCGTGTTCATCCATCCATTCACCGAGGGACAGTCGGGTAGTCCCTCTTTTTGGCTATTTGCAGAATGCCGCCGTGAACGTTGGTGCACACGTTTCTATGTGGCCATGTGTTTTCAGTTCTCTTGGGGTGATACCTAGGAGTGGAATTGCCGGGGCGGCCCAATCACTTTTTGCTGAACTAATGAACAAATTAATGATTTTCAATTTTAGCTTTTCCTTATTTTTTTCTGGTCCTTGATCCCAGGTATTTGCATGCTGTTTGGGGGAGCCCGTTTGTACTCCAGGATCAGGGGAACAGTCTGCCTCCAAAAAGCACATGGAGCTATCATGGAGCAAATACTATGAGGGCAGGAACTTCCCTAGACTCCCTCTTCCCTCAGCCTGCCAGGGAGCACTGAAATTGTCAGCCTACCCCTAGTCTAATTCCAACACCTACCCTGTTTCTTAAAGAGAAGGGGTTCTAGCTTACAGGGGGAGGGGCTGAGGAATCCCCTTCCTTTCCTCTCCACCCTGTTTGAGCAAGATCCTGCCCTGAGCCTGGACCTCATGGTGTATAGGCGTTATACCCCTTGTTTCTCTCTTCTTTTCACCTCTGGCCCCTCCAAGTTCCTGGCTCATCCACTTCCCACTTCCGAGCCATTCTCCCTTTATATTTGGCAGGGCCACAATTAAACACGCGGGCTTTCAGCATCTGCCTCCCCTCTCTTCCAGGTCGCTTCCTTTAACGACCCTGACTTCCTCAAGCAGCTAGAGATGTCCATAAAGTACGGGACCCCTTTCCTGTTCCGCGATGTTGATGAATACATCGATCCTGTGATTGATAACGTCTTAGAAAAAAATATAAAAGTCTCCCAAGGACGGCAGTTTATTATCCTGGGAGACAAGGAAGTTGACTATGATTCAAATTTCAGACTGTACCTAAACACCAAGCTGGCCAATCCCAGATACACCCCATCCGTGTTTGGGAAAGCTATGGTCATCAATTACACTGGTAAGAATGTGTAGAACCTCCACTGCTAATTAAGATGGTTATGATGGAGACCGCAACCTGAGATCAAGGCTTTCCTGGGACGTCATTTCACTCACAGTGACCCCAGATCGTTCTCTCATAGGCACATCCGGGCTAGTCAGCTCTTACCGATTAGGTACCACTTAGAGGGTGTGAGGCTATGAGTTACCTGTCGTGAGTCACGCTGAGACGGGGCTGTGGGCTCACGTGTTCACACACGGGTGGGATGGGACGTCTGTCTGTGGGGGCAGGAAGTTACTCTGTATTCGTGTATTTAAAATACATGTTTTGATGTTGAATTTTTTTTCTTCCTCTCAGTTGAATTCTGATAGAAATTGGATGTTATCTCTCATATTCTCTAGGGTTGTCATGCACCTGCTTAAACAGGTTAATTCGATTTGGATGTACTTTCTTTTCTTTTTTCTTTTTCTTTTTTCGTACAGATGGGGTTTCTCTGCGTTGCCCAGTCTGGTCTCAAACTTCTGGGCTCGAGGGATCCTCCCGCCTCTGCCTCCCAAAGTGCTGGGATTACAGGCATGAGCCACTGTGCCCAATCTGGGTATACTTTAAACCTTGGTACCCCAGTCCGTGGAAGCCTGGGTTTTATTTCAGTGCATTTTTTCCTTTTTGTCCACCACTCTGCACCACAGCATCGCTATTTTGCTCATGTCTGCCACCTTGCTGCTGTAGAGTGACATTGGTGGGCAGTGAATCCTCGTGCCTCTGACCTGCTGTCTGAGACCCACGCTAAGCTTGTCCCATCACAGCAGGACAGCGGGAGAGACCGTTGTCGGGGGCTGCAGGTGGTAAGGGCCTCTCACTGTCCCCCACAGTCACGCTGAAGGGCCTGGAGGACCAGCTGCTGAGCGTGCTGGTGGCTTACGAGAGGCGGGAGTTGGAGGAGCAGCGGGAGCACCTCATCCAGGAGACCAGTGAGAACAAGAACCTACTCAAGGACCTGGAAGATTCCCTCCTTCGGGAGCTGGCCACGTCCACCGGGAACATGCTGGACAATGTGGACCTGGTGCACACCCTGGAGGAGACCAAATCCAAGGCAACAGAGGTAGCAGCCACAGCGGAAAAGGCCCTGAGCCAGGCGGGGCCTGCATGCACCTTTGGAGCATCCAGTTCTCTGTCTGCTCAATGAGAAAACTGGGCTCTGTGATCTCAGGGATAAAAAGCCACCTCTATTGGGATGTGCTGTGGGGAGGGGAGCCCTAAAGGTGTTCCCAGGGACCCTTAGGCATCAGGTCAGTCTCTTTAAATTGAGAGTGATGGAAAACCCAGCCCTGCCTGGCTTAAGTCAAAAGGGAAGTTATCAGCTGAGAAAGCAGAAAAGTGCAGAGATGGCCTCAGGTGGGGCTGGATCCAGGACTTCAAAAATACCAGGAGGACTTGGTTTCTCTCCATTTCTGGGCTGAGCCTTCTACCGGCTTGGCGTCATTCTCTGCCAGCTCCCTACATGGTCATAAGACTGGTCTGGCCTCATGTCTCTCAGCTCTAAACCCAAAGGGGTAAGTGAGAATCTTCCTGTTCCTACCATGAAGGTCCTGGAAGTCACTTAAGTCACATTTCTACCCTAAACCAGTCCCAGGAGCTTGGGGATGCTAGGCTCGGGTTGGCTGGGCCTGGGTCACATCTCCTGGAGTCTGGGTGGAACCCCATATGGGATGAAAAGGGAGAGGGCAGTACCTGGAGACTTACAAGCAGTGTTACTAGAGGAAGGGGCCTTGGGTGCAGGGGCATCAGCCACAAATATTCACCCCTTCCTACAAGAGGGTGGGTGCCCTCGGTCCCCTGCAGTCCCTGGATGCTTTCAAAGCCCTGGAGCATTGCATGTACCTCTCTGCTGTCCCCCTGCCCCTCCTGCCCTCTGCCCACTTCTCAGTCTCCCTGTTTCCAGGGTCACTTGTGCTTTTCTTCAGGTCTCAGAGAAACTCAAGCTGGCGGAGAAGACAGCCTTGGACATCGACAGGCTGCGGGATGGCTACCGGCCAGCAGCCAGGAGGGGGGCCATCCTGTTCTTCGTGCTGTCTGAGATGGCCCTGGTGAACTCCATGTACCAGTACTCCCTGATTGCCTTCTTAGAGGTCTTCGGGCTGTCATTGAAGAAGTCGCTGCCCGATTCCATTCTCATGAAACGCCTGAGGAACATCATGGACACACTGACCTTCAACATCTATAACTACGGCTGCACGGGTGAGCTGTCCCCACGGAGGAGGACACATTCGTGTAGCTTGGTGTGCCAGATGTGGCTTTAACGAAACGTGGTCTGTGAAAACAGAAACTTACCAAATGGCATTTTTTTCTTTCTTTCTTTCTTTTTTTTTTGTTTGAGATAGGGTCTTGCTCCATCACCCCAGCAGGAGTGCAGTGGTGCAATCACAGCTCACTGCAACCTCCACCTCCCAGGCTCAGGTGATCCTCCTACCTCAGCCTGCAGAGTAGCTGGGACTACAAGGCACGCCACCACGCCCAGCTAAGTTTTTGTGTATTTTGTACAGATGGGGTTTCACTATGTTGCCCAGGCTGGTCTCAAACTCCTGAGCTCAAACGATCCACCCACCTTGGCCTCCCGAAGTGCTGGGATGACGAGGTATGAGCCATCATGCCCAGCTCCGAATGGCATTCTTAAGTGTGGCGATTCATGTTACAAGAAAAATGTTTAAAGCATTGAATTTTAAGATAGCAGCTTTATTGAGATACAATTTACATACCATAAATTCGCCCTTTAAAAATGTACAGTTTGGTGATTCACAGCATATTCATAGAGTTGTGCAGCCATCACTACTCTCTCGCTCTGGAACGTGTCCACCAGCCCTGAAATGAAATCCCACACCCATTAGCAGTCACCCCCGGCCCCCTGCTCCTAGTCCCTGGCAGTCACCACTCTGCCTTCCGTCTGTAAGGATTTACTTGTGCTGAACACTTCATGTCAATGGCATCATAGGGTGTGTGACTTCATGACTGGCGTCTTTCATTCCACATCGTGACCTCACGGTTGATCCGTGTTGCTGCTTGTGTCAGCGCTTCGTTCCTGTCTGTAGCTGAGTCACATTCCATGTATGGACAGACCACACTGTGTTTACTCACCCGTCACCTGATGGGCATTTGGGTTGTTTCGCTTTTTTGCTATTAAGGCAATGCTCCTGTGAACACTTGTGTGCAGGTTTTTGTGTGAATGTGTGTTTTTAATTCTCTTGGAGGTGCATCTAGGAAGGGAACTGCTGGATCATAGGTAATTCAATGTCTAACTTTTGAGGAACTGTCAAACTGTTTCCAAAGTGACTACAGTCTATTTCAACCCCTAAATCATTGATTTTTTAAAAACGCTTTTTGTTATGGAAAACATATACAAAAGAGAATAGTGCCATGATCGTCTGCGCACCTCTCACCTGGCAATGATCAGCTCTGTATTTGTTTATATAATCCAGACAGTTCCCCGTCAACCCAGATTATGCTGAAAATTTGCTTCCTATTCAGATCACTTATCTGTAAGTATGTTAGTTTGTATCTCTAAAACAGAGGTCAGCAAACTTTTTCTGGAAAGGGTCGGATTTTAGGCTTTGAAGGCTAAGTGATTTCTGCCACAACTACTCATTTCTGCAGTTGTAGCACAAAGCAGCCATTGGACAATATGGAAGTGAATGGCCATGGCTGTGTTCCAATAAAATTTTATTAGCAAAAACAGGCAGTAGACTGGATTTGGCCCCTGGCTTGTGGTTTGCCCATCCCTGCTATAAAATAGAAGGATTCTATTTAAAAATGTAGACATAAGGCCATTATCATACCCCCAAATTAATAATTCCTGAACATCATCACATACCTAGTTTTCAAATGTTCCCATTGTCTTATATGTCATATTTGACATTAGCTTAAATCAGGACCTCATTAAGGGTCTATACGTTATAATTGGTTGTGTCACTTAATTTCTCTCTTTTCCCCGTTGCATTTAGTTTTATTTTTATTTATTTATTTTTATTTTTTATTTTTTTTTGAGATGGAGTCTCGCTCTGTCGCCCAGGCTGGAGTGCAGTGGCCGGATCTCAGCTCACTGCAAGCTCCGCCTCCCGGGTTTACGCCATTCTCCTGCCTCAGCCTCCAGAGTAGCTGGCACTACAGGCGCCCGCCACCTCACCCGGCTAGTTTTTTGTATTTTTTAGTAGAGACGGGGTTTCACCATGTTAGCCAGGATGGTCTCGATCTCCTGACCTCGTGATCCGCCCGTCTCGGCCTCCCAAAGTGCTGGGATTACAGGCTTGAGCCACCGCGCCCGGCTATTTTTATTTATTTATTTTTAGAGACAGGGTCTGGCTCTGATGCCCAGGCTGGAGTGCAGTGACACAATCACAGCCTACTGCAACCTCCACCTCCCAGGCTCAAGTGATCCTCCCACTTCAGCCTCCTCAGTAGCTGGGACTACAGGTGCATGCCACCATGCCCAGATAATTTTTTAAAAATTTTTTTGTAGAGATGGTGGTCTCGCCATGTTGCCCAGGCTGGTCTTGAACTCCTGGGCTTAAGGGATCCTCCTGCCTCAGCCTCCCAAAGTGCTGGGACTAGAAGCATAAGCCACCGTGTCTGTCCCACCCCTTGCATTTATCTGTGGAAGAAACTTGCCTGATTGCTGGGTTGTTTCCCGTCGTCTGAATTTTGCGGCTCGCCTCTCTGTGTTGTGTCATTGGAGGAACTCTCAAATGCCAATACATGTAGTTCTTTTCTCACGAGACCTTAAGACTCCCCAGTGAAGAGTCTTCAGCCTTTTCCTAGAGTATGTAACCCTGGCTGCCAGTCTTCGTGGAAGCATGTGAGAAAAGAAGGCTGTCAATTTCAGCATTCATCATGAAAACTCGCGCTGAAAACCATCTTTTCAGTATGGTTTCCCCTCAACTATGCCTGGTGTTCCCCTGTCCAGAGACCCTGCTTTATCTTTTCCAAAGTTCACTTGGGTGGGGCAGGCAGTTGCCTGGCAGCATGGAGTGAGAGGGGATCTGGGATCTGACTGCTTGTCAAACAAGCTGTCCACCCATCTTCCTGTTTTTAGCCCATATTCACCCACACTTCCAAAGGATCTGGAACTGCCAGTTCCTGAGCTTTTGATGCATTCTGTGGTTTGCATCTCAGCTTTATCTCCTCCTCATGTAAGAGTCAACTTTCTCAGCTCTGCTAAATCAATTATCACTTGTCCATCTGTCTGTAGCTTGCAGGGCTTTTTTTCTTTTTATTCTTTCTTTCTTTTTTTTTTTTTTTTAAGACAGAATGTCATTCTGTTGTCCAGGCTGGAGTGCAGGGGTGTGATCTTAGCTCACGGCAACCGCACCTGGAGTCGCTTGCAAAATTTTATTGCTATTGTCTTTTCTCCAATTTTCTGGGAGCTTATACCTTTTTTAAAAACTCACCATTAGGCCAGGCACAGTGGCTCACGCCTGTAATCCCAGCACTTTGGGTCACCAAGGTGGGCAGATCACAAGGTCAAGAGATGGAGACGATCCTGGCCAACATGGTGAAACCCTGTCTCTACTAAAAATACAAAAATTAGCTGGGTGTGGTGGCACGTGCCTGTAGTCCTAGCTACTTGAGAGGCTGAGGCAGGAGAATGGCTTGAACCCAGGAGGCGGAGGTTGCAGTGAGCCAAGATCGTGCCACTGCACACACACCAAAAAAACAAAAAACAAAAGCAAACAAAAAGACTCACCATTTCGGTTGGTTTTTGGAAAGGAGTTGGGAGAAACTCAGAATGGCCATTTTTAAGCAGGGGCCTGTAGAGCGACCTTTAGAAAGCAGAGGTGGACAGGATGCACACTTGCATCCCTTTCCAGTCCTGTTTTGCTGAGACACTGCACTGACAGTGATATTTTCCATGCACCAGTGCTTGTTGTATTAAGTTTGTCATGCCTGCCTTAACAAAATACCACCGACTGGGTGGCTTAAGCAACAGAAATTTATTTTCTCATAGTTTTGGAGGTCAGAAGTCCAAAATCAAGGTTTTGGTAGATTTCGTTTCTCCTTAGGACGCTCCCCTTGGCTTGCAGGGGGCCGTCTTCCTGCTGTGTCTGCACAAAGTCTTTCTTCTCTGCATATGAATCCCTGGTGTCTGTGCGTGTCCAAATTTCCTCCTCTTGTAAGGACACCAGTGAGGTTGGACTGGGCCCACCCTAATGGCCTCATTTGAACTTAATCATCTCTTTAAAGACCCTGTCTCCAAACACCATCATATTCTGAGGTACTGGAAGCTGGGGCTTCAACATATGAAGTTTGGAGAAATATAATTTAGCCCTTAACAGTTGGGCAGAAAAGAGATTGTTTCTATAGGACTCACTTAAGTAGCCAACCCTCCTAACACATATGAAGTAGAATTCAAATTACAAATTTTGACTTACACAATTTTATTTTCCAGGAACACATGTCTTCTGTTAAAAAGCAAAAAAGAAGAAAGCTGGTATTTTGCATCCATCAATAAAGAGTCTGTTGATGGAGTATGTCCTCTGCAGTAGAGGTTGGCAAACCCCTAGCCAGCATCCAAATCTGGCCCACTGCCTGCTTTTGTAAATAAAGTTTTATTGGAACAGGACCATATCCATTAGTATACATATTGTCTATGGTTGCTTTTGCACTACAGTGGTGGAGTTGAGTGGTTATGACCGTCTAGCTTCCAAAGCCAAAAATATTTACTATGTGGCCCTTTGCAGAAGGTTTGCCAACACCTCTCCTAGACTCTAATGGACACGAATGCCATGGAGTCAGGCAAACAACCTGCCTTCGGTTGAGAGGGTGGCTCTGAGCCCCAACTGTACTGCCCCTCGCTGGCTTTTCCTTTTCCCAGGACGGTGTGATTTTATCTCCTGTAGACACAGCCATTTCCGTTACATACAGGAGCATGTCACTACAGACTGGGGCATGACCTAGGAACTGAGCTTATCTTTTGTGCACTTAGATAGTCATGGACATGGGGTGCAGAGAGGGCTAAATGCAGCCATACACTTTGAGTGTTTCATTTCTCTTACATTTAAGCACAGCATGCGTACGAAACTCAGGTTTTTAAAGAAATCAATGCTCGTCTGATGTTTCCCTCCAGGGCTGTTTGAGAGGCACAAGCTACTCTTTTCTTTTAATATGACCATCAAGATAGAACAAGCAGAAGGGAGAGTCCCTCAAGAAGAATTAGATTTCTTTCTAAAAGGTAATGAATTTGCCTAGCTTCATTCCTCCCATCTCCTTGCCCACACGATGCGTGTATATAAGTTTGTCCATTAAAACAGACAATCACAAAAATTCGCCTTAAAACTTGGCTCCCAACAGCACTGCATTTTTCACTATTCCAGTTGATCATTCCAGCCTCCGAAAAGGCTCTGGTTGAACTCGGAGCAGCCAGCCTCTGTCTCGGGGCCACCCTGAGGCTGGAAGCTGGATGCTACACTGAGCGCCTAGTTGGTGTCACTGGCGGTGACGAGGGCAAGCCCGGGCCACTTCGTCTTTCCAGTCTCCTTCTTGAGAAGTGGACTTTTCCCCAAAAGTGAGAGAAGTCAAAGCAGAGTTGCCTGCTTTGTGTTGGCAGCACAACGGCTGTTTGCTTCTCTTCCGTTGTGATTAGGAAACATTTCCCTGGAGAAAAGCAGAAGAAAAAAGCCCTGCGCTTGGTTGTCTGACCAAGGATGGGAAGATATCATTCTTTTATCAGAAATGTTTTCAGACAGCTTTGGGCGACTTCCTGATGATGTTGAGAATAACCAGACTGTCTGGCAGGAGGTGAGCCCATGCTCCCTTTCTCCTCCTCTCCTTCCCCACATGTCAATAATCTCTAAACCTCAACTGTGGCCCAACCCCTTAAGAGAAGACACTCCTTTGAGTAACCCATTAGTGTGTAATTGATGCCCTCTAACCCCCTGATTGGAATTCTCCTTTGGCTAATTCAGCTAGTTGTATGGGAGATCCAATCATCTACCTGTCCATCCGTCCATCCATCCATCCATCCATCCATCCATCCATCCATCCATCCATCCCTGTATCCATCCACCCACCTACCCACCCATCTACCCATCCATCCATTTACCCACCTACCCATTCATCTACCCATCCGCCCGCCCACCCACCTACTCATCCATCCATCCATCCATTCATCCCTGTATCCATCCACCCACCTACCCACCCACCCACCCATCCATCCATTTACCCACCTACCCATTCATCTACCCATCCACCCGCCCACCCACCTACTCATCCATCCATCCATCCATTCATTCATCCCTGTATCCATCCACCTACCTACCCACACACCCATCCATCCATCTATTTACCCACCTACCCATTCATCTACCCATCCACCCACCCACCCACCTACTCATCCATCCATTCATCCATCCATTCATCCCTGTATCCATCCACCCACCTACCCACCCACCCATCCATCCATCCATTTACCCACCTACCCATTCATCTACCCATCTGCCCGCCCACCCACCTACTCATCCATCCATCCACCCATGCATGCACCCACCTATCCATCTACCTACCGACCCATCCATCCCAGAAATAGTTGTTGGGCATCTACCATGTACCATGTCCCTTGATGGGCACTTAGTGAATAAGACTCAGTTTCTCCTTTCTGAATGTCATAGTCTTTGGGGGTAGAGAATGACAGATCTGACCAGGTGGCCTTCAGTTACTACACCTATAGATTCTCATCCCTTTCCAGTGGCTTTTGCCACCTTCACACACAAATGGGGACCTATGTCATTTCTGAGTTGATGCCACAATGAATATTCTTTGCTTTTCCCAGTGGTATGACCTGGATTCACTGGAGCAGTTTCCATTCCCCTTGGGTTACGATAACAACATCACCCCTTTCCAGAAATTGCTTATTTTGCGCTGTTTCCGTGTGGATCGGGTCTATCGGGCAGTGACTGACTATGTGACTGTAACAATGGGAGAGAAGTAAGTGTGTCGTTTTGTTGATTTGCCACTTTTCGTGGGGTGGGATCGCCAGCATCCTCCCACCTTGGGCTCAAAGAAAGCAGAGGCTGACCAGCTCCCGTGACAGCTGTCGCCACCCTGTCTGGACAATATTCCATAGCCAATATTCTAGAATTCTTTAATATTCTAGAACAGCGCTAGTCACAAGAAATTCAATGTGAGCCACATATGCAGTTTCAAAAGTTCTAGTAGCTCCATTAGAAAAGAAATGGGCGCAATTAATTGTAATATATTTTATTTAAATGAATATATTAAAATTATCATTTAAATGTATAATCAGTATGAACATGATTGAGACATCTTACATGCTTTTTTTGGTATTAAGTCTTCAAAATCCTGTGTGAATTCACACTTACAGCACATCTCAATTGGGGCCAGCCACATTTTAAGTGCTGAGTCGCTGCGTGTGCCTCATGGCCGTCACACTGGACAATGTTGCTCTGGCATGGGGTACAAAGCCAGGCAGAGAGCGTGGGACTGCAGCTCAGATGTGCCCTTGCAGCCAGTAGGCCATGACAGTGAGTGATGAGGCTGGGTGGAGTCCTGGTCCCTGGGCAGCTGCCCTTAGCTCCTGCTGACTGATACCATGTGCCACTGGGAACCCACAGTGGCTGGATCCTCTGACTCTGAAAGAAGCTAGGACTTCAGATTTTTACCTGAAATATCCCAGTATCTTTGTGTTGGCAATGAATTTTAAAACGCACGTCTGGGTCAGGTGCAGTGGCTCATACCTGTAATCCCAGCACTTCAGGAGGCTGATGTGGGAGGATCGCTTGAGGCCAGGAGTTTGAGACCAGCCTGGGCAATATAGCGAGATACTGCCTCTAAAAAATAAAAAATAATAAAAAAATGAGCCAGCTGTGGTGGCGCACACCTGTAGTCAAGCTACTAAGGAAGCTGAGGTGGGAGGATGGCTTGAGCCTGAGAGTTTGAGGCTGCAGTGAGCTATGATAGTACCACTATACTCCAGCCTGGGCAACAGAGTGAAATTATATCTCTCAATTAAAAAAGAAAAAGAAAAAGAAAAAAACCCACACACAAAACTCAAAATTCAAGATGTGGACCATTCAGGACACACCTGTGGAGCCTCAGGGTTTTGTGCCATGGGCACGCCCACCTGGAGGGCAAGCTGAGGTGCCCAGCTCGGCACAAACCAACTGAATCGAGCGTGCAGGGGGTACAGGAGTTCCCCATCAGGGTGGGAGATGTGCATAGAAACTAGAATCTAAAACAGGGAAGACTGCAAAGAGCTATCCCAGGGGAGGGGTCAGAAGGTTCTGGACACTGGAGGAGGCAGCACTGATCAGACAGACCAGCCCCTGGTCTGGAGCTGTCCTCCCGGGACAGTTTTCTGACTGTGTTTCTTTCACCAGGTATGTACAGCCCCCAATGATCAGCTTTGAAGCTATTTTTGAGCAGAGCACTCCAAATTCGCCCATTGTGTTTATCCTGAGTCCTGGCTCTGACCCTGCCAGTGATCTTATGAAATTAGCAGAGCGAAGTGGTTTTGGAGGAAATCGCCTCAAATTCCTTGCAATGGGTCAAGGTCAAGAAAAGGTAATTTGTGGCTGAAAGGAACAAGCTCTACATTTAGGGGAGGTCCCTGGTGTCTGCTAAGGAGGAGCTAACCTGGATTTAAGCTGAGAGTGCCACGCCACAAGTAAGTTGGATGCATTTCCGAGCAAAGCAGCAGTAATGAAACACTGCGTAGATGACAATAATAGTTATGATTTCACAACCTTGTGTTGTGATCGTGGTGCTGTGCTTTTCTTTTTTTCCTTTTTCTTTTCTTTTTACTCTGTGACCCAGGCTGGAGTGCAGTGTTACGAACATAGCTCGCTGCAGCCTCGACCTCCTGACTGTTAAGTGATCGTCCTGCCTCAGCCTCCCCAGTAGCAGCTGGGACTACAGGCACGCATCACCATGCCTGGCTAATGTTTTTTGTATTTTCTGTAGAGAAAAATACAAACACGTCACCATGTTGCCCTGGGTGGTCTTGAACTCCTGGACCCAAGCGATCCTCCCACTTCAGCCTCCCAAAGTGGGATCACAGGCATGAGCCACAGTGCCCAGGCTGTGCCGTCTTCAAAGCCCTTTCACACACAGTCCTTACCTTCCTTAGTCCCTGAACAGCCTCATTGCAGATCAGAATTATGATGGCCCCAATTGCATGGCCAAGGGAGTGGGTTGAGAGAGGCTGAGCCCAGGACCATTCAGGACAGAACTGTGGTGCAAATCCTCCTGTCCTTCTGAGCCAGAGAGCTTTCTTTGCTGAGGTCTTGCCTCTCTGCATCACAGTGCTCCCTGCTAGAACTTGCTACGCAAGTTCAGTACAATGTGGGACAAAGCTTGCAGGAAAAGCCTGTGCGTCAGCAAGTGTGATGGTCGCAGGCATGCGTGTTGGGGTCAGAGGGAGCTGACTGCCAGTCCTGGCTTTGCTATGAACTGCAGGGCTTTGGGTAAGCCCCTCTGCTGCTGAAAGCCCCTGGGTGAGATGAGGATGGCCATACCCATGCTGGACGGCCCGGGAGGCAAGCCCTGGGCACCAGCAAGGCGGGCCAGCTCTCTCAACCACAACACTGAAAGAAGCTATTGTAACATCAGCGCTCATGTGTTTTAAGCCATTTCAGAAACCAAGGCTTGATTTGGGTGTTTAGCTTGTTTGTGCTTGAATTACATTTGGGAGGGGACATGGTGATTGTTTTCCAGGCCTAGGGCCCTGAAGATCTTACAGTGGCCAGGACAATCCCTACTTCCTGGTGGGCTTTAGCTGGTCTGTTGCAGCCCTGCTCAGGAGTCCTCCGGACAGGAGCGACTGTGTGGGAGAAGCTGGGGTTTCTAGGGCCGGGGGGCTGATGAATGCAAAATGCTAACCCATCTTCCAGGCTGTGTGTGACCAGCTCAGTGCACCCACGGGGCCCATGGGGTTTCTAAAAGATGGTTTATTTGAAGGCTTCTCCTGTAGCTCCTGGATCCTTGGCTTGCTTTTGGCTGCTGCTGGAGCTGGCCATCACCTTTCTGTGGGGTGGAGTGGGTCTCTGGAGAGCACGGGGTTGGGTTTGGATGCCAACTCCCCCCTCTCCTCCTCCCTCCCCCCTGGCGCAGGTGGCCCTGCAGCTGCTGGAGACTGCGGTGGCTCGCGGGCAGTGGCTGATGCTGCAGAACTGCCACCTCCTGGTCAAGTGGCTGAAAGATCTGGAGAAGTCCTTGGAGAGGATCACCAAGCCCCACCCAGACTTCCGCCTGTGGCTCACCACGGACCCCACCAAGGGCTTCCCCATTGGGATTCTGCAGAAGTCCCTAAAGGTCTGGCTTCAGGATGGACACCAACATGCCCAGCACCCAGCTTCCCAGACCACCACCATATTGCTGTGGGGCCAGGGTGTGCATGTGTCTGTGTAGAAATAAACCTCAGGCTGCAGTTGAAACCTCGCGGTTGAAACCCTTCTCATCCCATTTCTCTCTCTCTTTAGAGGGGGCTGCTGTCCTAGGTGGTGTTTGTGACTCCCAGGCCTATCTCTACCAATTCTGCATGTGTCCCTAACAGTATCTAGGCTGCTTTTCATAAACTTCATGCCCCCACCGCCACCCCCCCCACCACCCCATAGCCTGCAGTTCTCTAGTGCTGACTGCAGAAGTTTCAGGTGGTTTACATGCCCCATTTAATTTATTCTCCAGCAAATTCTTTTGGAAAGGTTTTGTCATTCCCCGTCTCTCTCTCTCTGGGGAGGTGGAGGGAAGACTTGACTTTCATTCTACAGTAAAGGATCTCATGGTTCAGAGGAAGGTCAAAGACCCTTGATCCTTGACCCTGAGAGCTAAAACATCTAGTCCTTTAACTTCTTAGCCTGGGCCCTGGACAAGAGACTTTAGCTATCGGAGGTCTCAGACAGATGGCTCTGCAGAGAGGAAGGAAAGCGCAGTGCCTGCACTGTGCACACTCTTCCAAGCTTGTGGGCCTGCGGTCTCCATCACTGTGCGTTTTCTTCTCTTCTGAAGGTTGTCACTGAGCCGCCCAATGGGCTGAAACTCAACATGAGGGCAACTTACTTCAAGATCTCTCACGAAATGCTGGACCAGTGCCCGCACCCTGCCTTCAAGCCGCTGGTCTACGTGCTAGCATTCTTTCATGCTGTGGTGCAGGAGAGAAGGAAGTTTGGGAAGATTGGCTGGAACGTGTACTATGACTTCAATGAGTCTGACTTCCAGGTGACAGTGGCTGCTTCTCCTTGGAAATCGCTTCCTTAGGTGGCTGCTTCCTCCCCGACTTTCCTCTGAGTTCAACCACAGCAGGGTTGCGCCGTTCCCAGCAGCCTTTTCAGAAAAGTGTCAGAATGTGAACAGCTTGGTGGGTTTCATTGTAACTGAGTGTGTTCTCTTCTTTTAAGGTCTGCATGGAAATTCTGAACACGTACTTAACGAAAGCCTTCCAGCAACGGGACCCGAGGATCCCGTGGGGCAGCCTCAAGTACCTAATTGGAGAGGTAGGGGTGACCGGGGATCCTTCTGCAGGTGCCTCTAGGGCTACAGAGCTGTGACCTTGTGCCCCTATTTTCCTCTGAGCCCTCAGAGCCAGCCTCTTCTGCCCCTGTTCCCCTTGGGTCTCTGTGACATTCTCTCTGCTCTCACCCAGTTGTTATTTGTCCTAAGTGAGCTCTATTCACACAGAGGTTCCCTGAGCTGGATCCATGGCTGGGGATCCAGGCTAGGCATCCTCTAGCCCCTTGCTTCCACTGTCGCTGTGTACAGAGCTCACAGGAAGCTTCCCCGGTGGTCTGCACACGGCTCAAGCAGTGACATCAATTCCAAAGACAGCAGCAGCTGCTGGCTTCTTTGGCTGTTTGTTTGATGTGTTTGGGGGACTTTACTTGCTGCACAGGGGCTACCAACACTTCCCGAGGGCTTCTTATTGCTTTGGGCCCTATCCCTTGGGAAGCCAGGAAAGCCCCAGATCAATTGTGTGAACAGTGGCCCAAAAGGCTATGCAAGTCAACAGGTTCGAGCCTTGCAGCAGCCAGGCTGTAGGCGTCTCTTGACCCTGGGCGCGCCTCTGGCCCCGGGCCCCCAGGGTGCACACAGTAGGTTCTGAGCTCGTGGCTGGCTCTCAGGCCCTCTAATTTCAGGTCATGTATGGAGGACGGGCCATCGACAGCTTTGATCGCCGCATCCTGACCATCTACATGGATGAGTACCTGGGGGACTTCATTTTTGATACTTTCCAGCCATTCCACTTCTTCCGGAACAAGGAAGTGGACTACAAAATCCCTGTTGGTGATGAAAAGGAGAAATTTGTTGGTGAGATTTCTCAGACATGAAAAGATTTTCAAGGCTTTTGCTAAGGGAGACCATACATTTCAACTGGCTCCTCTCCTGGTGGGGCTCCTTGGCTGGTCAGGTGTGGTCTGTTAAGCCTGTTAGGTGGCTTGGCAGACAATTCCTGGCTGCAGAGCTGATAGAGTTCAGATTTCCCATCCTGCAATGATGGTAAATAAATCAGGGTCCACCTGGAAGGGCAGAGTGGCCACAGTGAAGCTCACTGAGACTTTTTCAGAAAAGATGAATATACGGCTGGACTGGGTGCAGTAGTGTAGAATTTTTATATTAAAAACGTCATTGGCTAGTTATGGTGACTCGCACCTGTAATCCCTTCTTTGGAAGGCCAAGAAGGGCAGATCGCTTGAGCCGAGAAGTTCAAGACCAGCCTGGGCCACCAAGCAAGATCCCATCTCTACAAAAAAATAAAAAATCAAAACAAAAACAAAAACAAAAAATTAAACAAAAAACAATAAAAAAATTAGTCGAGTGTGGTAGTGAACACCTGTAGTACCAGCTACTTGGGAGGCTGAGATGGGAGAAATGCTTGAGCCCAGGAGGTCGAGGCTGTAGTGATCAATGCACGTCAGTGCACTCCAGCCTGGGTGACTGAGTAAGACCCTGTCTCCAAAAAAAAAAAAAAAAAAGTCACCCTCTAAACAGTAGAAATTAGTCTTGCATGTCTGGGGACTTTGAGGCTGTGGGCCCTGAGAAAGCACAGGTGGCTGGACAGTGCCACCTCCGTTGTTCTCTTGATTGCAGAAGCCATTGAGGCCCTCCCGCTTGCCAACACGCCAGAAGTGTTTGGTCTCCACTCCAATGCTGAGATTGGCTATTACACACAGGCGGCTCGAGACATGTGGGCTCACCTGCTGGAGCTGCAGCCTCAGACAGGTAAAGTCTTACTCCGGAGGACTTCATTAGTTTGAGTGGGGTTTTACGATTGCTTCTTGTAGCTCTCCCACATTGCTGATGCCTTTCCCAGAACCGGAAGGCTCAGGAGGCTCCAGTTCTACACATGGATGCCTTGCTTTCTCTGAAATGTGTCCTGGTTTTAGGGGAATCCAGCAGTGGCATCAGCCGCGATGATTATATTGGCCAAGTGGCCAAAGACATAGAAAACAAGATGCCCAAAGTCTTTGACTTGGACCAAGTGAGGAAGCGCCTTGGAACAGGAATCTCCCCCACTTCGGTGGTGCTCCTGCAGGAGCTGGAACGCTTCAACAAGCTTGTGGTCCGGATGACCAAGTCTCTGGCTGAACTTCAAAGGGTGAGCCTGTCTCTCATGTGTAGATTACTGCCTAGACATGTGGCACCTGGGGTTCTGATCGAGTCTTGCCGATTGCTCTTGATTCTAAATAGGCCTTAGCTGGAGAAGTTGGAATGAGCAATGAGTTAGACGATGTGGCCAGGTCTCTTTTTATCGGGCAGATCCCTAATATCTGGAGAAGGCTTGCTCCTGACACCTTAAAGTCCCTTGGAAACTGGATGGTCTACTTCCTGCGGCGGTTCAGCCAGTACATGTTGTGGGTAAGAGGCACGTTACTACCTCCTGTCTGCCGATTCAAGTGTCAACCTAGACTCCCTCAAACCACCTCCCAAGCCCCTCTTTCCATGTCCCAGCAGTAACCTCTGTTAGAGTTTACTGGGTGCTCTGGAAATGGTCTGAGATTCTTACAAGCATATCTGTATCTTCCGTTTTTCCTTTTCTTTTTTCTTTTGAAGACTCTGAAGCATACTATGCATACCCGATTATTTTATCTAAGCGTATATCTTGGCACTTGTTCCATATTAGTACACAGAAAGCAAGCTCATTCTTTTTTAGAGTATGCCATTGTACAAATGTTCCATATCCTTTCTCTTCCTTCTGTATCCTGAAAATATGGTAACTGTCTACATTTAGGTGGTTACCATATATATATATATTTTGCTAATACGAATAACATTCTGGCGCACATGTCTATGAATATGCATAGGGGTGTATTCCACGGATAAATTCTGACAGTGGAAGAGTTGGATCAAAGAGCGTGTGCATTTTAAATTTTGATAGCTCTTGTTGGCTGGTTCTTAGAAAGGCTGAAACCACAGTGTATGAGCGTGCTTCTTTCCTCACCCCTCTGCAACACTGTGTTTTTAACATTTTGGATCCCTGTCTCCCTGATAGGTGAAAATAAGATCTCATTGTTTTGCTTTGCATTTCTTTAATTATGGTGAGCCTGAGTGTATTTCGCATGCTTTACAGATATTTCGTGTTGGCTTTTTCTGTGAATTGTCCTTTTGTATCTGGATTTCATTTTTAGTAAGGTCTCCATCGTTTCACTGATGGTTAAGAGCTCTTTGCAAATCAAAGAAATTAGCCCTTGGTCTGTATTTCTCCCAGCTTGTCATAAGTCTTGACTTTGCTTACATTATTTTTTCCGCAGAAAAGCTTTACATTTTTATGTAGTCAAACCTATAAGGCTTTTCTTTGTTATCCTGGGCTTTGTATTTCCTACTCCATGATATGAAAGCATTCACTGGGGATGTGGCCCAGTACTTTTGTGGTTTTATTTTTATATCTAAATCTTTGATCTACCTGGACTGTGGCAGTCCAGATTGTTTTTCTCAAATGGGTGGCCAGTTGTGCCAACGCCATCTTTTGCCACTCAGGTGAAATACGTCTTTTATCATAAACTAACTTCCAGGCCAGCTTTGACCTGGCATTGGATGGCAGCCCCAGGCTCCCAGCACTTGCCCTGTCTTCTCTCCAGGTCACCGAGGGTGAGCCCAGTGTGATGTGGCTCTCGGGGCTGCACATCCCTGAGTCCTACCTCACGGCGCTGGTGCAGGCCACCTGCCGGAAGAACGGCTGGCCGCTGGACCGCTCCACCTTGTTCACACAAGTGACCAAGTTCCAGGACGCGGATGAAGTGAATGAGCGGGCGGGACAAGGTACCGTCAGCTCATCGGGATCCGCAGCCTCTCACTTAGGATTTCTCGCCCTGAGCCGCCTCCAAGTCAAAGGGATAGGCATAGCGTGGGCCTCGATGGGCCAGGCCATGTTTGAAAGGCAGCCTGCCAAAAATATTTCCTGTCTGTGCACTGCCCATGTCGTAACACCTCTGAGGGTGGATACAGAAGTTTCTCTTCCACTTTCTCCGTTGAGACCTGGGGTCTATGGCAGGGGAGACCTGAACCATGTTTACTCTGCTAGCTCATGGGAAGTGGGCTCCTAGGGCAGAATTAGCTCTTGCAAAAACCATCAGGTGGCTTTCCTGTAACCCCTGACGGGGCCAGGGGCATGGGAGCCACAGAGCAGTATGGACTAACTTGGTTGGAACTCTTTGATTATGCCATAACTTCAGGTCCTTTAGACAATGGTTACTGACTCTGTAAACGAGAACTGGAAACTGCTGTTTCCCCGGGGCCATGTTGTCTTAAGAGTTCATTTAACTGCAAGAAACAAAAGCTCTTTTGAGATGGCTTAAGGAGTGGGGACTTACAGGAAAGCTGTAGGGACTCTGCGGCTCTCAGTGGCGGGGAGCTGGCGGTGTCTGGGCTGCCACTCTCTCTGGGGCCACAGGCGTGTGCTCCTGTCTTCTCCCCTTTCTATGTCTGCTGGGTCCTCCTCCCCGGGGACCACTTTCTCTGTGACGCTTCTACTTCCTGCTCCCCAGCCACTTCGGCTCCCAGGGTAGCCGGGGTTGCCATGGTGCCCATTCTGACTCTGGGGCCATGCATCTTCCTAGCCTGGGGGCCCAGGGTGGTCTAAGTCCGTCGACCTTGATGCCTCATTCCTGGGGGAGAGGCCACCGCCCCGCACCCACTTCTCTGGGCCCTGGGGGAGGGCCACGGGGTGTCCTGTCTGAGCCGCTCCTCCACAGAGGGAAGGTGGGCAGGACAGAAGCGCTGGAGAAGGGCCTGGGCTGTCCCCAGGGCGCTGGGGAGGAGGCCAACCAGTGGCTTGTGTGTGTCGCTGTGTGCGCCTGATGGCAGGCTGTGGATGCTCCAGTTGTGTCCAGTCTCTTCCTTGTGTCTCTAGGGTGCTTTGTCTCAGGACTGTACCTGGAGGGTGCTGACTGGGATATAGAAAAAGGATGTCTTATCAAGAGCAAACCCAAGGTGCTGGTTGTGGACCTGCCAATCCTGAAGATCATCCCCATTGAAGCCCATCGCCTCAAGCTGCAGGTGAAGGTCCCAGCCCCTCCTCTCTGACACTAGAGCCCTTCCTCTTCTGACTGTAGTTATGGCTGAGGTGGTTTCCAATAGTCCTGCTTTTTAAAACAGGGGTGCCTAAGCTTTACGGGCTGGGGAGAGTCTTGGAGCCGTGATAAAAGCTCTGGATAGCCGCTTCCCGGGAAAGGCGCGGCTGCACATGTGTGGACGTCGATCCTTCCAGAGGTGTCAGGCTCAAGTTGTGATCCTGTGGTCAAGACTAACCAAGGGGAGACTCCCTCCCTTGCAAAATGCTGCAGACGTTGCCTGAGCCATAAAGTGGTTCCCTCTGGTGTGGACAGCAGATGCCTTCTGCTCTGCCTGGGCCAGGACCCACTTTTAACCAGTGTCAGTGTGAAGCCAGGTCCCCGTGAAGCTGGCAGAGGGCGGCCCTGCACAGCCCCAGCCTCGTGTGTTCTCAGGTGCAGTCTTGCACGGGGGCCCCTGTCAAGACTTACACTGCCCCTTTGCCTTTATCCCTCTGCACGCTCTCGCCATGGGGGCGCCTCACCTGCCTCTCCCTTGCAGAATACCTTCCGGACCCCCGTCTACACCACCTCCATGAGAAGGAACGCCATGGGAGTCGGCTTGGTGTTTGAAGCTGATCTCTTTACCACGAGGCACATTTCTCACTGGGTGCTGCAAGGAGTATGCCTCACCCTGAATTCTGATTAACCTTTGGGTGAAGAAAACTGCTTAGTGAATTCGGAGCCTCGGGCTGGTTGGGAAGAGTGATCAGGTCTGCTGTCATTTCTTGGGGCCTCTCAAGAGGCAGGAGGGGGACTGACACTGATTTTTCATTTGAAATCAGCCATTTACATCTCTTTCCATACAAATTAACCTGAATGGTTTTATTTTTAATACTACTTTTTAAAAGGAATTTATATAATCAAAAAGTAAATATTGGAGAGTATTTTAAGGTGTGTGGAGTTTTCTTTTCCTTCTCAGAGAAAACACTTGATTAAGCAAAAGTGCCTGAAATACATAGCATTGGCACAAGTGAGAATCCTAATGTCATTTCCAAAAGTGTGTTTTCGACGATCCAGGTCTGTTTCAGCAGATGCTCCTTTTTGGCAAGAAGGGCTGATGATGTCGGGCACACAGCAGAAGTGGCCAGAGTCACCTGGAGCCACTGCTCCCCCTTCCAGAACTCTCTGGCCCTAGCTGCTTTGGCTCTGACCGCTACAGTGACTGTGAGGTTGTTGAGCTTAGTGTTTAGTTCCTGCATGAGCTTCCACCCCCAGCCTGCCTGGGTCTGTGTGGGGTCAGGTGAGGACATGGAACCTCCAGGACCAGTGGTCACTGGGCACCCCTTCCCTCTGTGCACGACAAGGCTGGCCTGGAGCCCTGGCTGGCCACCTGGAGACGAGGGGTGGCTTCACTCCACGAGGGAGGGGAGGGGCTCGCAAGGGCAGCACAGTGGGCAGACGCCATCAGAGGCAAAAGCAGCTTCCCACAGCAGCTCAGGAGCGCAGCACATTCTAAGGACTAGCTCTGGGCAGGGAGGAAGCAGGAGTGGCTTCTGGGACCTGGGATTGCTCTCCCTCCTGCAGTCTCCTAGCCCTCCTTCAGGTGTTTAATAAAAGACACAAAACAGAAGGAAGGCGGGTTTAGAAAATAAAGTTTGTTGGGATCTTAAACATTTTGGATAAAACTAACAAAAAAAATATGCACACACATCCAGGTTGTAGTGCCATGAGGAGCAGCGTCATCTTATTTAGTTCCTTGAGATACACGCGCAGCTGCTCGGTGATCCGTGCCGCCCTGGGACAGGTTGGTCAGGAGGTGACGGGGTCTCCAGGAGGAAGTCGGGAGGTGACAGGGGTCTCCAGGAGGAAGTCGGGAGGTGACGGGGTCTCCAGGAGGGAGCAGGGGCTGCTCGGCCAGGCTGCCCTGGAGCCTGAGGATAAGGTCAAGGATGGTATGTGTTGCTCCGACTTGAGAATTAGGTGTGTGACTATGTGGCATTGTGAACATCAGGAGTGACGCAGCCGTGGCCGGGGCTTTGTCCGCAGCGCACTTAGGTTACACGGAGCGGGATCAGAAGCAAGCGATTCGGCACACAGGCGTTTGGCCACAGCAATTAGGAAATACATATTCTGCAGCAGGGACACAATCATATTTTGGTGTGAAGAAGAGGGCAAGAGGAGCAGGAGAATTGGTCGGTAGGTGTGAAAAGAGTTTGGCATGCATGGGAATTAAACAGAAAAGGTGTGGCTGAGATTTCCTAGTGGTGCTCACAGTGCATGGACAGCGCGGGGTGGGGCCCGGCGGGCTTCACACAGTTCTGTCCGTCCCTGAGTGCTTCCTCACCACCTTGCTTCCGTTCACCTGGTCAACCGCCAGGGTCTTCACCTCGGGTTGGGCCTGCGGCGGGGTGGCGTGGTGGATCCGATGCGCCACCCCAACGTGGGCTTTGTGCGGCTTTTCGCGGGCCGGGCTGTGCTGCTCGCTGCTTCGGTCAGAGGCGATGGGGGGGATGACGAGGGGCCTCTCTTTGATGAGGTGGACCTCGGCGGACTCCCTAGCCAGTAGAAATGGGGTAGGGTCGGGCATAGCATCCACTGGTTCCCGCAAAAGGAGTTTCCTGCTCTCTGCCCCGAATCTGTAGACCTCTTCAAATTCCGGGTGCAAGGGGGCTGAGAGGCTCTTTTTCATGCGGCGGCGAGGCGTTTCAGGTAGCTTGTCTTTGGGGGGCGCTGGCTTGTAGCTGGCCAGCACGGGGCTCCCTGATGGGCTGGCATCTGAGGTCCCGCTGGAGCTCATGAGCTTCTTCTTGGCGGCGTGCAGCTGGGAGGTCAGGTAGGCGATGGTGCTGGCCCGCTGCTCCAGCTCGCTAGATAGCAGGGTCAGCTTGTGACTCTTGGCCTTCAGCTCCTCCAGGTACTTCTTCTCCCGCTCCTTGATGGTGTTCTCCAGCACTGTGATCATCGCGTTTTTTTGCTCCAGTTCTTTCAACAACTCAGCATTTTCGTTCTCTTTCACTTTCAGTTGGACTTCCAGCTCTTCACATCTTTTCTTTAATTCGCTGCTTCTAGAAGTCCCATCTCCTACAAGAATAAGCCGAGGAAGGAGGTGAAGAACTCATTAGACTGAGGCTGAGTGGTGAGGCCTACAGGGCAGGCGGACCTGTCTGGTGGGGGGCCCTGTCTAGGCTGTGGGGGCTCCGAAAAGACCCCTCCCCTCCCCGAGGTGGGGAGATCAGGGCATCTCAGAGGCCCTTTCCAGCTCTTAGTTCTCTGGCTTACTGCATAAAAGAATGTCTCTGAACCTTAAAGACGCTGAAGTTAAAAGAGGCAATTGCAGAGTATCGGACCTCAGCAAACACTTAGGATTAAACTGGCCGCAAATCCTTCTGTCTGCTCAGATGGCATTTATGAAATGCCTGCTACATTCAAAGCACTGTTTTAGGAAACTCAAATGTACAAAGAATTCTCCATGTCTATTGCATTAAAACTCTGATGTTTAGAGGAGAAGAGGTGTGGTGCTGTCACTTTGCTCTGCCGCTGGCCTCCTCTCTCATCCCGCTCCCCGCACCCCACACGCACAGAGAGACTCCTTCCCACTTCCTGCTCAGAGACAGCTGCTTCATCTCTGTGGCTCCTGCCCTTGGCCCCTCGCTGCTGCCCTAACACTTCGGGCCTCTGCCTCCTGCTGTCCCTGGGTGCCTGCCCTCACCCAGTCCTTCAGCATATGCCAGCTGCCTCCTTCTCCTGCTCCGCTGGTGACCTGCAGTCCCTGGTCACCTCACACAGCGCCCTTGGCTCTCAACCCTGGGTAGCCATCCTGCTCCTCCTAACGCTGGCTGGCTGGCTGGCCATCCTCCTTGATTGGCCCCTGGGAAGTTCTTTCTAGACTCTTCCTTCCTGGTCTGGAACTCACCTTGAGTGTCACCTCCCGATTCAGTGTCTCCTGAGCACCACTTCTCCAAGTGAGTCTCCATCAGACACACCCTCAAGTCCAAATAGCTGCTCTGCTTCCTACATCTTGACTCTCCCAGGGAGACTGGATGCAGTCGCCATCCCCAGCCTCCCCTTCCTGACTGTGCCCTTCTGCCGGCTGCTCAGTGCTGCCCCCTCCCTGCTCCTCCAGCTGGCCTTGGTCCCACCTCCTCTCTGGTCTTCCTTTCAGTCCATCCTGTATTTAGGAAGCTTGGTCACCCCTCTAAGTATTCTTGTCCTCTGTTCAAAATGGTTCCTCACTGCCTAATAAAACCCAAACTGCCAGATGCCTTCCAGTTCCACAATCTGTCCCGAATGTTATCTGTTCCCACATAAATCAAAGCTTCCATCACTCTCCCTAAGCCGCCACCTCTTGTTCTGTCTCTGTTGTACCCTCTATCCTTGACCTAACTCCAGACCTGCACACCCAGTTTCCCTGTACCAACTCCACCACCCAGGGCCTGCCTAGGCACTGGACGCCACTGGATGTCTTTCCCAGGCTTCTGTCTCACTTTGAATTTTCCCACCTGCCTGAGCCAGCAGCAGCTCTGCAGCGTGTCCCACCAGCCAGACTCTGAACTTTTGAGGGCCCACGGCTGACTGGACTGGTCTTGTGCAGGGCACTTGCATGGTACAAGCTCACTGCAGGTGATGTGCGCTCCTCGACTTAGCATGGGGTCACGTCCCAAAAAATCCAATGTAAGTTGAAAATACCGTTAAGTCAAAAGTGTGTTTTTGATATTTTCAGCTTACCATGGGTTTATCTGGACATATCCGTGATAAGTCGAAGAATGTACTGAATGTGTATTGCCCCATGCAGTTGAAAAATTTTAAGTTGAACCACTGCAAGTTTCTCTTTTTAAAAAACATGTGTCTGTGTGTATATATGCAGGTATAATGTCAGCAAATGACCTCCCTAAAAAGGATGCATGCAGTACTACCTTTCATGAGGTTTATTTTTTTGCCAAAAGGAAAATGGATCCTGAAACACAGTTTCAGAGGTAAAGAGAGGGACAGAGACACACACATATGACTCTATAGACACTGTAAGACCCAGGAGCCCAGCCACCTGGGCTGAACCCCTGCAACCTGAAATGCTGACCTGGGCATGGCACTGGGCCTGGTACCCACTGTCCTTCCCCCAGGGCCTGTGGGACAACAACCCATGCCTGTCGCAAGGCCTTTGCTTTCAGCCCACACGTGGCTGGACAGTGGGCCTTGGGCTCCTTCTGAGGAAGGGCTGCAACCTCAGGCCTTCAACCACATCCCTGGCCTGCTGTGACCATCCTGGGATTTTCTTCCCCCAGACAGTGCTGCAAAAGGTTGATGGACGTTTGGAACATTCAGGAACAAGGCTCTCCCTGGGCTTCTCTCATGTCCTATGAGGGGCAGCCCACAAAGGCAGAAGGCCCTGGCAGTCAGACTGGGGACTTGGATTTGTGGGGCACCTGTCAGATGAAGATGCAGGTTCAGAGATGTCAAAGAACTTGCCCAAGGCCACACAGTCCCTCTGAGTCAGAGTAGAGGCCCGAATCTGGGGATCACTAAGCATCACTCTGGTTCTTTTGGCCACAGCATCCTGAGAGAAGCTTTTCCTGGACAGACATTCTCCTTATCATCCTTCCTTGAGAGTCATCTAGCTGTGCTGCCTTCTCCTCCAGGGTGCGGCCTTGGCTCCGGGCTGATGTTTGCTGGCCCTGACTTGAGCGGGCCGTCCTATGGGAAGGAGCTGGTGCGACTCCTCCTCCATCCCCAGCTCTGGAGAGCTGCTTCGGTGACTGTCCTTCCTGGGAATCAGCACCTCCTGTTTTGCCAATTTCTTGCTCTTTATAGAAAGCTCCACTCTACCTCCTCCTCTGTACATACCCCCTTTCTGGAAATTTCAGTCTTCCCATGAAAGCTTGGTGCACACTGAGCTGACAACAGCAACTGACGCTGGTCTCCAAACGCCACACTGCTGAGCCTGCCCAAGCGTTAGGGCACTGCAGTGCTTATAAACCTGTGCACTCCCAGGGCCAGCCCAGACTTCTGGGGTCACAGCCCCCAGGGGAGGGAAGCCAAGAGTCTATGCTGTACCCTGGGTCCCGGAGCTGCTTGGAATTGGGCAAGTTTTGGGTGCACTAATGTAAAACAATTTTCACCACTGGGAGGGGAGATGCCCCACTGGAACCACCTGAGAGGCTTTTGAAACTGCCTCTTCTAAGACACAGCCCTTGCTGTGAGGACCCTGCTGCTGCTGGGAGCACTACATCAGGTGGGTGGGCAGGCGGGCGGCCTTGGGACCTGGGGCTGAGAACCTTGACTGGAGAGGCCACAGGGCAAAAGTGCTTCTTCAGATTAGCCTGGGCCAGGAGGGGACAGGGAGCAAGGACGCCCTGGCTTCCGTGACACGGGTAGCTCCTTTCCCAAGGCTTCAGTAGTGGCAGGTGTGGACGCTGGAGGTCTCCAACGTCAGGTTGAAACCCTGTTCCTCTGCATTCCCAGAGGCCCAGCTCCCGGTCCCAGGGCTTCGGGGGAGGTCCCTGGTGTCCCTCCGCAGGGAGACTTCTGAGGACAGCCTCCTGTTCTTCCACCCCAAGAAGCCCATGGCGCCTTCCCTACCACACACAGACAGAAAGACGTCTGGGCTCCTCAGAGGCACACTCAGGAGGCTGTAATATGAGCAATGCAAATGGAAAATATCAGTGCTCGGTAATCCGCTAAGGCTTGGTGGAAATGGTCCGTGTCTTTGACAAGGAACTGGACACTCTCAGGAATGATAACTGCCATTGTGAGGCCTGTTTAGAAAAAGGCATTGTGGGGATGCAGAAGTTCTTCTTCAAAGTTTCTTGAAACCATGAAGAGCTTGTCATTTCCTTGCTCTATGTGTATCTCTATGTATGTTCCCATGCAGCTGCTCTGACTTGCCCCAGCATGCCTGGACAAGGCTAAATGAGCCCTGGACCATAGTACATGCTATTCCTTATTTGGAAACCCTCCTGACCCTCTCATGACTAGCTTCCTCTTTTCTTAGTCTTCTTTCCCGTTTGCCTATTTAGGAAAGTTTCAAGCTTTTAACCAATCGGGTTAAGCTGCGAGGTCCCATTCCGGCCAATGGAAACGGGACACAGTCATAGGGCAACTGCATCAGGTTATGAAGATTAGAAATGTCCTCGTCTCCTTTGTTCGAGTGTGCTCTTGTGGCGAGACTGCTGGCGAGTTGCACCCTTTCTGCAGAAAGTAAACTAGCCTTGCTGAGCCATCCATTGCCTTGGTGTGTTCTTCCCGACGTGATAAACCCGTTTCCAACAGGCGTCTCTGCACAAACATGGATTCAGCACTTTCCAAATTCCCACCCTGTTCTGGGGAGCAGGCTCTTTGCAGCAGGCACAGAGAGCCCTGGGAAGGCCTGGGTTTCTGTCTCTCCTCCGGCAGCCAGCAGGCGGATGCCCTTTGGGGTTCCCTGAGGTCCTGGAGGATTCTGGATGGGGGAAGGTTCTGGGGCTGTAGTCCAGAGAAAGGCCTGGATCCTCAGGGAGCTGTCTAGTAATGTGACCGCTCGCCCGCCAGCATTTAGCAAGCAGCTGCTCTGTGCCAGGCCCATGCCAGGCGGCAGCGACACAGAGGAGCGGGGGCGGTTTTGCCCAGTGCTGCTGCTGCTGTTCCTCCTCCTTTTGGGTTTAAGTCACATCTATTTTTATGTCCTGATTACACAAGGAACACATGTTCATTGTAGGAAAAATCAGAAAAACATATAATAGGCATTCCAAATATATGTGTCAGTCAAAAGAAAACAAAATCACTCATCCCCCTGCCCACTAATAACCACTTGCCACACGGAGGGATCCAAACATCCTTCTCATCTTCCCTTAGAGAGCTCAGGCCACACGCGTAACTCTTCCTAGCAAGTGTGTGACTAGTGAAAACGGCACTGACACGTACCACAAAGGGAAAGGTACTGTCATTTACTTCTGGGGAGGAGTTCTTACCTGTCTGTTCCGAACTTTTGACTGTCAGCTCATATGTTAAATCTAAAAGGGAAATGTTACACATTAATTCTGTTACCATACATTTCAAAATCTTCATCAGCTTTGAAAATGCAAAACCGATGCCCATGATTGGCCAGCAAGTCCTACCCAGACAGAGCAGGGTTTGGCAGCAGGAGAGGCGAGCATGACAGCAGCAGAAAATATCAGGGGCTGCTGTGCTCCCTGGGGTCAGAGGGCACCCTCTGTTCCCCCAAACTCCCTTCCCCATTCCCCCACGACATAGCCCAACCATCCAAAACAAGCCAGCAGCTGGCTCCATGTATCACACAGGTTATATCTTGGTTATCAGTTCCAAAACGCATTGGAGATTCTAACCATTGTATTTTAATCTCTTAAGTCCTCAGTATGCCAAGAAAAGGCTTTGCAGCTTTATGCTCAGTGCATCTTGATTATGCAATGAGGATGATACAAGGCATTCAGATGGACTCCTGCAATGACGATGGGAGCTGGGGGCAGGGCAGGCCTAGCACGTTCTGGCGCTGGGCTCTGCCGTGCCCCGTAGCTGCCCCCCGCCTGTTCGGGCCTGCTCCCCGATGTACCTGTGCAGTGCTGCTGCAGCCGCCTGATCTCGGAGTGCAGCCCCTTGAGTGTGCTGGCATGCTCCCGCTGAAGGAACAGGAGGTTCTTCTGTGCGCTGTGCAGCTGGTTCTCCAGGTTTGTGGCTGCCATGCTGACATCCAGGGGACCTGTGGGTAACACAGACCCTGGCTGCGGTCCCTGAAAAGGGTCCCAGGGCTGCCTGCCCTCCTTGGCTCTGGGTGCAGAAGGGTGTGCACTTCCCAGGAGAGAGCAGAAGGAAACCACAGCGCCTGAAGGGCAGGGCACGGGGCACCAGGGCTACACTCCCATCACTGCAGGCAGGCCCCAGGCCAGGGACAGCAGCCTCTGCTTCCTGAGCACCTCAGGGTGTGCCCTAGCACTTAGCACCATGCCTCGCACACGAATGAGTGAGGCCCACTCCACCGTACAAAGTCACTTCCCTTTACTCATGAGGAAACAGATCAAGAGAGCCAGATTCGCGAGCCTGGGGTCACACAGCCAGTGAGGTATGGAGCAGGGATTCTAATCCAGGGACCCGTTTCCAAATCCTGTCCTCTCCACGCACCACCTCACCCCAACAGAGACCAAATCACTCCCAAAAGATTTCCCTGACCAGGAAGCACTGACAGCTTCCTCATGGGACAAGTTGGCACCTGGGAAATGGGCCAAACATTTCCTCTAAATGGCATCTGGAGCCGGCCAAAGTAAGGAGGGAGAGCTGGACTGAATTCCAGAGGGAAGCCCCCTGCACTTCACAGCACAGCGAGGAGCCACAGATCCTTCTTGGGAAGGTTTGAGAACGTATCTCATGGGGCCAGGGGGTGGCGCAGGTGTCTGGAGTCTGTCCCCAATGCTTGGCCCCTCCCAGCCCCAGCTTCCAGCATCTGATGCTTACTCAGGGCCCCAGACTCTACCTTCATCGTAACTCGAGAAATGTGGTGAAGTCATGGGTCTTTCTGGAAAAGCTACCAGAGTAATTCAAGACGCTTGTACAGCACTGAAAAATACTGAGGATGAAATGTGGGTTATTTGCTTATAAATTATTATTGTAAACACAGAGCCTCAGAATGCATTTTTCCTAATTTGCTATTCCAGAGAACCCTCCGTAAAGGAGGTACAACTTCTCAATGGCTCCTGGGACACAGCCCATTTGTAGGATGCCACAATGGGACCGTTTTGGAGACCCTGACACACCCAGGCTGTCACTGCTTCAGACGACACCAATTGCTTGTCAATGATCTGTACGACCAGTGATGTGCATGCACACTAGCTCTGGAGCTAGGACGAGTTCATAACGAACTTCAGACATACACTTTCATCACACGAAGACCCTTCCCAGGTGCTGCTCAGGGGGAAAGCCACAGACTCCACTCCAAGGGCCACCTGAGAATGCAGAGAAGGAAATAAAACACGACGGAGCTCACTAAGGGGAATGAACGATGACACATCCTAAAAAGGACCAAGAAAAAGAGAAACAAGAGGCCCTTTCAGTTGGCGACAAAAACTGGCAGGAGAGGGCCGTGGCCCCAGAACACGGTGAGTAGTCTCAGGGGCACCTCGCCATGAGCAACGATTGGGCAGAGCTGATCAGAAGCCTTGAAATTGGTCATCTCTCTGAACTAGCAATTTATTTTTAGGAACCTGCCAAAGGAAAACTATTACTTTTGTGTGAAAAGAGGTAGCTATGAGAATGGTCACTATAGTGCAGTTTGCAGTTGGAAAAGACTAGAAACAAACTCAAAACCGACAACAGGGAGTGGGTTAAAAAACTGAAGGCGACCATTTCTAGGCATGTTTCTATGAAACAAAGCATAGATCTCCCTGGCCTTTGACTCCCCTCGCACTAGGGTGCAGACGATGGCAGAGCTGAGTTTCCATCAAGCAGGGCTTTCCTCCGTGGAACTGTGGGCAGCCTTCCGGCAGAAGCGACAACGGGTGTTTTCTGTCCCCAAAACCGTCTCGTGCTGTAACCGCAGACTCCTGTGTAGGCCGCTGGGCCAGACACTAGTTTCTAAGTGGAACCCCACAGTTCCTGAGATCCCAACACTGTCTGCACAGCACGTGGCCTTGGGGGGCGCTGACCTTAACAAAGGAGCCAGCTAGGACAGCGCAGGTTCAGCATGTGGAACGTGTGCCGCGTGCTTGCTGTGGAAAGGGTGAGCACCTTCTGACCTTGCCCGTCCCTCACAAAGCAGAACGCTTGAAAGCCGAACAGCCTCAGCGTCAAAGGAAGGAAAATCCCAGGAGCGCCTGAGAGCTGTCAGTAGCGGTGCCTACGTTTTCCTTCGACTGAGCAATCCAGAGTCATTCACTCTGGCATCAATTCCAGCACCTCACCTGGAGGCTGAATCCTGAAGAGCTGAAAGGGGTTTGGAAGTGGGAACTCTAGCAGAGCTGCCTGACCACTACTTTCAAAGGACAGACTCAAATCCAGGATTCTGTTGGCTGATGGAAGAAGCAGAGCCCATGTGTTAGTGGCTTGCTGTCAAAGAGAAAGAACCATTTAAATGTGATCCAGAATTTAGTGGGTCTCAGATGACAGGAGAGCTGCCGTAGGCCTAGCGTCCTACCTCTCACAAACGCTGTCCCCAGCTACACAACCTGGCGGTGGTCTTGATGCTGGCATCCCCCGCCATCCACTTCCAGTTCATGATGATGTCGCTGGCATCCTGCTTTGAAAGCAGTTCTCAGATCCGTTCAACTGTACCCATCGCCACTGCTGAGGCCATCCGCACCCTCACCCGAATCCCTGCCAGGAAGCCTCCCCGTCCTCTCCTGCCTGCTCCATTCTGCTCTCCACGTGGCAGCAGAGTGGTTTGGTTGTTAAATCGAGACTGCTTAAAAATCTCCAACGGTTCCCGCTGCTCTGAGAATCGGACTGGTCTGCCCGGCCCTGCAACTGGCCGCACCACCCTCGCTTCTCCTACCCCAGGGCTCCTGGTAGCACCAGCTTTCCTCCGGGTGCCCTGCCGGGCTGTGCTTCTCCCACCCTAGTGCCCTCTCATGGCTCCTCCTCTGCCCAGAACACTCTTCTCGGGCCTCTCTCCTGCCCACCTCTCCTGGGTCTGCACTGTCTACTTATCCTTTAGGTCTCAGTAAAAGTTTACTTTCTCCCGGAAGCCCTGGCCCCCTGGTGCATTACCACCCTGTCCCCAGTTCTAGTCTGTGTGTCTCTGTGAGGGTCTGTAAGTGTGAGTCTATTTCCCACCTCCTTGCACAGACTCCAGGCTGTTCACTGCTGCACCTTAAGCCCTGGCACAGTGCCTGGCACCCTGGAGGTCTGCAAATGGGCCCCTGCTGCCAGTCTGTGGAGTGCAGCTGTGGTGCCAGGGGAATGTAAGGGCTTCAGGGTTGAAAAGCCTTTGTTTCCATGGGCTTCCTATTTAGGTGCTTCCTTTACAGGCATACCTTGCGCAAAGAAAACAGGATATACTAAAACACCCCGAAATGACACGACCACCTCACCCACCATGGTGGCACAAAATGGGATGCGCCTCTATGTAGAGGTCAGTATTTTCTTCTACACACCCCATGGGGGCAGAGGGGAATGGAGTAAAAGTGTTGCCAGCAGCCATCCCTATCATAGTGTGGTATTACATTTTATTTGTAACAAACTTAAATATGATTCAGTAAGTATTCATACTCTAGCTGCCTTGGTCAGTCAGCAACTTTGAATTATAACAACACTGTATTTCATTAATCCACTGTGTTAACTGCAGAAATACAAAAGCATCCTTAAAGTGTCCCATTATGATGGGTAGACAGCCTGGAGAAGAAAAGGCAGGCGAGCAGGGAGAGTGTGATCACATAACGCGTGGAGCTCGCCAGTAAGCGCTGGTGAACCGCTTGGAGCCCTCACAGTGGGGGACAAGGGTCTCCTGGCCTGGGGCATTTCACTGACTGTCACTCTCCCCTTCTTCCACACTCTGTGCTGACTTAAAAGGCCCTGACATGGAGACGCCGTCTGTGCAGGGCATTCTACAGCTGTTAGGATATTCCTAAATAAGACAGGTCCACTTGGGGTCAGGGAAACAAAGCACATCTCCAAATGGCATCCAGATTACTCAATTATTTTCTCATCAGCTCAAAAGAATAACAATATCACTGGCTTTCTGAGGGCAAAAGAGTTGCCACGGCTTAAAAGACAGTGGTGTTTTCCATTGTGGTCCTTCACGACTGAAGAGAGGTAATCATTGTGATGATGTCACGCTCCCAGTACTGTGGCATGACTGAAGCCACCGAGGCATCCTGTTTAGGCTGAGGAGACCCAGCCAAGAGATGCACATAATTCAGAGGGAGAAATGGAGTTGGTCCCAAGGGACTTAATTCAGTATCAGAGACGCTTTAGAAACATGAAGGAACATTCATGACAGATCCGTAATAGGGTCAGCGTGGCGGATGACAGGAGACAGGGCGTCTGCTGCAGATGAATAACGCCGCCTGCTGAGTAAGGGCACTCACCCCTTCTTAGCTGTGTGTCAGCCAGGAATGGAGGGCAGCTCATCCAGCCCGTCTGGCAAAATGCTTGCACTTTCTGTGTCAAAAGGGCATATGCTACAAATTGTGTGCTCTTTGTACTGCAGCGCTCCGTCCTGAGGCAATCCAACTTTGTTCCTCAGCGTTGCTGGGAGCCATCCACAATCTTACAGTTATTTGCTCAACGAAAGGCGGCAAGGCCAGGACACTGGTCCTCTTCCCTCCTTGAGGATGCTGCCCATGGCTGCAGATAATGGGGCTCCAACTGACTATCACTTCGGGGCTTAGTCACGGCTGCCAGGGGCCAGCCCCCCAGGTGACTGTGCACAGCTCTGCTGGTTTCTCTCCCCAGAGAATGCCAGCAGAAGCAATGCAAATGGGTACTTCGAAGGTCAAAGTCCTGCTGAATAGGTGACCTTGATCAGGACTCAAAGGTTAAGCCACACGTACATTTTTTCCTATGGCAAATCCACCAGGTACTAAATTAATTTACTGTTCACTCTACATGTTCAGAAAGTTAATACTCAAAAAAGTCTTTTCATTCCAAATCCTATAGAGGTAGGCTCTGAAGACGTGGCAAGACAGCTTCCTGGGTGGGGGGGTGCACTGCTGTCATTTCCTAGTGTCAACGTGTCTGAGGAAGGCCCGGCCTGGCCGAGTGCACTCTCCAGCAGCCTGAGGACAAGGGGCCCTGTGAACAGCTCAAGCCGAATTCCATTTTCCTTCCAAAGCGCTGTCCCTTCCTCTCAGGGCACTAATGTAACATGGCGACATAATTCTATCCACAGACCACCTGACTTGCCCTTGCACAGTGTTCTTTCACGTTACTTATGTCACTTGCTTTTGCAACCCACCGCTGGGGAAGAGAGGACGCTATCCCACAAAAAGAGAGAATACACACCAATAAACGCATCTAAGCCTTGCTGCTTCTCCTAGCCCACAGGTGATGTGGTGACAATCCCGAGGTCTGGGGCAGATTTAATTTCATGCAGAAATTCAGATGCTTTCCAAGTTGTGCACATCAAGTCTCTAATACTTTGAAACTGCAGAGGAAAAGCAAACACAGCCCACAGAAGTAGCCTTTTGGCATGGAAGGGAAGGCAGCATTCCTCCAGAGTCCAGAGCACAGGGCCAGGCCGTCAGAACAGCACTGCTCGCGCGGAGGCTGGATCCACTGGCTCTCCAGGGTCCACGTTAGAAAATCACACACCTGGCCGGGCGCGGTGGCTCACGCCTGTAATCCCAGCACTTTGGGAGGCCGAGACGGGCGGATCATTAGGTCAGGAGATTGAGACTATCCTGGGTAACACGGTGAAACCCCATCTCTACTAAAAAATACAAAACAAAAAAAAAAACAAAAAAAACAACAAAACTAGCCGGGCGAGGTGGCGGGCGCCTGTGGTCCCAGCTACTCGGGAGGCTAAGGCAGGAGAATGGCGTAAACCCGGGAGGCGGAGCTTGCCGTGAGCTGAGATCCGGCCACTGCACTCCAGCCTGGGCGACAGAGCCAGACTCCGTCTCAAAAAAAAAAAAAGAAAATCACACAGCTATAAAGGCACTGCCGACCACCCAATACGGCAGAAAGACTCACTAATGACTCTTGCTCGTAATACCGGCAAAGGTTCCTAGGAAGCTGGGTGAGGGTGGGGCTTTCTGGGCCAGGCTAGCACCTCAACAAAGCAGCAAGGCTAGCTTAGGAAGAAAGCACAAGGTATTCCACCCTGTAGCAGGTGTGTCCTGGTTCCTGGGATCCCAGCAGGTGCCCAGTCCCAAGGCCAGGGGGCAGACTCATCCTCTTCCCCTGCAAGGCCAGGCGGATAGGAGTCCTCTGGAGGCTGAGTTAGCAATAGGCTATTCCTGGGAAAAAGCAGCACTCGCTGCCAAAAACAGCTCTGGTGTTACCCGTGGGAGGAATCAAGGCCAGACTTATCTTCCCCCTTTTAAAAATATGCCTTTTCCTTTAGTGCCTCTCCTGTGTGCACACCTCCTTGCACAAATTTTCATGGTCAAGCACATTTCTGATCACGTTGCATCTCTCTGACTTTCTTGGGACCAAGCCCCACTTCGCCAGAGGCCCTCCTCAGTCTGCCCTTCCCAGCCGCACCCCACGGGGTCCCCTTGGGGCTGTGTGCTTGTCAACACTGGTGTCCTCTAGCCCCTGGCGTGGCCTGGACCCCTCCAACACAGGGCCTTTGCACCCCTTGTTCCCTCTGTCTAGAACTCTCGTGGCAAACCATTCCCTGCCCCCTGCCTCATTAACTTCCATTCTTCCCGCACATCTGAACTCACACATCACATACGTGCTGCAGATAATTTCCTACCGCTTCATAATGGCACCGAGTGGAGAGCTAAACCAGAACTACACTGCGTTTGCCAAAAAGCACCGCAGCAGCATGAATCTGAACACGACCTCACCCCACCGTTTCTCAACATTCCAGAAGCAATATTCTAACGTATTCCTGAGACATTTCCTGGACAAAAAGAAATGGAGTATCTTTGGTAGGAAAGGGTCACACCATTTAAAAATGGGAGATTGTTTCTGGGCAATCAAGAACAAACTTATCTTTTAGCTGAACACAAAGCCTGTGGAAATAGGGTAATAATTTTAGAATCTAAAAAAATAGCACACTACCACTTAGGTGGTAGCTGTGAATTAGTTATAACGAGCTCTTTTAGATTCTAGTCATGAATAAGTTATGACCATTCACATTTGGTTCTCTCCTGCCATGAACACCAGGAGCCCTGCCGCCCTCTCTGTGCACTTTTTGAAAGGCCCTGACCTGGCAGCACTGCTTGGCCTTTAACAGGGCACAGTGTCTCAGCGTTTGTGCACAAGGACCTCTGGGGGCTTTTCTGTGGGAACTTTCTGTACTGCTCTGGTGTCCTATAGCTTAAGCGTTGCCATCAAGAAAATGAAGGCTGGCCGGGGAACAAAGGCAGCAATTGCAGTGATTGAATGTAACAGGAGGATAAAATGATTCCTAGCAGGGAGGTGGTTTTCTAAGTAGATTCATGGAGTCAGAAAACATTGAGGGTAGAATAAATCTTCAATATCAGGCATCCAACACCCCTTTGTTTCAAGATTAAGAAACTAAGGCCCAAAGAAGATCTGCTTAACACAATGGGATGCAAGAGACTGGCGTGGACAAACTCTTGAGACATTAGACCACTCTTGGGGCGGTAACTGACCCCTATCTTGTTACCTCAGTCATCGTGATGTCTGACTCATGGGGTGGCTTTAAGTGCTAAAAGCAACCAGGACGGGCCTGGCATAGAGTAGTGCTCAATGAATGTTAGCTATATTATTTTTATGTAAACACTGGTCAATAGTCCTATAAATATACCTCAAGATTGTTTACTTAGCCAACTAGGGTATTTCCTGAATATTATCTAAGTATGGAAATGAGCTAGCAAAGAAATTCTAATTACTTCCAAAGAGGGAAGGATAAAAGCAAATAGAAGCATTTTCTGGGACCTCTATCCTCCATTTTCACTGGAGAAGAGCCATTCGGGGAGGCAACTAGAGAGGCAGGCAGAGCAAGGCGCCCCGAGGGACAGGAAAGCCTGCTTCCCCCTTTGGAACCATCTACAGTACTTCACGAGGCTAAAAAAACGGTCCATGGCTAATTAGGCCATCAACTCTCGATCCCAAATACCTGCTTTTAAGAAAGGCCACTCACCGTCTTTGAAAATGGATACTGATGTTACTTGAACTCATCATCACCTGGATAAACTGTTTCGCATGGTAGGACCCTATTATTCCTACTTGTACATGTATCTAAGAAATTCAACTAGTGAGCGAGCTGAAATCTCTAAAAGTTAAAGCAGCAATAAAAAGGGACAACATTTCAAGGAAGGGTAAGTACTCAACAATGACTCCAGGAATATTTTGGTAAAAAGAGTAAACACGATTACAAAGTGGAAGCAAAAAGCAGAAGGCAAAGGTGCAATTATGTTTTAAAAAGATAAAACATCTTGTTGATTAGTCATTCTTAAAGAATTAAGTTTTTTTAATCTGGCAAAAACAGGTGTGGTCGAGAGCTTAGCACAAGAGTCAGAATCTTGGGTTCCAATTCCGACCCTGCCATATCCGAGCTGCAGCCTCTCTGAGTCCTCACCTTTCTCTTCTATAACATGAGAAATAATCAGACTTACATGATACAGTGACTGGGTGGGTAAAATGAGAGTTTTTGTATAAAACATTTTGCAGTGTGTCTGGCTTACTGCGATAAAGTGGCAACTGAACTAAATTTGGACTCATCCAAATGTGGAAACTTTGGATGGGAATGTTTTGTGGGTTCCCCTACTCCTGGCTAAGCAGCAGACGTCTTTTAATAGGCACGTCTCTAAAAGCTGGAAGAGGAAAGAAAACTCCAGTAGCAACCAGGAAAAAAAAAAAAAGATTTTTTTGCGAGATAATCACCACACAAAATAACCTGAATGTCTGTCAATAAAGGGCTAGCATGGCACATCTAAAGTATGCAATAATTAAAAACAGCATAGATCTGTATTTACCAACAAGGTAATATGTCTATGATAGGTTAAGTTTTTAAACAGTATGTTAAAAACTGTACATATATTTTCACATTTTTGTATATGTGTAGAAGGATATACACCAAAGTGTTAAAAATCATTTGTCTCGGCCAGGCACAGCGGCTCATGCCTGTAATCCCAGCACTTTGGGAGGCCAAGGCGGGGGGATCATAAGGTCAGGAGATGGAAACCATTCTGGCTACCATGGTGAAACCCTGTCTCTACTAAAAATACAAAAAATTAGCTGGGTGTGGTGGCACATGCCTGTAGTCCTAGCTACTCAGGAGGCTGAGGCAGGAGAATTGCTTGAACCTGAGAGGCGGAGGTTGCAGTGAGCTGAGATCATACCACTGCATGCCAGCCTGGGCGACAGAGCGAGACTCCATCTCAAAAACAAAAACAAAAATTAGCTGGGCGTCGTGGCATCCGCCTGTTATCCCAGCTACTGGGGAGCCTGAAGCAGGAGAAACGTTTGAACCCAGGAGGCGGAGGTTGCAGTGAGTTGAGATCACGCCACTGCACTCCAGCCTGGGCAACAAAAGGGGAAACTCCATCTCAAAAAAATAATAAAGATAAATAAATAAATAAATAAATAAACATTTGTCTCTAGGTGGTGGACTCTGGGTGATTTTTACCTTTTAAAAATTCTATTTTAGTACTATCTATAAAGCTTCTTTAGTGATGAAAATATAGTCAGAAAAAAATTATAAAGTTTTCTCTTAAAAAAGATAATCACTAAATATCCACTAACAAAGTAGCATCATATGTTTTAACAGTATTGTTCCAGGGTAATCTTGGATTGCTAGAATTGTGATTGGTTTACCATCACCAAGAAGAATTAATGGGAAGGTAGTTGTTACAAATGTAACAATTTAGTGTCCCAAAGATACGCAGAAAAATGACAATGATGAGAACTTAGGTGCCTCCCGCCATGCATTATACATTCCTGTCATTCTCTGACATTATCTTTCATGTGTTATTTTATTTTATTAAGGCTCATCGACAATTCTTTCGACATTAACAGCCATTTCCTTCTGAAAGAACGTGCAGCCTAACATTGAAGTTGTAATGGATGTGATTAGAGAGCCTGACAATTAGACATGGAAAGAGGGTACGCAGCCTGTCTGGGAAGGCTGCAGTCACTGGAGGCCTACAAGATGGATTTATTAACCGGGTTTCTCTGCACTCTGATTATCTCATACTTTAAGAGTTTCTATTTGGCTTCTATTTAAAAACCATGTCACGGGTCTGTACGCTGATGAGGGCTTGGCTTCTCTGTGTGAAAATGCCTCATGAAGAAAGCAAGTCTGTATTTCCGGTTGCTTACGCGTGTCTTTCAGTGGCCTGTGCACGCCAAGATAGGCAAACACATGCGCTCCTACCATCTGTGTCATGTGGTGCCTTCTGGGAGTGTCCTGGGCTTCATGGAAGATTGGGTTCCTAACCGCCAGGAGGCCAGCAGCGGGTGGCAGACCCCACCCCAGGAGAAGGGAGCACCAGCACTCCATCTCCGGACCCTCAGAGCTGGAGGGGCGATGCCCATACAGTGTCAACTCTGCACTTTCTATTCCAAAGGCACAGGCTCAGGGAGAAGCTGCTTTGGGGGAGAAGGTGGCTAGTGGGGCCATGGAGGTGCTGCTCAGGCCCTTCCCACCCTCCCTGCATCCTCCTCCTGCCCTTTCTCGGCAGCCCCCAATGTGACTGCCCTCTGGTGATCACCCAAATAGCCTTGTTTCAAGAGCTAAAGCTAGAATGATTTTCAACTTAGTAGAAATGTCACTGGTGCACTTCTAACAAGCTTGTCATTTACCACGATGATCCTGAGTCAACAATTTAAGCACACAAATATCTCATAAGTTACCACACAAACAGTTCTACCTAGTGATACCTTCCTTTAATGGGAGGGCAAGTAAGCAGTTCACATCCAACTGGTCTTTCCATTTCCACCTCAGATTGAGATTACTGCCGATTTTGTCTACTAGTTGATAACTAAAAGATACAGTGATCCCAAATGCCAAATCATCGTTCATCCTAACGAAATGGGAAATACTTCATCCTAGTGCTTGATGATCACAAGCTCAACTGTAGCTCCTAGGCCAAGAAGATGTGTTCCCTTACTTTCAAAATCTCAATCTCTATGGTTTGCCAAACACATGGACCAATTCGCCTGACTTAACTGATAGGCTTCTTTTATCCATTTGTGGGTCTGCCTAATTACAGTACAGGTTTTAAGGAAGGAAATATATTCATTAGCTAAAGCTCTATACACTTTTTTTGGGTTGGGGGGGAGACAGGGTTTCTCTATGTTGCCCAGGCTTGACTCAAACTCCTGGCCTCAAGTGGTCCTCCTGCTTCAGCCTCCTATGTAGCTGGGATTATAAGTGCCAGACCCCTTACCTGGCTCTATACACTTTAATTGAGCCATATTTTCCCTTTATTACTTACAAAAAGTGAAAGCGTCCATGGTTTCATTAGCTCTAATGGGCATCAGAGAAGATGCCTGTCACTTACAGAGGAAAGAGGCGTCATCCGTGTAAGGTGGTAGAAAAGGCTCTGCCCAGTCCCAGCCGTGTCATCTTGGACAGTGTAAGAATTTAGCTACGCATCAAGCAAAAGCAAGCCAACTCCTCCAACTTGCCTGTCTGTGAAAGGGGCCCACACTGATTCCACAGGGAGGACGTCAGAGATCCTAGATATTATTAAAATAGTCCAACAATAGTCACTTCAGTGAATAAAGTCACTATGACCAGGCATTTAATTTTAGTACTTACATAGCTTCTGGTGATCAATAATCAGATACTTGTTTTTATTGAACATTTATTCCTTTGGAAAAACATAGCTTAAGTATCAATATTTTTAAAAGACAAACTCATATTTTTAAGAAGGCATTTACCATTTCCCTAGATCATTTCCTTTTTTTTTTTTTTTTTTTTTTTTTTTTTTTGATGGCTTCAGCATGTCCATTTAAGGGTGTTTGACCTCTGACTTTCCATCTAGTGATCTGAGAGCCCCAGCGTGGATTATTCAATTCTTTACAAGTATCCTTTCCGCAAACTTCCTGTGCTGTGCAGAATAGGTGAGGCATGCTTACTGATGGCATTTATGACTGACCCCCATAAAGTTCTTCCCACTCACAATCACTCTTTATTATGTCAGGGAACAAGAGAATTCCCAGAATCATATGTTCCAGCTCTCTGGGAAATCATGCATTAAGTTCCAGGGGAAGGGAAAAGCTTCCCACAAAACAGCTATCCATTAAGAAAGTCTGTTGTTTAAAATGCACCAGCAATTCTAACATCCAGAGACCAGTGAGAGAATGGTACAAGGCAAATAGGTGTCACTTTAGGGCTGTCTTGCAACCAAATTTTGATCATCATAGATAAATGAGCCATTAGTGCATTAACCCAGTCAAAATAAATGAAAACAAGTAATGGCAAGTAAAATAAGGGGCAGGACAACTGTATTTCATAGATCACATATCAGCTGTGGGAGGAGAGTGAAAGAAATTGGGGAAGGTAGAAAATCACTACATCTGATATTCATTAGGAATTTTCAGAGAATGAGAGGCAATCCAGTATTTTCTTCCTGTCCTCGCCGTGTTAAAGGTCATCATTTTTCATTTGCACTTTTTCCATTTGTACAACTGACTTTGTCTCTTCCTCTTATATTTGACCTTGTGCCCCCACAATGGGGTTAATTGTAATCCTTGGTTCATGACACACTCTTTAAGGGCTCACTTTCATTTAGATACTTTTACAAATAAGCACCCAATGTATCCAACATTTTTGGAACTTAGCAATTTTGGTTTTAGAGTGCCCAGAGTTTCCATTTGAAGTCTGAAATTCTTAGGTTGGATGTTTCAGCTTCTTCTGGTTGATCCAGCTCTGGTGAAGCCTACTGGCCAGTCAGGAGCCTGGGAGTTTGACTTCCCAGTTTTCAGAATGGACAGCATGGTCACCTGAGGTCACACATGGCGGCCACTGTCCTTGCTGGCTGTGGGGGGAGTGTGAGGCAGCTTCCATCTTCGCAAGCAGCTGCTATGGGGATGCCTTTCAGTTGGCTCTGCCTGGCTTCTCAAGGGTGTGATCACCACACTGTAAAGGGTGGTAACAGCAATCATGTTTGAGGATAACTCTGTCCTAACGCATTCCCTGGGTTTAAAGCATCTGGGCAAGAAAATACTTAAGGGCCCACTTTCATTTAGATACTTTTAGAAATAAGCACCCAATGTATACTCAAAGACATTTTTTAATAAGAAGCTGAAAATCATTAATCAAAATAGTAATTATGACTATTATTTACCAAATGTCTATGTATCAGGCTTATAGATGATCACTTAATTCTTTTTTTTTTGAGATGGGGGAGTCTTGCTTTGTCGCCCAGGCTGGAGTGCAATGGTGTGATCTTGGCTCATTACAACCTCCACCTCCCAGGTTAAAGTGATTCTTGTGCCTCAGCCCCCTGAGTAGCTGGGATTACAGGCATACACCACCACACCTGGCTAATTTTTGTATTTTTAGTACAGATGGGGTTTTGCCATGTTGGCCAGGCTGGTCTCAAATTCCTGACCTCAAGTGATCTGCCCACCTTGGCCTCCCAAAGTGCTGGGATTACAGATGTGAACCACCACTCTCGGCTGATTACTTAATTCTTAAAACAATCATGCAAGATACATGACTATAGTCATTTTTTATTTTATTTTATTTTATTTTGAGACAGAGTTTCACTCTTGTTGCCTAGGCTGGAGTGCAATGGCGTGATCTCAGCTCACCACAATCTCTGTCTCTTGGGTTCAAGCGCTTCTCCTGCTTCAGCCTCCCGAGTAGCTGGGATTACAGGAACACACCACCATGCCTGGCTTTGTGTTTTTAGTAGAGACGGGGTTTCTCCATGTTGGTCAGGCTGGTTTCGAACTCCCGACCTCAGGTGATCTGCCTGCCTTGGCCTCCCAAAGTGCTGGGATTACAGGCATGAGCCACCGTGCCCAGCCGATTAAACCCATTTTTTAAAGAATGGAGGCTCAGACGAGTGAAGACACTTAACTAAACTTGCAAATCCTAAGTGCATGAGCCAAATGCAGATTCTTTCCAAAGGCTGCTACCTCCTCTGCCTCGTGCCTTCCTAAAGTGCTCTCCAATTCCAAACTCAGGCTGTTTGGAACCACAGGCTCTCATGGCAGCTCTGGGAGAGAAGGACAAGCTGTCTCCTCACGTTAGTGGTCTGTTCTGCTGTTTCCTGTGCATTCTGGAACATTCAACCCAAGTGTGGCCGCTTGAGTGCAGTGGTAATGCTGCTGCTGACCTCCCTGGCGTCACTGACTGTGACAGGTCCCGCTGAGGCTTTCCAGGCCTTGTCTCATTACATCCTCACACCGCTCTAGGACAGAGGAACTGAGGCATAGAGAGCTTAATCTGCCTTATTGAGATCATACATAAACTTGGTATTTTTTTGGTGCTTTGTGGTTTCCTGTGCCCTTTTCAAGGAGGGGGAAATTGTGCCTATGATAGGCCTACATTTTTCCTGATCCTTTGGTCAGAACTCATGTTAGCTGAATTTAAAAGCATTCAATGACAAGATTTTCTGAAGAGGTAATGTTCTCTCCCTCAGATGCACTCTGGTTGAAAGTGGAGGCCGGGCGCGGTGGCTCAAGCCTGTAATCCCAGCACTTTGGGAGGCCGAGACGGGCAGATCACGAGGTCAGGAGATCGAGACCATCTTGGCTAACACGGTGAAACCCTGTCTCTACTAAAAAATACAAAAAACTAGCCGGGCGAGGTGGCGGGTGCCTGTAGTCCCAGCTGCTCAGGAGGCTGAGTCAGGAGAATGGCGTAACCCCGGGAGGTGGAGCTTGCAGTGAGTTGAGATCCGGTCACTGCACTCCAGCCTGGGCGACAGAGCAAGACTCCGTCTCAAAAAAAAAAAAAAAAAAAAAGAAAGCGGATCACACAGATGAGCTATACTGGATCTGTGCACTATAGCGGAATAGCAGGGTAGGGATTAACCAGGCTGGATCCAGACCACCAGGGTTTGCATTCTAGTTCTGCCCTTCGTTAATGATGCAACCTTGGGCAAGTCACGCATAACTCCCATGCCTTATTTCGTCATCTGCAAAATGGAAAAACAGTACCTACACCTCATTAGGATGTGGGGAAGACTGAGTTTATCTAAAGAGATGCTGTCCAATGGAACTTTCTGTGATGATGTAAATATTCTATTCTCTGTTGTCCAACAAAGTAGCCACACCAAGCGTCTGGCTGCCAGACTCTTTTTTTTTAGATGGAGTCTCACTTTGTTGACCAGGCTGGAGCACAGTGGCGCAATCGCAACCTTGACCTCTTGGGTCCAAATGATTCTCCTGCCTCAGTCTCCTGAGTAGCTGGGACTACAGGTGTGCACCACCACGCCCTGCTCATTTTTGTATTTTTAGTAGAGACAGGGATTTCACCACATTGGCCAGGCTGGTTTCAAACTCCTGACCTCAACTGATCCGCCTGCCTCAGCCTTTCAAAGTGCTGGGATTACAGGCACGAGCCACCGCGCCCGGCCTTAGGTGCCAGACTTACAGATGATCACTTAATTCTTGAAACAATCACGCAAAATAGGTATGGTTATGCCGTTTTTAAAGAACTGAGGCTCAGTGGAGTGACCACACTCTTCTGTAGCTATTGTGGCCACATGTAGCTATCAAACACTTGAAATGTGTGGCTAATGTGTCTGAAAAATTTTTCATTTTATTTTTTGTTTGAATTAAAATAAACTGTCCCCATGAGGCTAGTGTCTACCAAGTTGGGCAGCACAATCTAAAGCATTTAGAACCATGGCTAGAGCTATGTGTTTACTATCATTGCTTCAATACGGAGAGTCATCCAAGGGTTCATTTGCTCCCAGGTAAAATGTAACTGCTGTGGCCAGTGCTCACTTTGTACTGCTGGAATAATTTAACAATTTTCTTCAACTGCCATCATCATTATGCCATTTTACATCTTCATAGCATTTATCACTCTCTAAAATTAGGTCGCTTATTTATCTCTCTTACCTTACTAGCTTTGTAAACTCCAGGAGAACAAGGACTTTTCTGTCTTGTTCCCTGCTATTTCCCCGCCACCTACAATAATGGTGCCTCTGGAAACCTGGGCTGGCCCTTTAAGAAAGGCTTCTTTCTAGGAGTTGCACATTAGTGGTGATCTCACTCAGCATCCTCCCCGACCTCATCATTAGGTGCTATGCTGTATCTTGTATTAGTGAGCAGGAGAGGGCTTAGAACAATTTCTCTGATTGCCATAGATAGCTCAAAAATAAAAAGAGTAAAAAATTATCAAGCCACCTACAAATTAAAATTTCATTTCTGTGGAAAGGAAAATGTGGGCTTGTTCAGGACTTCCTAGAGTTTGTGACATACGGTATCTTCTCTGGTGCAGCTTACTGACACCTGGAAATTTCTCTTACGAGCCAAGTATGTGAATTGTCAATGCTAAGCCTGTGACACGGCACTGAAGCTGAGATGCGGCCATGGTGCATGTAAGCTCATGATTCAGATCATGCTTCATGAGCTCCTCAGTGGCACTCAGCAGCTCAGAAACTCAGGAAACGCCTGTCATAAGCTTGGATGATGCTTTTCTTGGTCTGTGACACAGTGAGAAAAACGAGGACAATGCAGTGAGTTTTCCATAAAGCTAACTTTATTAGACTCAAAGGACAATTCTTCATTTTCATTTTAGAACTGCCAAATTTAAAAGCGCACTGTCCCATGAATTCCAAAGCCTAGGAGCCACTCTAATCACTAGGAGGTTATGGGGATCGCCAGGAGCTTAACGTCATCATTGATTTTGTTTTTTAATTTGCTTTTTGAAGTTTACAAGGCCTTTACAATAGGCTAAGCAATTGATTCTCCTTTTAAATATGCATCTGGAGGTGAAAGATCAAGCCAGCATATGTTTCTAAAGTGCTCACTGTGTACTCAGTCCTATGCTTACAATTTACTTGGGGATATGAGACTCAGCCACTAAAGTACAAAGAAAACAATATATAATTAAATCCTCACGAGGCATACACCAAGCACAGGAGCCAGGGGAGGGCTGTCCATTAAGGGTGAAGAGCTGCCCATGACAGCACTGGCAGCTCTCTCTTATCTACCTGTCTCTCCTGCCCCAGGCTGCATAAATCCCTGGAAGAAAGGGGCCGGCCTCAATTATTTATTGTAGCATTCCTGGTACCTATCTGTTGCCAGACACATGGAGGTACCTAATGAGTGAATAAGGACTGGAGTGACAAAGGTTTTACTCTGAAGAGGTTGGAATTAAACTGAGCCTCAAAGGATGGGCGGAGTTGGGTCAGGAGGAAGCGTTTCTGGGGAAGTAAATACGAATGAAGCTTTAGAAGGAACATGACACCATTAAACTATCTGATATGGAAAGAACATTCTGGGGAATGGTGCAAAATAAGGTTAGATAGAAAAGTTAGTGTCAGATTTAAGTTGTATATTAAAAGCTGCTCAGAAAAGTCGAGATGGAAAAGATAAAAAATGGGGAAAAGCTGAGGTTTTACTCAATAGAGGCAAAATCCCCACTTAAGGGAGTTTAGTCCGGCAGGGATGATGCAGGATGAAGCAGACAGAAACTGCAGTAGCAACACAGCCTTTAGCTCCAGGGAAGAAGAACGAACACGGAATCACCTTTTACCAAGGGCTCGGTGCCAGGCGCCATGCTACGTACTTGATCAACACTCTAAGGAGCAGATATTCTTACTCACTTCACACGTTAGCAAACAAGCTTGGAGGGTTAAATAACTTCCTTAAAGTCACACCTAGTAAGAGGCAGAGCTGGGGTCATCCCAAACCAGTCTGACTCCAAAGCCTATGATCTTAACTAGATAATATACTGTCCCTAAATGAAGACAAAATGCCGCAACCCTCTTAAACGTAAAAGTGCATATGCTGCACAGCCTGAACACCATTTGGCCAACATTCCATTTGTTAAACATTCTCTTTTGCCCTTTTCTTTCCCCATATTTTAAGCTGTAAGCTTCTCAGGTCTACTCTTTTGTGCCAGATGCTAATATAATTCCAGTGCTTATTCTTGATGCTGCGGCTTGTGAAAAAAAAATTCAGAAGAAGAGAAAATGCTTCTTCTCTCCTAAAGCTGCAGAAAAACAGACACCATTTTGGGTTAAAAAGCTAGTTCTCTTAAAGAGCTACAAGCTTACTCTGCTATTCTGTGTGGAAATGTGTAAAAATGTACAATTCTGTTTTGTTTGTACTACCGAACATTTTAAGACACCTGGGCTTTAGAGATTGTTGCTGAATCCTTTAAAATACAGCTCTGAACTTCTAAATGTCTGCTTTTTAAACTGGTTGCCTTATTTACTAACTTGTTAATAATACAGTTTCATGTGGTATCTCTTTTTTGAAGGCATAAACACTTTTAAGGTGTTCTGGTTAGCTGGATAAGTGGCTTGGAGTTTCTCTCGATACAGAAGACTACAACAAATGCAGATACTGACAAATTCTTTATTCAAATGTAGTTTGAGTTTTGCCTGCTTAAGTCAACAACTGATGCCACGATTCAGAAGGCCGAACGGGATGGGGAGTAGAGAGAGGAAAGTGGCGACTCTGTGCTGAGACATAACATCATCTGGCAGTGGCAAGAGTAATCTTCACGTGGGGCCTCGAGAGGAGATGGCCTGCTTCTACAATCTGACTCTAGCCTGCTAAGAACACCATCTACACAGGTTTTTTTTTCCCCCTCAGAGAATCTAGTCGTTGTTTTACGGCTGATGCAAGATACATTTTTTTTTTTAATCCAAAGAACAGATGGAATTAGCGTGTAAGTTTTCTGATATGAGGCAAACTGTAAGCAGTCGGAATTAATGGAAGAACACAGGGTTCTCATCCTCCTGATGAGTCTTGAGTTTGATCAAGTTGGAGCAGTGGTTCTCAGCTGGGACAACTGTGCCCCCAGGGAGCATCTGGTGATGTCTGGAGATGCTTTGGGTTGTCATGAGTGTGTGGGTGGGTGCTACCAGCATCCAGTGGGTAGGGGCCAGGAATGCTGCTAAATGGACCATAATGCACAGGACAGCCCCACAGCAAGGATAATCTGACCCCAAAGGTCAAAAGAGTTTTGGATGAGAAACCCCCAGGGTTAGGGTCAACCTAATTTGAGGTAGGCCTTTTCTCCCCTTTGGACTTGAGGTTTATCCTGGTCTCTCTGGGTTTCCGGGATGGCTAGTAAACGCAGCATATGGCACTCTTGGGAGGGCAAGCTCTCCCCACATGCAGCATCCTTCCTGTACCAGAGAACTGCTAACCCTGGAGGAAAAGGCAACCAGCAGGTGAGGGAGCAACAAGAGCCTACTTGAGTGAGCTTCTTCCTTGTATCTTACACGCTTGGCGAAGCAGGAGTGCAGAAAGGGACTACTTTACCTGTTTAGCTAAAACGGCTGGAACACTGGATCAGCATTTCCTTGCTTTCTTTTGCTTGGAAGAAAAAGGACTGCAAATAAACTCCAAATTGCCTAAGAATGTAATAATTTTCTTCCCATTTCTTAATAATGTGAGATTTTGCTTTTCTTGTATGAACGTTAACGTGACCTGAGAACTGAAGAGGGTGAGTGCAAGATAATTCTGAAATGCAATAGGGACTCCAGTGTTATGGTTATAAAGCTGCATATTTCTACAGAAATTAAGTGGACATATTGAAGCTGACCTAGGTGTACAGTTTCCACAGGAGTACTCTATCTAAGACAAGCAGGAAATCTCTAGGAAACTTTGATGTTTAAAGGCTTTAATATTTCTTCAATGCAAAGAGTTTTGTTTTTAAGGACTTCACTAAATATGTAAACCTTAGGAGAATTTTAAAGACTCCCAATAAATTTATGAAATCATGTCAAAACTCCTAATATTTTATATATACTAGCACTTTAAGAAAGCTTTCCAGGCTGGGAGAAATGAAAGTACAGGCTCCGTGGTCACCAGGAAACCCTGTGTACAACAGCCATAATTTGAACTTTGTGATTTGCACAAATATACTGGAGAAGTTGAAGTAATTAGTGTTGCGCTGGTAAATCTTAAAATGGTTTTCTACTTCGAAAAGGTCTCTTTCAAAATAAAAACAATTGCTCAGGTTATAAAAGCAGTTTAAAAATAAAGTTTAAACATAACAGGTACAAACTGAAAAGTTATTTATCTTTTTTTATAAAGTGTATTAACAACAACAAGGTTATTCCAATATAACACAGAAGACTACATAAAAGAAATTATTCAAGTTCTTAGTACTTTTAAAGAAAATCCTTTCATATCTATTTTTGTGAATTTGGGGGTATAAGAGAAGGTTGTGCCTTCTATGTGGGGGTTGATAGAAAGTATTACAGTTCATTCTTTCTATAAAGGAAGCATCTTCAAGCAGCTTTGAGCCAGACACTGCGGAGGACACATGGAGCACACCAACAAACAAGAGACAAACACTCTCCCCCTGTGGAGCTAATATGTGGGAGCAGGGGCAGGGCACAGACAACCCTGTACATATGGATTCATACAAAAAGCAGAATTTTTTCACAAAGGCTAAATTAAACGGAACTTCCTAAATTCTTGACACTTGCCTTACAGAATAGCTCAATGACTACCTAACACCATGATTTCAGAGTAGATGAATCTAAACATGAGAGTACAAATTAAAGGGAGCTGTAACTTAAGAAACTATTATCGTTATAAATTGCTTTTTAAAAATCCCAGACAGTATTACATGTTATGACAACCAAGAGTCACTCTACTTCCATTAGCTGAATGTTTTAAGATGCCACATTTCTGACAATTTTAAATAACAACTGCATTATTTTTTAACGTAAATTTTGTTTTCTAAAGTTCCTAATTCCCTTTGGACCAACAGAATAGTAAGGCAATTAGTTAATAATATTTACCTAAAAACGAATAAAGAAATTAAAATTCAAATGGAAAAAACATCCCTTGTCACCTGATAATCCCCACGGATGAGCTGCTGGGTCTTTTTTTGAATACTTGTTATTAAAGCTCAAATTATGATGGTAAAATCAATCAATGTATTAGGACACCTGGTATGTTTGGTAACATTTAAAAACTACAATTTTAAATTGCTAAATATATTGCCAGTTAAATACACTGTTTGGAATGACATGTGTGCATGTACGTGTGCATCGAGATACAGTGAGGTGAATCCATAAACACTTGTGTATAATTGAAGAGACAAGACTACCCACTCACAGAAAAGTAAATTGGTCTTTGGGATGCAATCTCTTCTCAATAAAGAGGAATCTTGATTCATCTTGACCTCTGTATATTCTGTCCGGAAGTCAAAGCTTATTGCTCTCACTGGAGTATGAAGTCCTGCTTTTCTTTCTCACTTTTTCATGACTCTGTTGACTATGGACAATTGTGAAAACAGTGAGGGCTGCATGCTCTTGGAGGAGCTTACATTTCTCACAGCCCTCATGTAACTCATGTTGGGCTGTTTTGGAAATATACTTCCTTTGGTGAATAACACGGTCAAGGTTATCTATGGTCAGTCATCTCTCTCAGAGTGAACAGTCCCTTATGGTGGCTCTTTCCCACACTGTCCTGTCCCAGATCAGGCCCCACATCATAGAAGGGACTCTGAAGACTGTCAGGGTTTCAGAGAGCCCCTTGGTAGCTCCAAAGTGCCTTCATCTTGTTCCTGTGTCCCATGGCCTGGTACACACCAACAAGAAGGGATGCCAGGGAAAATTGTATGTGGGTAGCATACTCCAAATTTACCAGTGTAGCTCATCACCACTGTGTGAGTTGTCTGACGTGTCCATTCATGTTGTGGGAAGTAGCCATAAAGACAAAGAAAGCAACTTATCTATGGATGGGGGTGTGGGGCAGGAGGCGGGCATTTATAAGCACATTCAGATTGGTTTTATTCAAATGAGAAAAACAGGTTTTCGTGTGAATGCTTTAGTAATTTCACTGGGTATAGAAGATACATGCAAAGGCTAACACAATGACTGTCAAAAAGACTTCTGAAATATTTTATTTACAGATTTGGTACATTAAGTGTGTCTATTTGGAATAGGAGTCCATAATTTCCAGATTGTAAATAAAGCTGTAAAGCCCTATACATTCATCAATGCCTTCACTGTCTTGTCCACAATCAGAAGAGATGGTAAAATGTCCAAATGGAACTGTGAAAAATAACCTAGCCAGGAATTTTCAGAAACTCGACTGAAGTGGCTGGATTCCCTACCTATAAATGTAAACATGAGAGTTGTGACAAACAAAAATCTGGGATCTTCACCTAAAAAACTGAGTAGGCTTCGGAGGCTTCTGGTTACATCCCCAATGGTAGGACATTCCATGGGAGAGGAAGCTATGTTCTTTTGAAAAATAGCTAAGTCTTGCACACCGATGGAAAGCACTGACGAGGGTGTCTGTCAATATATCTCATTCCCAGGTTCACTCTGTGGTTCAGCAGTCCAAACATCACTTCAACCTTCCTTCAAGGGACTCCACAGTTCTGCTGGCTACTAATGTGCCGAGGATTCCCAGTTTCTTCAGTAGGAACATGCTGACCCCAACGACTTTGACACCTTCTAATTAAACTCAGTTTTCTCTAAACACAGGAATGGCTAATTTGCTGCTTTCCACTTAAATTTCAGACTCAAGATGGTCACTGCACAGGCAGGTCCCACTGGCATCCTGAAACTACTAGGAAAGGCACTCTGCTCTAACCACAGCCTGCTAATGAGTAACATTCAGTGCAGTGCTCTAGAATTAGCCAATGGTCACCCAAAGCTCTGAGTTCCATCCTGCAACAAGGGATGAGACACAAGAACACCTCCAAATAGACAGCTCTCAACCTGTCTCCAAGGTCTCACTTCTGGCTCTGTTTCTACTTGGATATTTATTTTCTCTCTCCCCTAAAAACCTGCCTTTGCCCTCAAACAATATGGTTTGGCTTTGTTCATCTCTGAACTGGGTCCTGATACCACAGCCTTATTGTACTAATAAACTTGTCAAAAACTGACTTGACCCCTTTATTGATGGAAAATAATTCCTCACTTGAAATCTATCACATTGCAGAGGCTGAGGAGGATTACACATCCTTCCTCCCCCGAGAGCAACAGGGCATGTCAATGAACAAGTACCTTAATGCCAGAAAGCTGCTGCTCTATTCCACTAGAACTTTCTGGTCTTGTCACAGGGACTCAACCAAAAGATAAAGATGATTCGGTATCAGATACTGACCTTCCTTGAAAATGACAGGCCAAACCTAGTAACTTCTACTATGTTCTTATCTATGGGAACACAAAACTGAGCAAAAAACCCCAACCTTCCTCCATCTTTCTTATCAATGTGCAAGCCTTGGCTATTTTAAAAATGCATATCTGCCCTAACACGCTACTGGCCACCGAGGCAGAAACACTAGCAGTGCCTTTCATCTGGGTTGATGTGTGTGACAGCTGAAGAGAAAGGAGTTACAAAAAGCCTCCTTCAATGTTTAGGGTATGGCATGAGCCTAACCTCTTATGTTCATTTATCATTAGAAAAATATGGCGATCCTAAGATAATTATGCTATGTATGATAGAGATGGAACTTTCTCTCGGGAACCCAGTGTTTTTACATGTCCTCTACATTATATCAAAGATGGCCTTTTCAGAGTATGATGCCACGGATTTCTAGGTAAAATGTGCAACTTTAAGAAAGAGAGTATTGCAGTAATATTGGGAACGACAATTTACATGCAGCATTAATGCTTAAACAATGTTACCTAAGAAAATGGGCTTTAACGACTTCTCATAAACTCTCTTACTTGCATAGTAAATGAGAAGGGCACAGGATGCATTTAGAAATAGATTGGGGAGGAAATCTGAAGAGCAAAGGATAATGGATTTTATGCAGACCTAAATTTAGTATCTGAAGTGTTGCCAAAGAGGCAACAAAAAGAAAATTTGTAGAAGCACAGTATTATGTGCCTTATACTCCTTTATTAAAAGTTTTCTTCTGTCGTTTTTCCTCCTTATTATAAGCAGCTTTCTCAGGCTTGCTCTATTTGGTGCTAACCAATGGAAGTTTACTGCTCGGTCCTGAGAATTCAGCTAGAATAAAAAATTTCAGAAACAAGGAGAAAACTTACTCCTTCACAGAAGAGTAGACACTTCTTGCTTCGTAGTAAAGTTCTTTCTGATAAAGCAGTAAGCTGGGAATAATGGTGAAAGTATTGATCTCGGTCTGCTCTCCATTGTGGAAATTTGCATGTAAACTGTTTTCTGATTAACAAAGAAGTCTTTTAAGATGTTTGTGTGATCCCTTCAAAAGTCATGGCTAAAAGCTTTAAAATGCAACCTTTAACCTTGAAAATGCTGCTTTCTAACTGGTTGCCTTATTTGCTAATTTGTTGTCCTGGTAATAATATTTAAGTAGTATCTGTGATTTTTTTTCCTGGAAAAATAAGTATTTTTAAGGTTTCATTTTATTTCTTGGTTGGCCAGAAAAACTTGATAATCGTCTCTTTTCCCTTCATGCATACAGCGTAAATAAATGGTATATTCCTTGTTCAAAGTTTGAGGAGTCTTAGTCACTTATCACACCCAAAGTCAGCTAATGGGTAAGAGACACAAACGCATGAGACAAACTCATCTGCTACAGAACAAGAGACAGAAACTACTTTAAAAGACGTTTAAAAAGTCCAGTCCAAGCAGACATTAATTCATAATTGTTTTTTCCTCTTCTTCCTAAACTGGAGAGGTTGGACCTTGGTTTAACTCAATTGGCCTCATTACCGTCTTGCTGCACTTCAATCCTTGTGTATTGGGCACTCGTGTTCACAGGTAACTCTGCTCTGCTTCTTAGCCACAGACTGGAGTCCCAACCTCATTGACCCACTTAATACATGTATTAGATTGACACTCAGTAGCCGAATCTTTGTTATAATAGATAAATTATTATTCCCATTTTTGATAAAACCATCATTCTCAAGATTGGTTTCATACAAACAGGGCACATGTTTTTCTTCTTCAAACACAAAGCTCCAATTCCCCTAAGCTTTTCAGCTTGCTGTAATTCTACTTCTTGGCTTTGTTTTACCTTCAGCTGCCAGCATATTTTAAAAACCATGCAGACATACTGAAAAAACATCCAATGCAACTTAATGTAGGTGGATATGACTGGACTTTTTGCTGTGAAACTTGAGTCATGTTTGAGTAATGAAATAAACAAACTAAAATGCGGAGCAAGCACAAGAATCATCTCTTATTCAGTCTTTTTCTTCTTCTTCTTCTTCTTTTTTTCTTTTTTGAGACGGAGTCTTGCTCTGTCGCCAGGCTGGAGTGCAGTGGCATGACCTCAGCTTACTGCATCCTCCGCCTCCTGGGTTCAAGCGATTCTCCTGCCTCAGCCTCCCGAGTAGCTGGGAATACTGCGCCACCATGACCAGCTAATTTTTGTATTTTTAGTAGAGATGGGGTTTCACCATGTTGGTCAGGATGGTCTTGATCGAGACCTCGTGATCTGCCCGCCTCGCCCTAGCAAAGTGCCAGGATTACAGGAGTGAGCCACTGCACCCAGCCTTATTCAGTATCTTTAAAAAAATGTTTTCAGCCAAGTAAAAGAACGATTCACCTTCACAACTTGCTGGCTCTCCAAAGAATGACTGGCACCATCCTATTTTTTAAAAAGAGCTTTAAAAAAAGACTTTTGTGCTTGCCTTCCTAGAAAAGAGTAATTTTCCTCTTGATTCAATGTTTATTGTAGAAAATAAAAGTCAAAGAAAGAAATACAAATCATGTATAATTAAAAAGAGTCTTTTAAAACACACTGAATTTGAGAGTGCTTTATTCCTGTAATGTGCCATACAAACGCAAAGCAGGACTAAGAATCATCTTTGATAGCAGGTGGGTCTTTAATCTACTAAAAATCTTCCCAGGGTTTGTGTAGGTGTTTGGGGATGTTGCTATGTCCACAACTGTAGAAGCCAGCCTAAGAAAACAAAAAACAAAAGCCACAGTGCTAAAAGTGAAGTACGGAAGTCCTCGAATATAGTTGCCATCGGAATACCTAGGAGTCCATCTCAGAAAGACCGCCCTATACCTGTGATACCTCCTAACAGACATTCAGGCCAAGTGGGGAACCAGCTGATCCCAAAAGCCCCTAGGGAAGGAGCGGCCCCTTCTTTCCACTGCTAGTTCTCACCATAAACAACTTTTGCCTTTACGTGAAAGTGAAATCTGTTTTTCTGTACTAATTACTCAAAATAAATGAAATCCCTTGCCGCATGACAGACCTCCACATATCTGAAGACAATTAGGACACAGCCACTTCCCTGCCCAAATCCTTCTGCAGGTTGAAACATCAGAGCTGAAGATGTGGAAACCGGTGTCATTAGGTTAGCACCTACCTAGCCGGGATGAAACTTCAATCTGACTCAAACGTTTACTGCAACATTGGTGTGTGAAGACACAAAGTCACCTAGTCACTGCCCTTGAAGGATATGGAATTCAGTAAATTTAGTAGATATAATTAATCTTAGTTACCAAATGTGTGCCCACTATGTATTAGAAACTATTTATGGCTGATCTGGTTCCAGATAGAAGGAAAAAAGTTCCACGACTTTTCTTGCTAGATATACGAGAAAATGCTTTTTCAACGTAAGTATTTTTTAAAAGCATCAACACTTTATTAACGTTAGTGTCACTGCAAAGGCATCCTACCAATGAGGTAATTATATTGAGCTCAATTTATCCAAAGATAATTGGGTAAGTTGAGATCAATTTATCCAATTTGGCAATTTATGCAACATGGCAGATGAAAGAGTTATATACCCAAGATGAATGATTCTTTTTTTAAAGAGTTAATAAAAATTTCTAATTTCCAAAAAAACCTATTTGTCAGACTGATGTATTTAAAATGTGTTAGAGTAAAAATCTCACACAAATAATTGTCCTGTACCTTAGATCTTAAATGTGCCTAAACTAAATTCACTGCGTAATTATAATATGCAGAGGAGTAACAAAACTATTTCAAGATTTTTCAGTGATAAGTATAGGTACGCATACCCGTAAATATAATCACTAGTTTTAAAGCCTTCTTCCAAGCATATTTCATGTAAGATGAACAGTTAGCCAAAAGAATTACATACATTTCAAAACATCTTTGGAGGTAAAAGTCACTTCAAACGTTAGCATCTTTTTCCTTACAATGCAACGGCGAGAAAATGCATGGGAATTCTTAATGTGAAAAAAAAAATCATTTTATCAATACCAATGCTCTTTAATTTCAAATGTAAAAGTTTTAAAATGGCAATCCTAGTTTTAATACTCTTACAGGTTTCTGGAAATGCGTAATATGTTAAAGTATTACAGCCTGGTAGCTTGTATTTTGTTACAAAACCAACTACTGCAACCTAAACTACAGAGTACGGTTATATTTTCTCTCTGGCCGCCTAATTTTCATTAGTGGACTAGATCGTACTGCTAAATATCAAAGCTTGAAATGAAACAATACAGGCCAGCATGAAAACCTAAGTTAGAGAAACTCACTCGCGGTAGCAGACGGCAGCCCAGGAGCCAAACCCGGAGCTCTGCTGCGTTTGTGCCTTCTGCTCCGTTTCACGAATCACAAACAAATCGTCAGAGTAAACTAAAGCGCATCAAAGCTTCAGGAAGGGGCTGGCAGGTAGCGTACTTACGGAAAGGCTACCAGGACAGGAGGCGATACAACTTGTCAGGGAGGGTCTCTAAGGTCCCCTGGGTGGTAACATGCATTTAAAAAGGAGATGTGGATTCAAGCCGCCTCCTCCCCACAGCATCCCAGACAAAGCCGGGCTAGGCCCCGGGGCGCTCCTGGTGCACCTGCAATGCGGATCCCTCGCCCTGCGATCCCACCCCGGGGCTGGCAGGAGCGCCCCGGGACCGGCCTCTCCTCCCCCTAGCCACTGGCGTGGGCGCGCGCCGCGGCCGGTCCGCACCCTGGACTAGAGCCCGGGCCGGGGCGCCCCCTCCCCAAAAAGGGCCGGCGGACCCTGCGGGGGCGGGCGCGGCCCGCGCCTCAGGGACCCTCTTCCCCCGATTCCGCCGTCCCCCGAGTTGCCTTCGTCCGGGGCCACCCCTGCCCCTCGCGGAGCTAGCGCGGCTCCCAAGCCCCGGGGGTGGGGCGGGAGGACCCCGTCCCCCATCTCCCCGCGGGGAGGGTTTTTAAAGTCTTCGCCACGAACTCCCGTCCCTGCCCGGCCCCTCCGCCCCGGCGCTGCCAGGTGAGCGGAGCCGGACTCGGCACACCCCGGGCCCCGCCTCACCTGCGGGCGCCGCCGTCGCGTTCCTTCAGGCGGCTGCCCTCTTAGGCTCGGTCCTCCCCACGGGCGACGGCGGGGGCTCGCGGCCCATGGGCTGGGCGGGGCGCGGCGGGCGGGGCTGCCTGGGCTCGGGCGCTGCCCGGAGCCGGGCCGCCGAGGGAGGTCAGTGGGCGCCGCCCGCCCGGCACATCTCGCCCGCTCCCACCCGAGCGCTCGCCGCGGTGCACCCTGGGAGTGGGGCCGGCGGCGAGGCCTGGCCGCGCTGACCCGACGGGCGAGGCGCCGACGCGGCGGCGGGTCTGTGTCTGCCGGGCTGGGCGGGGGCGGCGGGCAGATATTCACTTGGCGAGGCGGGGCGACGCCCCCTTCCGCCCGGCTGTGGCCAGGCAGGGGCCAGGGCCGAGGGTAAGGGAGGGTCGGGCCCGCGGGACGCAGGCGCACAGCTCAGGTGCGGCCGCACTGCGGTTGCCCTGGGTAACGCGGCCTGGGCGGGGGCGCGGGGAGGAGCGAGGGAAGCGAGCGGGAGCGCGCGCGCCGCGCGCGGGGATTGGGGATGGCCGGGCCCGGCAGTGCCGGGGCTGGGGGGCGGGGGCGGAGGCGGGCAGTGGGGGCGCGGGCCGGGCGGCCGCGCATGCGTGCGGTCCCCGCTCCCCCGGGGCTCCCCGGCCTCGTGCGTGCGCACGCGCGCTGTCCCCCGGAGGCGTCTGGGTGTGCGGAGCGCGCGCGCGCGCGGCTCGGAGGCGCACCTGTGAGGTGTCCCTGAGGAGAGGGAGGTGGGTGCGCGGCGCCCGCGGCCTGGGGCGCTGACTCCCCTCACTTGGAGTGAGTTCTCGGCGGCCGGGCTGCAGTCTTTCTTTCTTTCCCGGAGGGGGCTAGGGGCCAGGGGCCGGGGAGCGGGCTGGGGGTGGGAAGGAGGTGGAGTGGATTAAAGAAAAGAAAAACAACCCATCCCGGAGGATGGGCCTCGGGCCGGCCCGGCCCTTGGGGATGGCTGGGAAGGTCAGAGCGGCTCCGCGCAGCCGGGCGGGCCCCGGGCTGAGAAGCCGCCCCTCGGGCCTCGGGCGGTCGGCCGCGGGCCCGCAGTGCTGGGGAGCGGGGCCGGGGGGCGCAGATGGCGGCCGGCGCGAGCGAGGGCTGGGCAGCGGGCAGGGCGAGGCCGGGCGAGGCCCCGCGGGAGCCGGACTCCCGAGCCAGGCTCCATTGTTGTTGGAGCCGAGAAGGGGGAGCGCGGCCGCCCTCGTCGCCCGTGGAGCCGCGCCTTGGAGCCCTTCCAGGCGGATCCCCGGAGAGGCGGTCATGGCCGCGCCAGGGGACCGGGGAGCCGGGCGGCTGCGGAGGAGCCAGCTGCATGGGGTGCTGTGTGTTTTTCAGGGCGCCCTGCGTCCGGCAGAGGAGGCGAGCATCCCGCTCAGGTGATGAGGAACCCCTCGCGCACCCAGCGCAGAAGGCTGCTGCGGCCGGACGCCTCCATTGTTTGACCGCAACAAGGGCCGGATTCTCACCCAGGTAAACTGGCTGCCGGCGCTGTCCGCTTCCCTCTCGACTCCCGCCTCCGCAGGCGTTCTCACCCCTTCCAGGACTCGACTGCAGTTTTCTCACTGTCCCCGGCTTCTCATGGACTCCGTATACCCCCCTCCCAGACATTTTCCCATCCAGATCCATCTCTCCGCCACATCACCTCTTATTTCCCCCAGAACTCGGCTCCTTTGTGAAACCTTTCTTGCCGAACTCTAACAACTAAATCTCCCCGGGAGCCTGCTCCGAACTGTTCTGGTCGCTAGATTGCTTATGGGCTGTCTCACTGCAACAAAGGAGACCAGATACTGAAAAAAGATTTCCGAGCTATTGCCTTCTTCAAGGAACGTTTTCTGATATTTACAGTTTATTGTTTTCTCAAGATGCAACTGTTTTTAGGCATTTTGTCTTCTTAGGGCCCCTATTTCCTTTATAGATGCATAGTTTTTTAAAGCAGGAAATTGACCTTGTTCAACCCACAGGTTAATTTAAAATTTAAAAATTAATTTTAAATTAGAGTAGTACATTTTCTTTGTAAAAACAGCGTATCGCAGAGATGGCATTTTGTCTTTTGACTATCAACCGCTGTCTCTAGGGATGCCGACTATTACGTGTGAGGTGTGTATCCTTCTAGATCTTTTGGGATACTTTTACGTGTGTGCATCTAACATCGTTTTTGACTGCTTTAACAAGGACTGTTGCACCCTTTCAATTTTAGCATATAATGCTTCAAGTTATTTTTTTTAACAACTGCTGCATCATGTTCCATAGTTTCAGTATACCGTGGTTTAGCCGTTTCCCAAATTGATAGTTAAAGTTTTAACTTTAAAACAGCTTTTTCGCCGGTCGTGGTTCTCTGATGAGATGACATTTCGGTGATAGTACAGATACACGCTAATACCGAGATTCGGCATTTATGATGAAGTTCTCTTTTGGTTAAGAAATTTACATGTGGGAGCAGCCATCCCTCCCGTATAGTAGTTGTGACTGTACCTCTTAGAAGTCGTGTGACCTTGGGGAGGACATTGAATGACACCAAACCTCAGTTTTCTTTTCTGTAAATGGCCTGCTCTATCTACTCCATAGAGTTCAGTGATACAGTGCATATGGTTTGTAGAATGTAAAGTAGTATATAAATATTGGTTTTATTAGCCTTTGTGATACAAAAATTATTTGTAATATCATTTATATTTTTTGACGAGATGTGTGTGTATCCTATCACAGAGCACTAGAGATAGTCAACTTTGAATGCTTTTTAATTTGTGATTTTTTAAATTAATTTTTATCAAGTACTGACAATACGTTAGGCTTCGTAAACAATATTTTGCAAAGCATTTTTTCCTAGAGCTTTCTTTTCTTCCTCTTCTTCTTTAAAAAAAAAAAAGAGAGGGAGCGAGAGAGCGAGATAGGGTCTCTTTCCGTTGCCCAGGCTGGACTGTAGTGGCATGATTCTAGCCTCCCCAGTAGTTAGGAATGACTACAACCATGTGCTACCACACCTGGCTGATTTCTTTTATTTTATTTTTGTAAAGACAGGGTCTTACTATCTTGCCGCAACTGGTCTCAAACCCTGGCCTCAAGCAGTCCTCCCAAAGTGTTGGGATTACAAGTGTGAGCCACTGTGCCCAGCCCCTAGTGCTTTCACACCTTAAAAAATAAGGCATATAAATTAGTTGACTGTGAATAAACATATTAGCAAACTGAACACCAGACAATACTCTCACTATAATATTTAATCTTATTTCCTTAAAGTTGTAAGTTGTACATGTATTTTTCTGTGGCAGTAGCAGATTCAGATTAGTTTTTATGTCCTTCAAGGAAAAGGGATTTTTACTAAATTTGCAGGCTGTATCAGAGTTTTAATATTGAGATTTAATATTTTAATCATTTAAATAATGATTGAATGATGTGATGGGTAACATTTTAAGATGTACGAGATACGATTAGGGGCTTTGTATGTATTTTTCTTTCTTTCAGATGTATATGAGTGCCTGCAGTGTGGCCAACAAAATCAACTTGTTCTTTTTCTCTTGAAGCTTATGATCTGTGAGGGGGAGGGGATCGGAATTTAAACACAATCACAACTACACATATGATCACAAACTGTGGTATCTGCTGTGGAAGTTAAGCAGCACCTGCTATGAGGAAGTATAAAAAAGGGGAGACCAAATTTTAGAGTGGAGAAAAGGGGCCTAGGAAAGCCTTTTCTGTATAAATAAGATTTAAGCTGAGATTTGAAGAGTGCGTAGGTGTTAGTGTGGAGGGAAGTGGGGGATAATTTTCCAGACAGAGGAACAGCATGTGGGAAGGCCTCAAAGCAGGGAAAAAGCTTTGCCCATTCCAGGAATTGAAAGAATGAATGTGGATAGACTATGGAGGTGAAGGGGAAGAGTGGCAGGCCAGGGGCCAGATCAAGTAGGGTCTTGTAGGGCAGGTTAAAGTGGTTGTATTTTATCCCGAGTGAAGTGGGAAACCATGATACGGGTTGGGTTTTACAAAGAGGAGTGACATAATCAGATTTGTATCTTTAAACAGCCACTCTAGTCGCTGCATGCAAGATGTGGGGGTGTGTTGGGGCTGGAGAGTAGAAGTGGGGAGACCAAGTAGGCCATCTCAGAGGGCTGTCTGGAAGAGATGTGAGCTTTCCCTTGGAATTCACATTGACTTCACGTTACCAGCTACACGAAGGTCAAGTCAGTGTTTGATTAAAAAAAAAAAAAAATTCCTGGCCAGGCACGGTGGCTCACGCCTGTAATCCAGCACTTTGGGAGGCCAAGGCAAGTGGATCACGAGGTCAGGAGATCGAGACCATCCTGGCTAACACGGTGAAACACCATCTCTACTAAAAATACAAAAAATTAGCCAGGCATGGTGGCAGGTGCCTGTAGTCCCAGCTACTTGGGAGGCTGAGGCAGGAGAATGGCTGAACCCAGGAGGCGGAGCTTGCAATGAGCAGAGATTGGGCCTCTGCACTCCAGCCTGGACGACAGAGCGAGATTCCATTCCGTCTTACAAAAAAAAAAAAAAAATCCTTGTTTCTAATTTTTTAAAAGGGAGCATTAATAAAAGTAGCAATAAAAAGGTACTTTGTATGCAAAAAGTACACAAAAATGTTAAACTAGTTGTCTACACTAAAAAGTATCGGCAGGTCTATCAAGTGAACTGTCGATTCACATCCTGTAACAACTTGTGTGTTGATCTTCATTATTTTCTTCATCAATTTGTATGAGTTCTTTACATATTGAAAATACTAACTCTTAGCTTATTATTTGCCACAAATATTTTCCACTTTATGGTGTTATGAGAGTAAGAGATAAAGAGCCAGGCGCCTACACAGCACTCAAATCTTGGAAGTAGCTGCTGCTATTAGAAACAATAGAGAAAATAATAATTAAAAACTAGTGTACTAGACTACATAAAATTTAATTACTCTTTAGGGCACAGTTTGCAGAATGGTTATGATACATCCCCTGTATCATATATTTAGTGGCAAATAACACTGCCATTAAAAATGTTTATGAAGAAAATATATTAAAATGCTTATGATAGTGTTAAGTGGAAGGAAATCAGGATACACAGTTGTATACATGATATAATTAAAACTCCCAAAAAAAAGTCCCAGGAGCCTTCCAGTACAACTTATGAATGGCAAAAATATGTAGAAGAGATCAGGTGGAAATCTGAAGAATTGTGGACTAAATATATGATACGGGGGTGTATCATAACCACTCTGCAAACTGTGCCCGTAAATGTAATTCTACAATATACATATTTTGTGCAGAAAGCTTTTCTCTGTATTTAAAAATATTCTTTTGATGGTTCCTAGACCATCAAGAAATGTAAATAATTTAAAGACTCTTGATACATATGGCCAATGTAACATAAGAGTGTGTCATTTTTACCACATCCTTTTAGGTACTAGATAGTATATATTTTTGTCTAAATTTAGACCTTTAGTGAAATTTGTGAGAAACTGTAACATCTTCATTACAAAAGTAAATGCCCATTGTAAAAAAAAAACTGAAGCAATGCAAACACATGTGATATGAAAAACCAGTCTCCCCTAGGCTTTTTCCAAGAAATAATCAGAATTAAATGCTTTCCATGCCAAGATTACATGTACTTGTATTACATGTATGTTGGAACATTTGATTTAACGAAGTATATTATATGTGGGACATAACTACATGGCAAATAGACATGAGCACTGTTTTTTTGGTTAAAGCCATATGAATAAATTTGGAAATTACACTGAAAATGATTGGGACCCATTGAAAACTTGTGAGTAGGGTAAGAACAATCCATTTTGCATTTAAAAAAATTTATATTAGAGTAGATAATGGATTAGAGGGAAGCAAGACTGGAGGCTTTTGTAGAATTCCAGGGAAGATGACGGTGGCCTGAGTTAAGTTGAGACAATGCAGGTAGACAGTGGAAAGTTTCCAGAGGTATTTGGAAGAGAGTGGCTAGACCTTTGTGATGGCGGGGAGTCAATGATATCCAGGTTTCCGACTTGGGCAATTGAGGGGAGAGTGGACTCATTTACTGTAGTTGGAAATTGGCTATGGTTTGAATATTTGTCCCCTCCAAAACTCATGTTGAAACTTAATCCTCAGTGTGACAGTGTTGAGAGGTGGGGTCTTTCAGCGGTTTGGCTCATAAGGGCAGAGCCATTCATAGATTAATGAGTTGTCATGGGAGGGTACCTAGAGGCTTTATAAAAAGAAGAGAGACCTGAGACAACATGTTAACATGCTCAGCCCCTTCTCATCGTGTGATGCCCTGTGCTGGCTCAGGGCTCTTTGGAGAGTCCCCACCAGCAGGAGGGCTGTCACCAGATGTGGCCCCTTGACCTGGGCTTTCTCAGCCTCCATAACTGTAAGAGATAAATTTCTTTATAAATTATCCATTTTCATGTATTCTCTTGAAAGCAGTAGAAAACAGATTAAGACAGGAATGTAGTAGGCTTTGGTGAGGAAGTGACTGATTCAGTTTTGGATGTGCTTGAGTTTGAAGGTCTTACAGGACACGTAGGTTCTTCATGAAGAGAATTTACAAAGAATAATTTTACAGTACACATACATGTTTTGCTGTAAGAATGACCAGATACTATACATAGCTATGGTATTAAAATCAATATTTCTACATGGGAAATTTTTCTTGCAATATAGTTGTACGTCTGTAAATTGGGGCATATCTGTCTAGATAGACTGGACAGTTGATATTTTTCACATAGAATTATTTGAGACTGCATGACCCTGACTTCAGGTAATACCATGTTTGTCTTTGGGGTTCATTCGGTAGACTCTACCTCTCTGAGTGGGTGTTGGAGATTCCTCTGGGCATTAGTGGTCCTTTTGTCAGTCATCCCATTGTCAGAGTACACCTGACTTCTTGGAGTGATTTCTCTTCATCTTGGTAAACTGGTCCCTTCCACATAGGGGCAGGCCAGGAAATAGGCAGAGTGGTACCCTTTCATCCATGTGTGAGTGCCCACCTGACTGTTAGTAGTATGGCTGGAGCATGGGTACCTTGAAGGACAAGTGGGGAAAAGGTAGTGGAGAAAGTGCCTGCCAAGGTAACAGAAGACATTAGAGAGGAAGGGGGATGTCTTCATCAGAGGTTGGGGCCCAGTCGCTGGGAAGTTGGCGGCAGTCAGTGTGGCTGTGCTCTTTGCCTTCATCTCCCCAGCTGCTCTTGCTCACTGTGTGTCTGCCCTGTGCTTTGTGTGCCTGGTCTCCCTCTTGTCTCTTCTCTCTCTCGGCTGTAAGTAACACATGTGACCCCAGGTGGTCACTCTGGAAGACCATCCTGAAACTATAACTTCTGCCAGCTCACATCACAGGCCCAGTCTTTCTACTTCCCACTTCCCAGTCCAAATTTTCCAGAAAGACAATCTGATTGGCTTAGCTTGGATTCCACGCTCACTGTATTGGTTTTACTGTTGCGGAGCTTACAGGAGCAGATTCACTTAGTGTGAGCCTGGTGGACTGGCTAGAAGGGAGTGCAGATGAGGACACTCAGGAGAGACGTCCTGGAAGTTAGAAAGTTTCGAGAATGGACAGGAGCAGTAGTTTCAAATGGCCTAGAGATGTAATAAAGGGATCGGGAGTGAATCTTAGATTTAGCAAATTGAAGTCTTTCAGTTCAGGTTGAAAGTTGTGTCTGCTGGGCATGGTGGCACACGCCTGTAATCCCAGCACTTTGAGAGGCCAAGGCGGGCGGATGGCTTGAGGCCGGGAGTTTGAGACCGGCCTGGGCAACATGGCAAAACCTCATCTCTACCAAAAGTACGAAAATTAGCCAGGCATGGTGGCACACACCTGTGGTTCCAGCTACTTAAGAGGCTGAGGTGGGAGCATCACTGGAAGGCAGGGCTGTAGTGAGTCATGATCACGCCACTATACTCAAGCCTGGGTGACAGAGTGAGACCCTGTCTCAAAAGAGTAAAAAAAGTAAGTTGTGCTATAGCTAATCCATGTGGGAGAGTCACAAGGTGGAACCAATGGCTATGGTTACTCATTTGTAAAGACAGTGGAAGAAGAGAATTTTTTTAATGCAATTTAATTTTGAAGATGTAGCAGAAGCATTCAAAATGTAATTTAAAGAATATAATTCGTATTGCTTTTTAACACTAAAACATTTCTACACTTTTATTCTAACTCTGGAATACACAGAGTCTCTTGTGTCACCTGATACATTATAAGAAATTCAGTAAAGCTATTCTAGAACTCATTTATTTTTCATACCCCTGAAAGTTCATAAAATAATCATAGCTTATTTCCATATCTTATTTTGCAGTGCGTTCTATGATATTGTGACAGAGCTTGTGAGGAAGTCTTTGTAGCCAGAGCGGACCCCTGTCCCAAAGATGATGAACTCTGCCACTTAGGTTAACAGCACAGCAGTTCATAGAAATAATTGGAACCATTTTTCTTCTGCAGAGTAAATTTCGTATGTCCCTCTGGCTTTCAAAATCACTTTTGGATGTGTAGTTGAAATATGTTTAGGGTTGAGTGTGATGGGAGTTTTAAGAACATTTCATTGATTCAGAGTACTCGGCGTTGGCTAAAAAACAGGTCAAATTTCTCAGTTAACCGATATTCAATAAATTACTTTTAATACTATAACTTTACATTGTGATAGAACTAGGACCTTGTGGTAAGCCTCCAGACTCACAGAATCAGAGAACCTGCACGAAGCATGCATTTTCATGATGCTTGGCAACCAGAGGTAGTAACCCATTGTGACATTGATTTCAAGTTGTAAGACCTTAGTGTGAAGAGCCAAGAAGGTTTCTGAGCAGGTGTTTGAGTGCCCTCTGGAGGCCTTGTGAACAGTTGAAACGTGGACTCCTAGCAAGAGCTTTCTTTCACAGCCAGAGTTGAGAACCAGTGGGCGAGATGGTTGAAACTGGTGTGGATGTTAGGGGCAGAGGAGAGGGGAGATGGAACCCACAGGAATGTACTAGTGTTTACAGGAGCTTGCCCCGCCAACTGAAAATACCGGGTTTATGCAGTGAGTGTAGAACATAGAGGCTGTAGGGTCACAGAAGGAGCCAAGGGAGTGTGGCCAGTAATGTCCAGATAAAGAATAAAAAGTGCCCTTCGATTGGCCAAGAGAAGACCAACAGTGAGAGGAACCTCGGTGGTGTGGTATTGGATTGAGACATGAATGGGAAGTGAAGCAATAGAAATCCGGAAAAATCAGTCTTTAAGAGGTCTGGATGGGGAAATGGAGGGTGGGGCCAGGGAGACAGGGCAGCTAGAGAAGGCCTAGGATTAAATGCTGTTTTTCCTTAAGGTCGGGGGAGACTTCTGCATTGTGTTTAAATGCTGAAGGGAAGAAACAAACACAGAAAGAAAACAGTTGAAAGGGGTGTGGGGGCCAGGGAGGAGGAGAGTTGGTTTCAAAGTTCTTTGCCCAGGAGATTTGTTGAGGGAAGAAGTTGCCTTTTATAGGGACTTTGAGTTTGGCAAAGTAGTGATTTTCAGTTTATCATGGGATGATGGGAAAATAATTGTAGTAGGCAGTTGGAGATACAGGTAAGAAGAAAAGACTGTGACAAAAAACTGTGGCATCATCATCATGGAAATGGTCATCACTCTAGTCAAGCAGGTAGTTGAGCTAAAAAATGGGGACAGGACATACTGTATGGAGGACTCCTATATTTAGGCATAGGCATCAGAGATGGCAGACACACTCAGCAAAGCCAGAGGAAAAGTGAGAATGTGCAGGGAACTGGGAGCCGAGGAGACGGTAGACTAGGAGTCAGGGTGAGGCAGGAGGAACGGCCCGAGATTTGACTTTGAGAGCAGTTTGTAGTGGGGGTTGGGGTGCAGAATGGTGTGTAGGAGGCGTACACAGAAGATATTGTAGATGCTGTGGAGGAGCTCAGCGGAGAAAGTGAGAAGAGTGAATTGGTCTTAGTCGGGGGATGGCTCCAGAGAACACATGTCGCTTATCTGTGCATATGAAATTAAAGCTGTAATCAACAATGACTCTAGAAAGGATGATATTTGCTTTTTTGCTTTTAACACCGTCGTCTCAGAATGTAAGATCTAAGTTTTGTGTAACTTTTGTGCCACTTCCTGCTCTTCTCAGATTGAAAATCTGACCAAAAGGAAGAAAATGTCTAGGTCTCTTCATGACATTTAAGGGAGTTCTTGTGGGAGAGAGTAAATGTGACTGATTTTTGATTTACTGTTATGACACATGTCAAATGTTAAATCCTTTAAATCTGTGAGACCATTTGTTCTCATAAATGACATGTAAAAATACTTGATAAAACTAGTAGTATGGCTAATAGAAATTATTTGGCTTCACTTATTTAAAATATTTCATTAAGAAAAGATAAAAGATTTCTAATATCAGAAGTGGTCAAATAACTGTGTTGAAATCTGGGAGGTGGGATTTGACCTCTCACTGTAGACTGAGTGCCCAGTTTGAGTGGCCAGGGATACTGTTTAAGCATACACTTATCCAAGGGGTTGGAATGGTAGGTTCCAGGTTAGGCCCATACACGTCCACTGCTGTGGGACTGGTGTGAAGACCTGTGAAGGCCTTAAACCATTTTAACCTTTGGTGGCCTTTACTATGTCATATCAAACATTAAATCACCCATATCCCACATAAAATTAGCTTGTACAAAACCATGTGAGTTAAGCTTTGATTGGCTGTAGACATTTAACATCTATTAACTTTAATTTTGCAATTTTCTTTGCATGTTTTGCATCCAGTAATTTTTTTTTTCAGATCTCAAACATTTACATAGGTCCTCGAGATGTTCATGAGCCTTAGGGACTGTGCCTATATGCCTAGAGATAAGACATCCCTGTTCTGGGAAGTGGACATTGGATATGTCTAGGCATGTCTGGCGGGGGCACGGGAAGGGGTGGACTTGCCCGGAATCTGTTTGTTTGTGGCACTGAGGCACCTCCTGGGAAAACTTCATCTTAAGGAGGAGTTGAAGGAAGTGTTTTAGTTAGGGATTTTTTGTTGCAAAGAACAGAGGTTCATTCAGACCACTTTCTGTACAAGGGGCTGTATTGGAGGATGCATGTGGATCAGACCCATGAGGAACTCAGGCTGTCCAGAGATAAGCCACAGTCTTCCCATGGACAGTGGGGTTTCTCACAGCATTGCTCATTTCTTTGTGTCTTTCTCCTCTTGCTGCCATCTGGCTTGTTTTCCCCTCCCCTATATGTCTTTTCTAACCTTTTAGCTCCTCCTTGCTTATAGATTATACTTCCTCATGACTTTGGTTTGCTGTAATCTCATGACCTCTGCGGTCATTTTGCGGATCATAACCTCTCAGCTTCATCTCTCACAGCTGATAACCTCATTCTCTCAGTATTGCTTAGATTCCTGAGAGAGGGGGAATCTGATTTTGTTTTGCTTTTATTGTTGTTCCAAGCCACATCATATGTCAGAGTTAAGCTCTTGGGTCGGATATCTGCACTTGGTCTCAGAAGTGGTCATGTGGCCCATGGCTGCCTGGGCTTACCCTTAAAGCTGAAGCAGTTCCCATTAGTAGGATTTGTAGGCTAGCAGGCACCATGATTGGCATGTATAGTTCAGTAACGGAGAAAAAAACCTGGCCCGATATCAAGACCATTTGAAATTCCTCCAAATGTATTCCTGCCCTTTAAAATATTATCCTGCTAACAGCTTTCATTCTAAGTTGAACCTTTATTCCCACAGAGAAACTAAAATAGCTAAATGTGTTTAAAGCATTTTCACTTTTCCATTTTATTCCTGTTTTATTCAGTCTCTGACAGTGCAGAGCCACTCGGCGTAGTCTACAGGACTCTATTTCTTTTTTTTTTTTTTTTTTTTTTTTTTTTTTTTTTTTTTTTTTTTTTTTTTTTTTTTTTTGAGACGGAGTCTCGCTGTGTCTCCCAGGCTGGAGTGCAGTGGCGTGATCTCGGCTCACTGCAAGCTCCGCCTCCCGGGTTCACGCCATTCTCCCGCCTCAGCCTCCCAAGTAGCTGAGACTACAGGCGCCCGCCACCACGCCCGGCTAGTTTTTTTTTTTGTATTTTTAGTAGAGACGGGGTTTCACCATGTTAGCCAGGATAGTCTCGATCTCCTGACCTTGTGATCCACCCGCCTCGGCCTCCCAAAGTGCTGGGATTACAGGCTTGAGCCACCGCGCCCGGCCTACAGGACTCTATTTCTAATGTTAGCGATTTCTGCTGAAAATGATATAGCAACTTCGGATAGTTATTAGCAAGTTGGGTCATTCTAACCACATGCCTTTCATGTAATCCTTTCCCCTAAAGCTCTGGGGAGCCGTAGAGGAATACTGTAATTCAGCACTGTCCCTAGATTGACAACAGCTAGAAAAACATGTAAATGTCCCATCCACATGTAGATACGGCAGCAGTGTGAACCTAAGTTCCTTAATATATCATAACTCCCAAGGGAAAGTGAAGTTCCCCAAACTTAAAGCTAGATCTTGAGATCTATACCCAAACTTCTCTGAACAATTGTAGAATATAGCAGAAGGGGGGAGGTAGTAGATGGAATAAATAAAATAATGATAATGATAGCTTTGTTGAGCCCTTAAAATTTGCCAGGCAGTGTTTTAAGTAATTCTCATGGATTAATTGATTTAATCCTTAAATTACCTTATAAGATCGGGGCCTTTATTATCTCCATTAACTCATTCTTAACCTCTTAGGTGAAGCTTCTATAGCAGGTATGCAGTAGGACCAGGACAAGAACTCGCCCAGTCTGACTCCAGTTTGTGCTTCTTCAGCACCCTGAGAGACTGGAAAATCCGTGAAGAAACACTATTGATTGTTTACTCCCTGGCATTTTAGCGAGTCTGAGTCAGTTATCTTATACCTATGAACCTTAAACTCATTTTGGATCAGGTTCCCATCACGAGGCTAGTTGTGATACTGGGATACCTATATCTTGGAGGGAAGTTGTGCAGAGTGCCTGGATTTTCCTTTCTGTGGTTTCTCAGATTTGCTCATCGCTTCTTTGGGCCTCCATGCCTTGAATCCCATATATTTCTATAAATCCCAGATGTAAATGGGTCTGTCCTGTCTTCTGAGCTGGTACCCCACATTTATAATAGCTAGTTTATGAAAACATTTTGTGATCCTAAATTCTCTATAAATAAACCCATTTTTCTCTCTGCATTTCTCCCATCCAGCAGGATCCTAAGGCCTTTGTAGCCCTTCAGCCACTGTGGGCCCTGCCTCTGCCTGTTCTTCTGGAATGTCTTGGGGGTTTTGATCCTGTCATTGTGGTAAGTTTTCCCCTTGTTTCACCATTTGTCCTGGATGGAGAATCCCCCTTGAGTATTTTAAGCCAAAGCTGTCTCTAGAATTTTTTCTGAGCATGTGCCCTTTGGGGCTTAATAAGGAAGCAGCTCTCCATGTCTCACGCTCTTCCTGACCTCGCCTTTATCTGGCATTGAATTCCCCAGATCTTGGACCACCTTCCTTACTCTAAAGATGTCAGAAACATTTTTGTCCATCTCCTCAGGATCTTCATTTTCTTCTTTCCATGCGAACTATTGGTTATTAAAACTTTGTTTCACTTGTTCTATTTTCTTCTGCCATCTTGGAGGCCTTACATGGATTCTAGATCTCATGCCACTCTTTGTCTTCTTCTTCTGTTGTTCCTATCCTCACCGAGCTATCAAAACTTTTTAAAAGCTTGTTTGCTCTATACATTTCTGGTGTTTTTTCCTCCAACGCCTGAAGAGTAGCTTTTTCCTTAAGTATAAGTTCCTGAAAATCTTCTTACTTGAGGATTATGGTTTCACATCAATCTGTGCAGACTTGATTCTGAGTGTCATTGTGTTCCCAATACAACTATTTTTTTTCTTTGTTTTCTCTTTGGATTCGTTCTTTTTTAAAGATTTTTTTTTCCTCCTCCTTTACTCAGCTCAAGAAGACAAGATATATAGGACAGGTATTTGTTTATCTTTATTTGGTCATTGCTGAAATCCAGAATACTCCAGTCGAACATACAGTCTAGATCTCTGATTCACAGACATCATAAAATTGTATGTTATTTCCATGCATAGCTGGGCAGCAATAGAAAGGAAAGCCTTTGTCTTCATAGCTGCTGGCTTCTGGGGGAATGAGCTTCTTGTCATTTCTCCTGCTGCCAGAGGCTGGTTGCTCAGGCCCTGGGGTTCTGTCTTCCCAGACTTCACTTTCCCATGCAACAAAGAGGATTGGCTGTGGGAGGTAAAGGACATTTTGTTGGCCTCTGTCCTAGTGGGTCTAGTGACTGTGTGTCGTTAGAAGGCTAAGCCTACGTGGATGTGTGATATCTTTTCTTGGCTGTCTATGGCTAGAGTGGAAAGGCTGGGGCTGCCCCTCAACAGAAAGGTCCTGACTACCTCTCTTCCTTTTCTCTCTTTTCCCATGTACTGGATTGGTTTCCAGGTGACTGACATATTTAGAAGTGGGGGCAAGTGGACCCTGGCATTTTGGCAAATGTTCTCTCTTCTCTGTCTTTCTGGCTGCATTCTCTCTTGTGCTGAGTTGGGTAACCTCGGCCAGTCTTTAATATGTGTGGTAAGACCAAAGAGTTATGTCTAATATTATATGAATTCCTTTTCATACCCGTGTGTGCTTTGGTGTCAGTTTAAGATTGCCACTAATGTAGGGAAAAGGAGTTCTCTATGTGATCCAACCTACGTTATGGAATGCTGCATTGGGAATTGGATTCACAGGCCCAGCTAATAATAAAGTGTTGTGTATTTTCAGTTCAGTCCTGTGTACGTTTCCATCTAGGGTACCTAGAAGTTAGGGATGTTTGCTGAGCCCACTGGCCAGATTTGGTATTAGCCATTAATAAGCTACATTTTCAGAGTGGCACTGGATCAGCCTCCAGTGCCAGTCCTACAAGATCAAAAGCCTGAAGGCCAGAGTTCTGCATAATTTGTTGTGGCCATTCCCTGGCCCTCTCTGAGAGTGAAGTGGCAATAAATTTCTATCCATCCATGCAGATACTGAATTCTAATGACCAAATCCTATCTATTCTTAGGATTCTCATCATCTCTGTTGATTTTTGGCTATAAGAGGTCACCTGTTCTTGCACTTTGTGCTTCCTGAGTGAGCCTACTCCAAAATCTCTCTCCCCTGCTTGCTTTGGTTTGCCAGACCATACATGTTATGAATTGTGACCCAGGTATAAAAATAGCCAGACTCTTGAGGTACTTGAGAATAGTCACATTCATGGAGTCAAGAAAGTAGAATGGTGGTTACTGGGGCTGGGGGAGAGAGAAAAGTGGAGTTGTTGTTGAATGGGGACAGAGTTTGTGTTGCAAGTTGAAAAAGCTCTGGAGATCTGTTTCACAACAGTGTGTATATATGTAATACTACTGAACTGTGCACTTAAAATAGTTAAGATGGTAGATTTTATGTTATGTGTTTTTTACCACAGTTTTAAAAAATGTGTACAAATATAGTCAGAATTACAAATCCCTAACTTTTGATCCCCTAACTACTGTGGCAACTGGCACTGCCAGCATCATTGAGGGCAGTCTTGCTAATTACCCACTTTTCATTTTGCCTGTTCTTCAGGGCCCAACCTGTCTTCCTTCTTCTTTTAGTTGGCTAGACTGGGACTCCTGTGACCTTCAGGTGTTCCTTATGCCTCTTCTTGAGGGTGGCTTGGGCTTTCCAGTCTGTTCTTCTTTTCTTCTGGGCCTGAGCATGAATTTTGTCTCTTTAGGTCTTACTACCACAGTGGAAAGAGGAAGCAAGTTTAGTAAACGAGCATTAGAGCTAATCTGAACTAAGCCTCTGTGCTTCCTTTTGTGTTCCCTCCCTTCAACTAGTTCCTGCCTGACCTCAGAGCAGAAAGAATCCCCTGGCCAATTGTGAAAGGCTGGTCCCTTGAGGAAGACAAATCCAGTAGTCAGCCAAAGGGAAGGTTAAGGAAAAGGCAGAGTATGCAGGAAAGTGGGTTTTCTCATGTTCTGTTGTTCTTTCTGTGCATTGACTCTCTAGGTATCCTAATTGTGTCCTGAGGAAATTGTATTTTTTTCTGTTACTTCATCAGTGTTCCTTGTTCCTGAGGAGGCATGAGTGGAGGGTGAGAGTGAGCATCTCCATGACTCACAGTGGGACTTCTCTCTGTTTCATAGCTGAGTAAACTGAGGCTGGTGAGAATCAGTGACTTCAGACAGCTATTTAGTATTAGGTGAAGATTTTGACCTTAGGCCTTTTGAGCTGCAAGTCCAGTTTTCTACCCACCAAATTATTATGGTTCTTAGTGCATGTGTATGTTACACGTTTACTAGATAGATAAGATAAACTTAGGCCTTGTATGTGGGGTTCATGTAGGGGCTATCACTGAAGCTAATCATTGTGTCCCATTACTCAGGCGTTTCTGTATATGGGATTGAAGAGCAGAAAACAAAGTAGTGGAGTGCAAACCATGGGGAAATCTCACTAAAGTAATATTTTTAAAAAGCAATCCTGTCACTAGAGGGTCAAGAAGGGAAAAGTTACAGGTAGGAACAGGGAGCAGCAGACACATAGGAATAAAGGCAGGGTTTCACCTTGAATGGAGGAAGAACCCTAATTACAGGGAGATTAGATCATCAGGTGTTTGGAAGCCTCTGCCTGTGAAATGACATTCTTGGCAAATGAATGAATGTGTTATGTGCTAATTAAAATAAAGGAAATAAGGAAACTAACATTCATTTAGCCTCAGCTATGCTGTGAGCACTCTTGATAGGTACTTTCATATTTATTATCTTCTTTAATTACCCCAGCAAAGTGTTGTAGACATTATTATCCATACGTTTGCAGCTTGGTCAGATCAGCCACAGTCACATAGCAGGTGGCAGAGCAGAGGCGTACACCCAGTGATGTCATTCCAGAGGTCATTTTGTGAGAGCACTTGGCTGAAGGAAAGCTACAGAATGGATGCCTGTGTCATCCTTGATCACCCTGATAATACATGCACTTAGCCTTCTCAGATTTTCTTCTCAGACTCAGGAGAAAACTTGGCATCATTCCCTCAATAACTTTTGTTGCCCTTCTCTGGACCTAATTTCATAGTCTGTGGTAATTTCTTGTTAAAGAAAAATCAGACACAGCTTCTTTTGTCTTTTATCTTTTCTCCATTAGGAGTTATTAGGCTAAGTCATGCAAAGACGAATTTCCGCAGGACAAAATGAAGCATATCTTCCCTATAGCTCTTTAAAACCCAGAGCCCAAATTATTAGCCATTGAACTTGTCTCTTGAGAGAGAAATCAGGGAACCTAGAACTTTGGTGTGTAGGGTATAAGGAAGTGTGGGGGGCAGTAAGGAAAGAGGAGAAGGAGGCGAGGGGCCCAGACGCCTGGGGACCAAGTAGGAAAATGGTCTAAGGGTGGAGACAAGGTACTGGGAGTGTCTGGAAAGACTGTTGTCGGTTTCTCTACTAGTGCTCAGGAGTCAAGCTGAATCACAGGCTTTTCTAGCCAGCTGGTGGCAGGGCTATGCACAGGAAGGCATCAGAAGGGATGTAAAATCCTCTCTTTTCAATCTGGAGCAGATTTTAAAGTTCGCCCTCATTCTAGAAAGGAGAGCAGTATACCCTGGCTGATATCCTAAATTTAGTTGGAGAATCCTGCTCAGAGTTAAAACTTCTTTTGACAGAACTCAAAAGTTGACTTCAGAACCCTTGGGGAAGTTGTTCGTATTATCACAGAGGCTGTGGTTATTAACAGCATGTTCAGGAAATGCTGGCTGCTACTTGAGCCACAGGTAAGGGCACATTTGAATTCCTGTCAGGGCGTGTTTCCAAGGTGCTGCATGAATGACAGCCAATAGGCAGAGACTGATGTTCTTTTGAGGAGTCCACTTTTAGAGGTCATTCCACTTTTCAGAAGTGCGTGTACTCCAGTGACTACAGCAGAATACATTGGTGCCTGAACTGACAGGCCTTTGAGTCAACAGAACCTGGAATATCTTCTGAGGCTGGGCTTTATGTTGTGGAGGATTTGACCACAGAGATTTAGACCCGGGAATTATGGGTGTGCTTGGGTTACTCTGAGTGAAACTCTTCTCCTCTCAGTTTTGACCACCTCCAGCCTCTAGTAACTGAAGTTGGCCGGGAAAGACAAAGAAACCCAGGTTCACTTCTGTGAGTGATAAGCACACCTGAGAAAAAAGACCTGGCAGTTGGACCTTCCGAGGTGCTGTCGGCCAGAGGAGATGAAGTGTGAGAAGTTGAGTAGCTACAGGCCTTAGTGGCCACTTAAGAGGGTTTGGCGAAGCCCATTGCCAAGGAAAGAGGTCTAGGACCCTACAAGGTGGGGCTTCACTATGACCTGTTATCATTGAGGTGGCCCAGGGTACATGCAGGCACTGTAATGGGAAAAAGAGCCCTGGCTTCTTCAAGAGTGGGGAATGTGAAGGGCCTCTTTGGGACATGAATCTACCCTGGGCAGCCAGAATCTTCAGTTTCAGAACTATTGATGATGGTGGAAGCAAAATAGAAGAGATCTGACATTCCATAGTCCTAATCAGTGAGTTACCAGTGACTGCCATAATACCTGAGGCTTACGGAGAGTGGTGGCCTTGAACAGAACAAATGCCCTCTTAGCCTGGTTCCTTTGGCGGTATGTATGTCCTGATACCTAAACAGCCTTTCCTTTTATTTATTTTTTGGGTGTGTGCCAAGGCCTGTGGAAAAAGGCTAAGCAGAGGTTCCCTTGGAGTTGTTTTATCTGCTGAGACTTGCCAAATTAGAATTTGATAGCTTTGATTTCTAGGACTTCCCGATCATTTTTGAGGAAGAGTTCCTAACTAAGCTGGAGGGAACATACTTTCTCCACATAAATGGGGGCATCCATGATGTCAGCGAGAACAGTGTCAGATAGATGCATGGCCCACCAGCCAGATACCAAGGTCTTGTAAGAATACCTTAGTGAATTATACCAGATGGAATACATTCTGAATCCTTCATAAAGCATCTCTTTGGAGAGTTCTTTCTTGTAGTGTTTACCTCTCAGTCCTCTCACGTACAAAACTTGAGAATTATTTTGGAGGACTTTCAGGGAGTGTTTTTCTTATGTCTGGAAGAGGAATGTTTGATGATGAAAATTACTGACTACACATAAGTAGTCATCTTACAGTTTGCATACTTTCAGTCTTCAAAAAAAGTGGGTTTAAGATGGATTCTCAACCCCTTTTTGTGTCTGGCCTTCCTTACACTTTAAAAACCATTTTTAAGGACTCCAGAGAACTTTTAAGTTTATGTGGGTTGCAGGCTTTGATACTTATTGTAATAGAAATGAAGACTAAAATTTTACAAAGATACTTATTTATTTAAAAATGATAAACTCATTACATGCTAACATAAATGACATTTTTATGAAAAATAGCTATTTTCTGAAACAGAAAACATTTAGTAGGAAGAGTGGCAATATTTACATTTTGGCAACTCTTTAAATGTATGGAGTTTAAATAAAATACATCTGCTTCTATATTCAGTCTCTTGCAATATGTTGTTTTGGTTGAAGTAGATGAAGAAATCCGGCCTTGCATAGATAATATAGTTGGAAAAGGGATTTTAGTAGCCTTTTCAGATAATTGTGGCTTTATCTGTGACATGACACCAAAACTTGACAAGTGGTAGATGCCTACAGGTTAGTTGCAACGTGCAATCTGAAACTATATTCATGAACTTTTCGTACTCTGGTATGTTAAAATCCATTGGTCTCTCTTACACTTTGAATAGAACTTTTACCCGTGATAACCACATGTTGGTCATTTGGAGCCTTCATGGAGCGCCTACCTAGATGAACATTAATCAACAGGAATTGTACTATAAATTGTGAGAACATGTTGAGAAGGAGGATCTAGATCAGTGGGTGCTTAGCTAGTTTATTCAGGAAGAGTTTCAGCTGGAGCATAACCAGGGGGTAAGGAACATCTGTTACAGTAGAGGCAATTGATGAAAATGTAGCATTTGTATACTCTAATCTGAGGAGGTTGGGATGACAAGCCCATTTTACAGACAAGAAGCTGGTGCTCAGATAGTTCAGGGCGTGATCTGAGGGTGGTAGGGAGAGGTGTTGAGCATAGAGCCATGGCCCATTGTGTGTTTCATCATGGTGTTGTGCATCTAAGCCCCATCCTCTGCTGGGGAGAGCTGTGAGTCAAGTAGGCTTAAAAAAAAATAGTTTACAGACAAAGAACATTTTCATATTAAGTGTGAGGCTCATCAGGCACTTGCCAAGAACCACATTTAGCCTCTGAGTCCGTGCTTCACAGACTTGTGTGACCTGGGGATCCTGCTAAAATGCAATGCTGATTTGGTAGGTCTAAGGTGGGGCTGAGGTTTTGGATGTCTGACAAGCTCCCAGGTGAGGCTGATAACGCTGCCTCATGGCTCAGTTTTGGCAATCAAATTTCCAGAGCCAATTTTCTTTCCATTTGTTCCTTAATACATGATGTGAATGTTAATCACAGTCACTCAGGCTTTGGAGAAGGAGAATGGAGGTGGGCGGAGATGGGTAGTAACTATCTAAAATTATTTATCAGTTAGGGCTGCCTTGGTAATCAACAGAAATGGACTCTAGCTAATTTAAGGTAAAAGTGAATTGTAGAATGGAAGGGGACATGGAGGAACCCAGTAGCGCTGGAGGGTCATAGTTGTAGGAACTGCTTAAATGTGTGTCCTGGGTGCTGTCACTAGCACATGTGAATGAACTCTAATTTTTAATGTCGTCTTTGACTCTTCACAATTCAGAGTACCTGGAGAGAATGGCTGGCTGAACTGAGGTCTGTTTCTTACCCCCTGACCGGACCAGGCACTGTAGTGAGAGGGAAGATCTGGGGATTTTGGCTTTCACAAGGGAGGATAGAAGAGCACCCTGATTTAGCGGCCCATTATTGCTGCCTAGAGAGGGAGACGTAATCCCTGAACAGAAAGTTAGGGTGCAGTTAGGAAAGGGAAAGGAAAGCTCAGCAGGAAGGCTGACCTGTTGCCAGGCTCCTAAGCCATCCTTCAGTTAACAGTGCGCATTGCCTGTGCTTACCAGGTGGGTACACTGAAGAACGATAGTATGTATTGAGCTTAAGTACTATAATAAGTATGCATTGGCTTATGTAATTTCAAAGCAACCTTAAGAGATACAAGTCTAGGTATTGAGGAAGTGAGTCTTAGGGTTGAACAACTTGCTTGAGGTCACACTGTTAGTAAGTGGGAGAGCTGAAACTTGAATTACAAAGTGTTTCTGCTGCAGTGTAATTTGTTGGCAAAAACTGCTGCTTCTTGGGGTAAAAGGTTGCTTCAAGTGGGCCGAGTGTGAGCATGAGTGGTGGAAATTAGGGAGAATGTGTATGGACACAGGGAGCTGGAGGTGCATAGCGATTCAAGATTTTGGAGATAGAATGCTCTGTAAAACAAGCTCAAATTTAGCTGTGTCTGTTAAGAGCTTCATGGCCTCAAGAAGGGCTTTACATCTCTTAGCTTTGCCTGTGATGGGAAAGGATACTTTCACAGAATGGAAATTTAAGGTGTGAAACCCAAGGAGAGCAGGCAGGAATGGGGAAAAGTGTTCATCTGGAAATTAGACAGAATGGACAGAATGTCGTTGGGGGCGGGCTCTATAATTGATGGGTAGCTTTTGCAGCGGCCAATTAGATTGCAGGGCTCTGTCCTCATTGCCTGGCCAGGGAGGGAATGAAGCTCATTCCTGCATTACCAGGACAAAGCCCACTTGTGTGTGATGGACTGAAGTAGGCTGGGTGCCCCATGTTATATGTATTATATACAAAACCCCCATTCACTCTGGTTGGTGTAATTGTGAAGCCACTGCTCACCCCTTCCCCAGGCTGCCAGCCACAGAAGTATGTATGTGTCATTCACTTTTTTGGTGTCAGAGGTGAAGGCTGTAGATACTGTTTGTGATTTTTTTGTTTCCTTAGGAGGCAGAAGCAAAGAATAAAACTATTGGAAAGGAAAGGAAAAATAAAGATTTTTTTCCTATGAAATATCTCTTAATCTCTTAAGTAAAAATAAGTGAAATATGCAACTTCTTTTTTTGGAAGTGATTAAAGGTGAAATCACTCCAGGTTTTTAAAGCTAAAAGGGCTTGGGTGAAGTGTGAAATAAACACCATTCCTTCACCATCACGAAAGAATAAACAATGCCCCTTGTGTACATAGAGCCCAGATGGAGGTAAGGACTGTAATGGGAAAATGTCACTGAGAGCATGCCATATCCTTCTTGTAGTTTCCTTGGGCTGCTGTATCAAAGTACCACAAGCTGGGAGGCTTAAAACAATAGAAATGTATTGTCTCACAGTTCTGGAGGCTGGAATTCTGGATTCAGGTGGCAGCAGGGCCGTGCTCCGTCTGAAGGCTTTATGGGAGAATCCTTTGCCTCTTAGTCTTTGGCCTTCCTTGGCTTGTAGACATATCACTTCACTCTCTGCAGCCATCCCCACATGGCCTTTTTCCGCGTCTGTGTGTGTGTGTCTGAATCTCCATCGCCTCTGTTTTATAAGGATACCAGGCATTGGATTTAGGGCTCACACTAACATGTTATGATGTCATCTTAATTACATCTGCAAAGACCCTGTTTCCAAATAAGGTCACACCCTGAGGTTCTGGGTGGATATGAATTTTGGGGAGACACTATTTAACCCAGTATACTTTTTGCCTTTCTTCCTCAGAGCTCTAGCTAATCCAGACGCAACATTGACGAATTAGTGCTGGAATGAGTATCAGCACTTGGTACTGCAATTAGAACATGGGGATTTGGCTGTTGATTTATTTTTTTGGCTACTCTGGGAGGGAGGCTCAGAAACAGTGTGGGTGTCTGAAGGAAAAAACACGTGTTAAGTGAAGTGAGGACTTCAAATGAAATCATACAGTTTTGGGAAACTGCATTGGACAGCGAATGCTGGAGCCAAGGAGTGTTCCCTGTTCCAGAATGGGAGGTGACATTTGCAGGAGGGCTCCTGAGGTCAGAAGTTCCTGCTAGAAGTGCAGGGTGTATCAGCCATCTCAGGAGCTGATTTCCTGTGCAACTTTGTTTTTTAATACCCCACAGAAGCCTTTCTTATACTTTATCCCTTTGTATGTTTATGGATCGGGCCCTTCCCAGTCCTTGGCACCTGTGACACTCTCCACAGGGTTCCAACTTTAAATACCTTCTGTTTTTCTTAAAAGATAGAGTCCTGAGCTTACAGGACTTCATAGGAAGACCTGTAAGTCTCTGTTGGTCTTTATAGGTGGACTACTATCTCCTGGGTGTCTTGTAACTGTAATGCTTATATTTTTTCAAAAATAAATCCTACAGAGTTGCCTTGGTCATTCCGGATAAGAGTTTCTGTGGCTGAAAGACCCCGCTGTATGACTCCTGTTTCTGCCTGCTGGACTCCACTTTCTGGGGCTTGGCATCTGATGACCTCTGTATACATGCTATGCCCTCCTTTTCTTTATGTGGCCACTTCACTTTGTCCTTTGGGTTTCCGCTTAAAAGCAGAGTCAACTAGAAATCTTCATTACCACGCTGAGACTACTTAGGATGCCCCTGGCTCATCAGCTGTAATGCCTCTGTCAAATCTCCGCTCACATGTGCTGGAACCGTCGCCTTCCCCTCCTCAAATGTAAACCACATAAGTGCAGAGGCCACGTCTGTTTTGTTCATCAGATCCTCCGGAGCCTAGCTTATTGCCCAACAGATGCTGGGTGCTAAATAAATGTGGAACATGTGCCTGTGTGCCTGCAGCTCTGACCCTATGCCTCAGAGGTCAGCTTCCAGGACTGTTACCTCAATAACAGCTCTCTTCCAGGTCTGTGTCAGGGTGGGTTGGCTTCTCTGTGTCACTTATCTATGTCAAATAATCAACATGTGTTAGAGGACTAGGGATATAGGGATCTTTCTATAAAACCTTTCCCATTAATTAAGGGGCCAAGAAGTTAATGTGGATCTTTTATATTTTAAGATTACTGGCCTAGTGCATCGTCTCCTGAGCCAGGGCCCTTTGATTATCTTTCTTTTTTTTTTTTTTTTTTTTTGAGACGGAGTCTCGCTCTGTCACCCAGGCTGGAGTGCGGTGGCCGGATCTCAGCTCACTGCAAGCTCCGCCTCCCGGGTTCACGCCATTCTCCTGCCTCAGCCTCCCGAGTAGCTGGGACTATAGGCGCCCGCCACCTCGCCCGGCTAGTTTTTTGTATTTTTTAGTAGAGACGGGGTTTCACCGTGTTAGCCAGGATGGTCTCGATCTCCTGACCTCGTGATCCGCCCGTCTCGGCCTCCCAAAGTGCTGGGATTACAGGCGTGAGCCACCGCGCCCGGCCTGATTATTTTTCTTACAGAATCTTATCCAGCCCCTGTGACACAATTGCCTGCTGTATGCGTGTGGGGAAGATAAATCACATGGTCATCTCAACTCATCGCAGTTGGTGGTGGTTATTTTTGGTAGGGAGTGGAGGCCGACATGTCATCTTCCCAGTTCTTTTTCGCTTTTATCTTTCCCAGAAAGTGTGCCCTTATGCCTTTGAGTGGCAAAATTATATACCACACATTCTGATAGCTCTGGTTCTGGGTAGGAAATTAATTTGATCTGTTGAAATTGATTTTACTGTCAGAGTCTGCTATTGCAGAGGGGGATTATGTACAGTTAGTGCTTCATAGGAAGACCTGTACTCATAATACTCCAGAAAGGTCTGTGATACTTATAGGTTTCTTAAAATCAGAACAGTTGTCTCAAAAATAAGAAAAGAGGTAATTTTCACTTGACTTTTATGACAAAGTAATTGTATAGTTATTTGAAAATGACTTTAGATTTTTCTGAGCCAGCAGTCCAAATTTTAGATAATGTATTCAAGATAAAAAAAGAAAAGCTCAGTCCAGACATCCAGAGAGGAGTGGTGTTGGGCTGAATCTTAAGTAGGACATGGACACTTCTTCCATTTGTAAAAGGAAGAAAGGGCTAGAGTTGGGCAGCACATGTACAATGATAGTTTGACTGAAATTAGAGGGAGTTCTCTGATGGGTTCTTCCTTCTCTGTGTGGCATTTGGTTTCAAGAGCAGAGCTAGTTGCAGGTCAGACATAGATTGAACATGGCGAAGGGGGCAGTAGCCACATAGCAACTTGGGGTGAGGTAACACAAGCGTTCCTGAGGCTTGGAAGATCCAGCTGAGGGTATCACTGTGAAGACCTTGGTGGTCTACAGTTCTGTCAGCATGTGAAGGTAGAGATTTGGATTGGGATAGGGGATGATTTCCTTTAGAAGGAAGGCCTGTTTGTCCTTTGATGATTCTCATTTGGCAAAAACTCAGTTTTGCAGAAACTTAGCTATCTGCCTTCCCCATGCAGTCCCTGAGGAACTAAGCCCTGGGCCAAATCCATGCCCACTCTCAGTGCTGCTGGCAGTCCCCCTACGTTTCCCAGGTCATGCCATTCTCCTGCCCTCCAGACAACCATCTCACACCACCTCAAACCATCACACCTGTTCTCCTCAAACCTCCAGGCTCCCCATTGCCCTCTCCTCAGCAGATGACCTTGCTTCCTGCTTCCTAGCAGCCAGGGACTCTTAGTTTCTACTTAAACACACACACCACTTCCTGCCTTCACCTGTTCACGGAGGCGCGTCTTTCCCCTCTCCAGGGCTCATTCCTCTCGTGGAGCTTTGGATCCCATCTCCATTGGCCCTTTCTGTTATTTCTTTTCTCTCCCATAGTTTCAGTCTTTCCTTTTCCTTGGAATTCAAGATAAAAAAAGAAAAGCTCAGTCTCATTTTTATTTCTTCCCTGAACTTTTCCTTGAAGTCTAACATGCAGATTATAAATAGAGCTACAGTGTGATGAATTTTCACAGCTGTGAGATGAGCACACCTGTGTGCACCAATGCCCAGATAAAGACAGCACATGACAACAATCCCTAGAAATTCCCTCGTACATCTTTCCAGTCATTAGCCCCTCTGTCTCCTCTGTTGCGTAACAGCATCAATTGATTTGCTTGTTTTTCAACTTTATGTAAGCAGAATCATTCAGTATGTGCTCTTCTACTTGGCTTCTTTCAAACGGAGTCATTAAATGTTGGTCTCCCATAGTAAGGTCCCAGGGCCCTCTTCCCTTTTCATCCTTTCTTGGTAGGCAGTGTTATTCCCTCCCCCTGTTTAAGTTACCATCTAAATGTTAATGGCTCACACATGTATACCTTATAAAGTCCTGATTTCTTTTCTCAGTGTCAGTTCCATCCATCCAGCTGCTGTCCTTGACATCCACTTTCGGATATCACGAGCATGTCTAAAATGGAAATCACAATCTTTGTCCTCAAACCTTGGTCTTTCTAGAGTTTTCTGTCTTACTGAATGGCTCCATCTCTATCCAGTTATTCAGGTAAAAGACCTAGGAGTCATCCTTGGCATTTCCTTGTCCCTCACCCATTGTATTGAAACTGTCACCAAGTCTAATGGATTTTTCTCTCATCTCCACCATTGCTTTAGTCCAGATTTTGATCATTGTTTCCAACCCAAATGACTAAGATGATCCCCTACCGTGTTTACCCCCAGATGCTCTCGCTTTCTACCCATTCATTAATTTCTGTATTTTAGCTACAGTTTTCTATTTAAAGTGGAAATCTGATGTTACTACCAAATTTTAAGACAAAAGCTAACCACTGTGGAGGCTTCCACTGCTATGAACATAAAGATCATGATGCCTAGCTTCTCCCCTCTCGTCTGGCACTGAGCATCTCCAGCCCAGCTGGCCCTGTTCTGTCCCATGCTTGCCTCCTGCCCCTCACCATGGTCCTCCACGCGTGCCTTTCCCTCAGGTCGTGTATCTTCTTTTCACCCTGCAGAGGCCTCCTCTAGATCTGAGCTCAGCCATCAGTTCAAAGTGGTCTCCCCTGACCAGGTCAACCTCACTTCCAGCCCATTCCGAGGTGCTCAGAGCACTGTGCAGGGCTGCTTTGAAGCGTTTCATATAGATTTATTTGACATTTCCTTGTGGACACCTTTGATGAATGTTGTCTCCCCACTAGACTGTGGCTTGCACTCGAGAAGGGACTGGCTATGATTCTGCACTGCTGAAGGCACAGAGGCTGACATAGGTTAGACACTCAGTAAACATTTGGTGCTTGAATGACTGGGAGACAGAGAGATGTAGGAGTTTCAGAGATTCACAAATTCATAAATTCTCTGCAGTTTCTGCTGATCAAGGAACTTGCATTCAAGAGAGCAGGGAGAAGAGCACAACAAAGGAAGCATGTGCAAAAATGAGCACAATAATTCCAGGCAGTAAGTGGTAATGTTCTGTACAAAAATTAAGCAGAAAGAGGTGATCAGAAAGGTGTGAGGGCAGAGAGGTAAGTCAGCTGAAACTGACAAGCCCAGGAGCTGCTTTCTGGGCATATAGCACATGTGCTGAGGCCTGGGTGTTGAGTAGATGCCAGCTCCCTGAGGACCAGGAAGAAGCTGGGCAGGGGGCTTATGTGAAGGTACTGAGGGCACATGAGGCTGGCAAGCTTGAAGACTAGAAAGGAGATGAGGGAGGCTGGTGTGTGGTTTGCAGAGAGTGCGGGAGGTGAGGTTGGAAAGAGGAGGTGGCTGGGCCACCTCCAGCTTGTGAGCCAGCGAGAGGATGTGTGTTCTAAAGAGCAATGGAAGGATTAAGCAGGGCAGTGACGTTCTCTAACTTATGTTTTTAAAAGATGAGGGTGACTACTGGTAGAGGTCCAGTTGTGGAGGAGCAAGAATGAAAGCCAGAGAGACCCATGGTTGAGAGGCTGTTGAAATATTGCAGGCAGGAGGTGACCGTGGCCTGCACAGGGTGGAGCTTGTAGTGGCCATGGAGAGATGTGAGGGCAGGGCTGGGTTATGTTGTGGAGAGGAGGTAGAGTGTGCAGTGATTTGCATTGGTGGTGCTGGAGGAAAGCAGAATTAAGGACAATGCATCTGGATGGATGTTGGTGCGCTTGACACAGATGGGGAAGAGTGAGGAAGGAACAGTTTGAGGGGAAATTTGGTTTGGAAATGTGGTTATAGTGCCTTTCAACAGAGGTCATGGAGCAGTCCAGGGCTGGAGATAAAACCGGGAGCCAACATCAAGAGAGTATTTTAGATCAGATGACTGGTGAGATTACTTAGAGGGTATAGATTCAGAAAAGAAGTGGTCCCAAGCAGGAACCCTGAAGCACCCCAGGATTTAGAATTTGAACAGAAGAGAGGTCAGCAGTAAAAGAAACAAGGAGTGGCTAGTGAGGGGCAGGGACGGGCCAGCTAAGAAAGCAGGTGTTTCCAGCCCTGTCTTGGGGCCCTGTCCTGACAGAGGCAGGACATGTTGGGAAAGAAACATGTTTTCAGTGGCATGTTGGGAAAGAAACCTGCCTGCAGGGGCAGGGGACAGCATGAGGATAGCAGGGGTGGGGCTGTGAGATCCAAAACAATTTTAAGGAGGAAGATACAGAACATGTTTGTATGAGAATGGTCCTATAGCTGGGATGGAATTGACAGTGGCAACGAGAGGGAATAGTTATAGGATCCCATTTGGAGAAGGCCCAGGAAGTGTACTTATGGGCACAAGTGGAAGGGCTGGTCTTTCCCAGCAACAGGGCACCCCCTGTTGTAGTAGGAAGTGTGAATACAGGTGGCCTAGTGGATTTGCAGTGAGAAAATGAAGGGCTTGCCATCTAATTGCTTCTTTTTTTTTGAGACAGAGTCTCGCTCTGTCGCCCAGGCTGGGGTGCAGTGGCATGATCTCGGCTCATTGCAACCTCTGCCTCCCGGGTTCAAGCGATTCTCCTGCCTTAGCCTCTGGAATAGCTGGGATTACAGGCCCATGCCACCATACCCGGCTACTTTTTCTATTTTTAGTAGCAACGGGGTTTCACCATGTTGGTCAGGCTGGTCTCGAACACCTGACATCGTGATCCACCTGCCTTGGCCTCCCAAAGTGACGGGATTATAGGCGTGAGCCACTGTGCCCAGCCTGCTTCTGTTGTCTTAATCAGAAGCAGGCTCTTGGCAGGTTATCAGCCACGAGTGAGGGAGTCAGAGGGAAGATGGGAGATTTGAGGAGAAAGGGGAATGATGAAGTAGCAATTTAAAGTATTGGGAAAATGTGTGTACTGAAGACTTTTGGAAGAATTAAGGGCCACTCCAGTGCCCATTTGAAATGTATGGTCATGAGTTAAATAAACCTGGCATTATTCAGCCACTTGGGTGCCTGCATGGATAGGTGGAGAGTTGGGTTTGAGTAAGGTGCGGTGTCACTGAGAGTAGGTGGGGCCAGAGAGTTCTGCTGAGCGCAGAGAGAAGCTATGGACAACAGACAGGGAACAAAGGGTCAGGCCACTGGGTGCAAGTCTGCTGCATGAAGTTCCTTGAGCCAGTTAGCTGGAAGGGGAGGGAGCACCCAGTGTCCAAGAATGGGTTGCTCAACACAGATTTGGGAGGGAGCACAGTTTCTGGGGGTGATAGAGCTAGAGTGTGGCCATGGAAACAGTAATGATGACAGAAGAGAGAGGTGAACCTGGGTGGAGGGAGGGCATAAAGGACCCAAGTCAGCATGGAAGCCAGGAAGTAAAGACAAAGGACAAAGATTAAAAGAGGACTGGAGGTCCTGAGGGAGCAAAGAAAAGGTTCCATAGGATTAACAGAGCAGAAAGCTGGAATAGGATGTTTTGGTTAAAGGCTAGAGTTTCACTCAAGATGGACAGATTGCTTACAGACTTCTGAGTGAAAACTGTTGAGCCGTATAATGATATGGCTGGACTTGCATAGGTTAGTGTTGTCAGTGGAGGTGGAGGCAATGTTTATTTAGCTCTGTAATCTAGAACACCGTTGTATTCTTTCTGATGGCTTAAGGTCGTTCATACAGGGATTTTCTAAGCCAGGGGTCCCCAACCTCTGGGCCACGAATGGCTACGGGTCCATGGTCTGTTAGGAACCAAGGCCACACAGCATGAGGTGAGTGGTGGGCAAGCCAGTGAAGCTTCATCTATTTATAGCCACTCCTCATCGCTTGCATTACCTCCTGAGCTCCACCTCCTGTCAGATCAGCGGAGGCATTAGATTCTCATAGGAGCGTGAACCCTGTTGTAAACTGTGCATGCGAGGGATCTAGGTTGCCCGCTCCTTATGCGAATCTAGTGCCTGATGATCTGTTACTGTCTCCCAACACCTCCAGATGGGACCACCTAGTTGCAGGAAAACAAGCTCAGGCTCCCACTGATTCTACATGATGGTAAGTTGTATAATTATTTCATTATATATTACAACGTAATAACAACAGAAATAAAGTGCACAGTTTAAGCGTAATGCACTTGATTCGTCCCAAAACCATCACACCTGCCCCCAGTCTGTGGAAAAATTGTCTTCCATGAAACTGGTCCCTGCTGCCAAAAAGGTTGGGGACCACTGTTCTAAGCAAAGGCTTACTGGCTTACATTTTATTATGGAAAATTTCAAATGAACTCAAAAGTAGAGAAAAAAACAAAACGTACTCCTATGGGCCTGTCACCACAGGGGTTGAACCCAGGTTCATAAACCGTGAGGTTTTTGTTGTTCTTATTTTGTCCACCCTCTCTACTTTTTTGTTCACACGAGAAGCCAGTTTATTACTTGATTTGGGTTTTGTTGAATGACCACAAGTCACATACTGGGTGCTGGCAGTCTTACCTTAACATACAGTCAGCATTTTTGAAAACGATGTAAATATATAATACAGTTGTCTATCTTTTAGTTTCCAAAGTTTGTTACTTCACATTTTGATTGATAATTTATAAAATGTGTGTGTGTGTGTGTGTGTGTGTGTGTGTGTGTGAGAGAGAGAGAGAGAGAGAGAGACAGATAGTCCAGCATGTCTGTATTATCCTCATTATATAAAAAGAAAATAGATGCAAAGTAGTGTTAGGTGATATGTTGGCCTGAAGTTCCAAGATTAAGTGGGAATACATTTTAAAGTTCCGTCTTTCCTGTTCTCTTCTCTTGGTTGAACTTCATTCATACAGCATCTGCCCTCCATCTCACATCTCCTGTCTTTCTAAAGACATCACTGGCCCATCCCCACAACAAGCTGTCTCCATGCCAGCCCCAAGTGCTCGCAAGACGTTATCCTGTACCTCCCTGGCACTGGGCGCTGCACCAGTGTGCCCTTCTGCACACCTCTTTCTTTACCAGCCTGGCAGTGGGATGTTAGTTGCTGGGTGGCGCTATTCTCTTCCTCAGTTGGTGGTGACAGCTGGGTCCCTGTGCCTCTGTAGTTCTTGCATGGAAGTCATAGCCTCGAGCAGAGCAGCACAGATGAGGCACTTGGCCTTCTGCTCAGTAGTCGGCATCTGCTGGCTGAACACTGTGGACATAGTCTGATGTCAAGGCTGAATGGCTGCTAATTCCTTTAGGAGTGTAACTGGATTTTTCTCTCCTGCCCAATCAAGGTGATTAGTCTTTATTTCATATCCAGCCTGTGTTGAATATAATCCAGTTCAGAGTCCACTTTGTGGAACATCGGTTGTAGCTCACCAGCCTCTACCTCCACATAAATAGTTGGCGTTCCTCTGATGCTCTGATCACCCCATTAGGGCTGCTGTGGCCGACTCCTGCAGCCTCGGCCCTACATTGGAGTGGTAGTCTCCCTTACATGCAGCGGGTTTGCCTCTTCTGCCACTAGAGTGAGGAACTTTTGGTCTGAGCAGCCCTCAAGGGAAACCAACTTCATTCTCCCAGCCTGTTAGTCCTGTACCCCCATCTTCAGGTTCCCCTTTCTTATGCTGTGGCCCAGAGCATGTATTCTCTCAGGATATGGTTTCCTTGTATTTAAGGCTTAGTTTTTGACTTTCTTGAATCTCAGCATCAGTTCTTTATAAGCTAGTTGCCCTCAGTTTTAATTGTACTGAGATATTAGTACTGATTCAGTATTCTGTGGTATCACAAACTACAGGGAGAGAGGAAAGGCTCCTTTTCATGGAAGGTGAGGATTTGAGGTAGATGGGCTAAATTTTAAGCTTTAATTTTCTTGGTTTTCAGCTGCACTGTCATTTTGCTGTTTGAGTTCTCCTCCAGTGTGGGTCGAGTGCACAGAATGCTGGGGGCATTCCTGAGCTCGCAGGTGCAGGCTCTTAGTTTGTCCTTGGCAGTGACAGGCTTCCTCCTCAGGTCAGAAAGAGGGGCTTGCAGTCACGTGGGATGTCCTCTTGAAACCCCCAGTAGGACGTTGATTATGAGACATAGGGGGAGTCTGGAGTGAGAGACAGTCTTGGGAACGTGGTGCATTCAGGATCTGTGACCTCTGTGGGGTTCCATAACCTGTATCTGCCTCTGGATTTATAGTCGCCTCTATCTGTGTGGAAGAGTTGGGCGGGGTCTGTGATAGGCGAGTCTGTACTGGAGATCCTTTCTGTGTGTTGGCCTTTCTGTTCTTTGGTTGGTCACATGGAAAATTTGCCAGAGTTTCTTTTATCTTTCTTTTCCTACAAAATGCAGCTTACCCCTCTCATCCCCCCACTGTGCAGTGAGACTTACAGACAGGTCCAAGGACTTTATCTGGAAGGAATGGCAGTGCCTGATTCCTGAGGAACTCCAGTGGGAGGTCATGTCAGACTCCCCTGTCAGGGACCTTGGTGTTGAACTATGGCCCTTCTGAGCAGAGTTGGACTCTGCTGAAGCTAGGCTGGAGGAATGCTCTGTGGCAGCTTGATTCCTGGAGGGGGTGCTGGAAGACACCCCTGCTGGGGTTAGCTTGCGGGGGAAAGAGCAGAGCACAGTGCTGCTTCCTTTGTCCTCTGCTTGTCCCTGCCGCCACTGCCTTCTCCTGCTGTCCAGAGACCTCTTCCTGTGCGCATTCTCCTGTGCTCAGGATTGACTGGGGAAATGAGGGCTGTTTCGGGGATTATATTCATTTCAGTCACAGTTGCCCCTCTATGCGGTGGTCCTGGGATTAGTTTGCCATTGCCAGAAGAGCAGGAAAGGAATATCTTCTCAGCATTCACACATTTTTTTTAATCATGAAGATTTCAACCATACATAATATTTTACAATAGAATATTTTAGAGTAGAATATTTTAGTCATTTATCTCTCACCTGGATTCAATGGTTGCAATGATTTTTACCACATTTGCTTTGCCTGCTCTTTTTTACTTTCCCTTTTTTTTTTTTTTTTGGTTTGCTGAAGCATTTTAAATCACACATATCAGATGACATGTCCCGTCATTCCTGTTCTTCACTGTGCATCTCTAAGGCTGTAGACATTGGTTTACATAGCTACAATGACATGATCACATAGTTAACAGCATACAGTGTAATCTCATACCCCTAATCACATTTCCTTGACTGTCCCCTTTTAGCAGCTGGTTTGCTTCAGATTCCAAAGAAGGTCCTCCGATTATATCTGATTGTTATGTCTCAAGTCTCTTTGCATTTAGAGCAACTCCTCCCTCCTTACCATCTTTTTTTTTTTTTTTCCCATGTCCTTATTGCAAAAAAAAAAAAAGGGGGGGGCCAGTTGTCCTGTAGAGTGGCTCACCTTTTGATATTTTGCTACTTGTTTCCTAGTAGTTGCTCTGTCCCTGCAGTTCTTTCCATTAAAAATTAGCTCCAGAGGCTTGATTAGGTTTTGGTTCAGTCTTTTGGCAAGAATGTGTTCAGGGGGTGCTGGGTGCTTCCCATTGCACCACAGCAGGAGGCAGACGTGTCTGGTTGTTCCTCTTTGAGTCATGCTAAGATCGATCGATTCCTGGCTTCAGGTGGTGACAACCTGATTCTGGCAATGCCAAGTCCCGGATCAGCCTTCCAGCCCCTTTTTTCACCCATTGCTTATCATGGTCTGAATCAGGTGTTTGATGAGGAGTATGCACATATTAGCTGGTTGCTTCTTTGTCTTGAAAGAGAGTTCATACAGGAAATAGGATAGATGCTTCTCTCCTTTTAATTACCAATTTTCAGGGTAAGAAGTTGGGCCCCTAGTTAATTCCAATTTTGTTTCAGTGCCTTGGGTCTCTCCATCTCTCTAAAACAGAGTCTAGCCAAGGCCTTTCCATCTCTCTGCCTGCCTGTCTCTTTCTTCCCCATTCCCTACAGTCATTATGAGCTCCTGGGGTTTGTATATTTAATGTGTCTCACTCGATTGCCTTTCTTATTCCTTTTGATGCTCAGTTGCATAATTGGCTCTGTGTTCCTTTGGCACAGCCCTCCTGCTTTCTGGCATAACAAGATGTCCCAAGATCATTTTGTAAGTGCTACTCTGGCTTTGAACCCAGCCATTCCTCCAAGGACCCCTTGCCTCATGGTGGGGAGAGGATTTAAGGGAAGGGGCTCTAGGTGTGCTCATTGCTATCGCTTCTTATTGCTTCCAGGTCTTTTTGGTGATGGCTAAAAAGAAAAACAAAAAAGTGAATTCAAATTGATATCTCTAAGTCAAATTTTATATTACATAATTTTTTCTTAACTTTATACTTAAATCTAATTTTTCTTACATTGAATCTTGGCTAACCACTTTAACATAAACTACTTATTTGTATTAACCTACTTTAAAAGACACCAGTAACAGTTAAATTGTTGAAAGAAGTGTGATTTCTTTGCAGCTTATTTGTCAAAAGAATATGTTCTAGGCATGTACAATCAGTATACTGTGCTCAAAAGGCATTTGTGGCTATGTCACCAACATGATAGGTTTATTCTCTTTATTTTATTTTAATATTCATTTAATTTTATTTTTTGACTATAGAAGCATGTTTCCAGAGTCAGAACTATATAACAGTATATTCAGAGAAGTCTTAACTGTATTCTCTCCCATAAGTAATCATTAAATTCTGGATTATCTTTCACCATGCTTATTTATTTTTTTATTTAAGATAGGGTCTTACTCTGTTGCTGAGGCTGGAGTACAGTGGCACAGTCTTGGCTCACTGTAGCCTTGAACTCCTAGGCGCAAGCCATCTTCCTGCCTCAGCCTCCTGAGTAGCTGCGACTACGGATGTGTGCCACCATGCCTGGCTAACTTTTTAATTTAACCTAATTTTTTTTGTAGAGACAGGGTCTCCCTATGTTGCCCAGGCTGGTCTCAAACTTCTGGCCTCAAGTGATCCTCCCACCTTGGCCTCCTGGCATGCTGGGATTACAGGCACGAGCCACTGTGCCAGGCCAGTGTTATTTTATATATTACCTTCCTTTTTTGCAGAAAAGGTAGCATAGAACATATACTATTGTGTACCTTAGGTTTTTGGTTTTTTTTTTTTTTTTAACAGTGTAACCTGGGTTCACTCCGTGTCAGTGCGCAGTGCCGTCCTCATTCCTTTTTGCCTTGTGAGGAGGTGCCATACTTGATTCAGCTAGCTCCCTATCGATGGCCTTGGGTTGCTTGCAGTTTTGCTGCCAAATACTGCCTCAGTGAATAACCGGGTATATCAGTCATTTCCTATTTTTACCAATGTGTCTTTAGGATATATTCTAGAATTATTACTAGGACAAAGGATGGATGCAAACATAATTTTTGTAGATATATGACCATTTTTGCCAAAATTTTGGGTACCTAATTGAATTTTGTAATTATAACACTTTCACCTAGAAGCAGTCCAGTTTATTTTACGTTTTTAACATTACATCTCCTCAGACACCCATGCATGTTCTCTTTGTATGGAACATCTTAAAAGCGTTATTTTAAGAAGACCTATTGATTTCATTTAGTTAATTTTAAAGTGTCACTGCATATAGAATAAAAGAAATGAAAAGATTGCTAAAACATAGTCCTAAACCTTAAAAGATTTCAGAGTGAATATTTTGAGATTTATTTTCTTCTTTTATCTCCTCCTTATTCTGTTTGTTGTGTATTTTGTCCTCTGGAGGCTATCAAAAGACTGGAAATAAGGCACTAAGAAATGTACCTTTATCTGCCCCACCAGAATGAAGCAGGACATGTGTGTGGGTGCCAGAGGGTGTCCTGAAGTACTCTATAGATTCTCAGAAAATATTCGTTGAACCCCTCTCATTGCCAGGTTGTAACAGAGAGCAACGCACACAGTTCCTCCTTCATGGCACTTACATCCTAGTACAGGAGACAGGTTAAAAACCAGGGAACAAATACGATAATTACAAGTCATGTGGGCTTTAAAGGAATTAAAGGAGATGAAAACAGAGTCTAGCTGGGGCCTGTTTAGGTAGGGGAGGGCAGCTGACCCACAAAGCTCTGCACAAAGTAGGGGAGGGAGTGGTTTAAGTGCTGGGAACAGCATGTACAAAGGCCCCGAGGCAGGAAACGCTTGGGGTGTTTGAGAGCTGAAAAAGAAAGCCAGAGGCAGGAAGCATGGAGTGAAGTGGGGAGAGGGGCAGGTCAGGTGTTTGAGTTAAGGATTGGGATTTTATTTTAAGTACATCAGGAAATCATTGAAGACAAGTAGGAGAATGACATTTGATACCAACACATCATGTACTTATTCTTTCTGTAGATTAGAAGGCAAGTCACATATGATGTTTTATCTCCAAAAGCAGCAATGTTGTACCTTCTGAAGTTCAAAGTGGAGATCATTTTCATTGTTGTTCCTTTGTACAGGACAGCTGGTTTTCATACTCACATGTAGGTCTTTTGAGGATTTCTTTTCTCTTTCAATAACGTTCCCCTTGATGTTGCTCAGATAATTACAATGAGTGGTTGTAACTGGATTATTTACTTGAACTGTAAACAGGAGCATGATATCTACAAATTCTCTCCTTCAGACCTGCAAATCCAAGAGACACATCTCTGGAAGATAAGCGAGCTTCTTCCTCAAGACCAAAAAAGGTTTGTGTTACTGCTGTCACATTTATATAAAATTAATTTTGGAATCAATAGCAGTTTTCCGGATAGAAGCATTTTCAATTTATTTATTTACGTTTCTATTACAGGAGATGGCATGATACCCATGTAGGGAATTCCCCAAAGCAAGGCTTGCCATACCTGGACCCTGAGGAGCCTGCTTGCTGGAGAGGCTTTCGTGTCTGATGTGCAGGAGGCAGAATGCCAAACTGACTCTTCAAGGGGCGACTGCAGGGGCTCGAGACCAGCCAGCAGTATCTCATCCTTCGATACAGGGGATATACTGTACAGTCCTTTTTCTAGAAGTGAGAAGTACAACATTACTCTACAAGAGGAAGATTCTAGGGGCTCAAAAACAAAAAGGTTTGCACCTTGAGAGCCCTTTGGAATGTTGACAACTCAGGATCTAAAACAAAGTTCTATGTTAATGAGTTACAGAATACACGTGGAAGTCAATGTCACTTTATAATCAATAATAATACTGAGTGAGGAACACTATGCAGGAAGAAACCTTCCATAGAAAGACAGGCAGGGAAAAGCTTAGGCTGATCTTAAACTTACCTAATAGAGCAAGCCTGAGATAGACTGCCAAAATGGCCAAATAAGAGACTCTATGAAATAACAGTCTTGTAACTGTAGTAATTGTAAGGAAATTTTCTCCTCCAAATCACGATACCAAATAGGAAAAATGATCTACAAGTGCCCCATGTGTAGGGAATTTTTCTCTGAGAGAGCAGATCTTTTTATGCATCAGAAAATTCACACAGCTGAGAAGCCCCATAAATGTGACAAGTGTGATAAGGGTTTCTTTCATATATCAGAACTTCATATTCATTGGAGAGACCATACAGGAGAGAAGGTCTATAAATGTGATGATTGTGGTAAGGATTTTAGCACTACAACAAAACTTAATAGACATAAGAAAATCCACACAGTGGAGAAGCCCTATAAATGTTATGAGTGTGGCAAAGCCTTCAATTGGAGCTCCCATCTTCAAATTCATATGAGAGTTCATACAGGTGAGAAACCTTATGTCTGTAGTGAGTGTGGAAGGGGCTTTAGTAATAGTTCAAACCTTTGCATGCATCAGAGAGTCCACACCGGAGAGAAGCCCTTTAAATGTGAAGAGTGTGGGAAGGCCTTCAGGCACACCTCCAGCCTCTGCATGCATCAAAGAGTCCACACAGGAGAGAAACCCTATAAATGTTATGAGTGTGGGAAGGCCTTCAGTCAGAGTTCGAGCCTCTGCATCCACCAGAGAGTCCACACTGGAGAGAAACCCTATAGATGTTGTGGATGTGGGAAGGCCTTCAGTCAGAGTTCGAGCCTGTGCATCCACCAGAGAGTTCACACAGGAGAGAAACCTTTTAAATGTGATGAGTGTGGAAAGGCCTTCAGTCAGAGTACGAGCCTCTGCATCCACCAGAGAGTCCACACAAAGGAGAGAAACCATCTCAAAATATCAGTTATATAAAATGTTTTGCTAAGAGTTTAAAATCTTAAAACCCGTAAGTGCCACTAGGAAGGAAACCCTGTATATACCTACATTGACCCAAGAAATATTTACAGCAATCCCTAGCAGAACATTGTTTCTGAGGAGGCGCATGTGAGATTGATTTGTTGGTTCATGCCAAGTATGTTCCACAGCTTGACTTTGAATGTGGATCTCTGAGCGTCCGCCCAGCAGGATGGCTCTCGGGTCCCAGTCACAGATGTCGCTTCCTGGGATTCCAGCACGATGCCTCCATAGTTGAAAGACTACACAAAAAGCCACAATCATTGCCTGACCTCCTGAGTCACCTTCTATCTATGCTTTGCTTAAAAGCTATCCCAGATACTCCCCCTTGAGGAGTTCATGCCCTTCCTTCCTCTTGATTCGAGCATACTGGCATTGCATTGGAAAACGGACAGCTCCCACTAAGATCACGTTCTGGTATTTCTGAGGTTACTTGATTTAGCCCCTACGTATCTTTCCATATATCCTATTATTTCTGAACCCACTCTACCTATATGTCCTCAAAATCCCCATAAATATCCATCCCTTCCTAGATGGCATTAACTTTCATTTTAGATTTTAGGTGACTCAATACCCATTCACTTGGCCTGTCAGAAGAGTCATTGGCAGACATATATGTCCTTGAACCTTTTTTATTTGTGTGGATTCTGCTCATCACTGTCTCTGTTAGTCAGACTTATTTTCTAGTGGCTGCATCACATATTTTTCACTTGAATTTTTTTGGAAATAGCTGAATGTAAATAGCAGGGAGGAAGAAGCAAGCAAAGTGAGAGCTTTTCTTCATCCAGAATTGCCCTCTGGGCTCCTTTGGTAACAGATGGAGCTCCTTCCTAGCTAGGGAGACCGTACGAGAAGTGGATGGTAGGAGGAGTCACTAATGTTTCATCTCTATTTCTGTAATCTTGGGCAATAATGCATAGGAGTTCTCGATACCCCTTTATTGATTAGTGTGTATAAGTTCTTTTTTAGGCATGAACGTCTTTATTAATCCATCATTCTTTTCTTCAACAAATATGTATTGAACACCTCCTATATGCCAGGCACTGTGCTAGGTGCTGGGAATACCACTGATGAGACAGACAAGGTCCCTATTCTTGTGGAGTTTACTTCTGGTGGAGGAGACAGATGATAAGTAAACAAATAAATAATGTAGTTTGAGATAGTGATTAAGTGCTATGAAGAAAATAAACTAGGGTGATGATTTAGTGGTGGGGTGGGGTGGGGGTGGGGTGACATTAGCTAGCGGTCAGGGAGGCCTTTCCGCGGTGGGGCGTTGAGCTCAGGCCGGAGGAGAAGCAGCAGTCGCTGGCAGAGCGCACAGGCTGCTGTGGGGGATGAGCCGGTGCGTTTAAGGAACAGGCCAGCACTGGCATTCGCGAGCGGTGGGGAGGGGGAGAGATGATGAGGTGCTCAGTATACTGACTTTCATAGGCCTTTTTTTGTTTGTTTTAATTTTTGCTAGATTGATATTAAAAACTCATGTGGAGGAACTCAAGGAATGTTTAGAAGACCAAAAGTCCCCAATGACAGGAACAAAAAGCAACAAATTTTTCACTTTGTTTCTCTTCTCATTCCTGTTTTCATTGATTTCCCACATGTAGTCCTTTTGCTCAGGAAGTCTTTGGGGAAATTAAGGATCTTTGAAGCTCTGAAATAGGTGATCAGGTTAGTGGTGTCTGTCAACTGTCTAAGAGGTTGGAAAGTGAACTACTCAAAATAGTCACGAAAATACTGAAAGTTTGATTTTTCTCTCCATATTTGAATTAATTTTTTCTGTTTGACTGGAAGGGGTTTTTGTATAACTAAAACCTCAGTGCATAAAGGAGATTTAAAAGGAGCACATGATTTAGTGGGTGGGCCACGAAACTAGAGATGGGATTTGGGGGTAAATTTGTCAGTATCTGGATTTTAATCCAGACATCTCTGCTAACAAGCCTTTGGTAAGTCACTTCACATACTTTTCCTCCTTTTTACAAAGAGAGGGCTGGCTTAGTTATTTGCTAAAGCCCCTTCCAGGCCTGAATTCCACAAGTACGATTTACTGTAGTGTCTTATCACTCCTTCATGTCACGATAGTGTGGAGCATTAGAGAAAAGCCTAGACTTTTAGTTGATAGAGAGCCAGTTGAAATATCATTGATAGAATTTTAGTTTTAGGAAAAATTGGTTTGATTTCTAGCTTTATTACTATTAGGTATGTGAGCTTGGGCAAATCGCTTAATCTTTGAGTCTAGTTTTCTCTCAAAATGAGAACATTAGGCTAAATGATTTCCGACTTTCCAGCTAGTCCTAGAGTTCTATATTTCTACATAGTTGAATTATTTTATCATGCTGTTGCTGGGGAATATGACTAACCCTTTTGAAGCTACTAATTTTGTGTCGAGCTTTAAAGTCCATAATTGTTATCTTCAGAAAATATTATTTGACCTACAGTATGTCCAAATCAATTTAATAAAATCGCTTTATAACAGGGTTCTGTGCTTGACATGTAGTTGTGTGAATTCAGTGGTCGTGTGTGGGGTATGGGTATGGGTATGGGTGTGTGGTGGGGAATTGGCTTGCACATTAAGCCCAGGGTGACCATGTAATTTATTGTCCAAACTAAGTACTTGAGAGCTAAGGGAGCGGGTGCTGTTGATACTCACATCTGGACAACAAGCCTAGAATGGGCCTTTCTCAGGTACGCCAAGGTGTGAGGACACCCTGGTCAGAGGTCACAGCCACGCAGGTAATAAATGACTCAGGTCAGGAATAATCCAACTGGAGAGAGCACAGTCCACTGAGAGGATTGCCTCAGCTTGGCTGCGGCTCTGTGTTCACGGTGGAATACAGGCGCACAGCGCTTCTAAGGAAACACCAACCTCGATTTTCATACACAATTTAATCTTAAAATGTTGGCAACTAACTCCTTTTCCTTGGGTGACCCATTTTGGTGCTTTCTGTGATCTTCCTGGTGCCCCTAGGCAGTTCCTCCAAGCCCTGCTCTGGCCCCTGCTGACTGCAGCCCACGCCCAGGAAGGCATGAAGTGCTGTCAGCTGAAGCGGAGGGGGCGCAAGTTCTGTGCGGCAGTCAGCAGTCTGACTGGCTGTGGCATCTACTAGCTTTGAGAGACAAGTCTGCATTGCGGTTCCATCACTGGGGTGGGAGCAACCCAAACTAGACCTTCTGATGGGGGTTGGGGGTGGGAGCAGGGGTAGGTCATCTGTGATGGAGTCACTCTTGGTGCCTGCTAGGATTTAGGGTGTGAGCCAAGATAAGTCCAGAATGACTGCACGGTTTCTAACTTGGAAACCTGAATAAACGGCAGATTGCCTCTCTCAGATAGGAAGAACTCTTTGCATCAGAGCCCAACATTTCAGATAGTCTACTACATGAGAACGTGGACTTGGTTCATCAGGCCATCTCAGAAATTGAAGAGGGATTTGTGTTGTGTGAGCATGGACATGATGCCTTCCAAGGGACCTTCCAGCTCTTAGCTCTGTTCTTAAGATTTTTGAATTATTTATCAGTCTTTGTAGAATGTACTGATATTCTCAGAAATTTGAAAAACTAGGTGAATGGAAAGCAAATATCAGAAGCAGATGGAAAACATACTCAGTGGTACTAGGAAAAGATGAGAAAGGTGGATACTACTACAGGCAAGAGCCATATATAAATAACAAAGCTGAGTAAAGATCTATAGATTAGAGAGGAAAAGAGGAAAAATGAAGATGATACAGCACTTGCTCTGACCATATTCATTTTCTTAATTTTTCTAAACCTCAAGTTTCTCATCTCTAAAATGGTTTTGAAAATACCTAATTCATGGAAACATTGGGAGACGTAAATAAACATGTAAAGTGCCTAGCATTTAGTGATATAACGAATTCCTATTCCCAGTTGCCTATTAAGGAAGAAAGGTCATGTTACTTGGAATCCTTTTTGTTTTGCTGAGCACTGTGGTGGGTTTGGGCATCTAACACTGGGGTAGGACCTGGAGAGGGCTGAATTGCTCCACACCATAAGAGAGAGAACTTGAATCTCCCGCGGTAGTCGGAGGTAAGAAAACAAAGGGTAGACTTGGAGTGGGAGTGGGAGAGGGTACCAGGGAACTAGTGGAGTAGGATGGTCTGGAGTTCTGAGCTCTTATGTAGGAAAACTTTGTGACCACAAGTCTTTCCCTAAGGTTAGGGGTGTTTGGCATGGTAGATTTCATATGGAAACTGGTGGAAGGGCTGAGTGCTGTATCCAGGGTGAAATGAGGCAACACATAAGTACCACACATAAATGTAGGATCCAGAAGAGGGTGCCCATGAGAACAAGCGCCAAGGAATATGCAGAATATGCAGAAATCTTCAGGGTAGCTAAAAGATTCTACAAGCCATGGAATTAATGGAGTTTTGAGTCAAGTTTACCCAAACCCCTAAGGGGCAGGGAGGCCTGGGATATCTTTATTTCCACTCTCAATGTACATGAAGTAGAATAACTATAACCGTAAGTAAGTTGAAACTTAAGAATTACTTTTTTACCATTCTCATTTAACGTATTACAAAATACCTGAACAAATCCAGAGATCCCAAGGCCGTGTGTTTGTTTATGCCAGTAAGAACTTGGCATAAATATCAGTGGAAAATGACACTTACACCAAAGCGATTTTATTGTTCAGATTTAGGCATATGTAAATAAACTACATTTCTAGAGTAAAGTAGCACATATAGATGTTGTGTATTTTTAGGTGGATGTATGCATTTTATAGACTCTCTGCCTTCCTAAATGCTGCATCTAAATATGGCTTCACTGAGAGACCAACTTTCCCTCCCCTTCTTAATTCTTTGCTGGCCCTGATCCAGGTCTTCTCTGCATCATGAATTATGGTGGGGGTGTTTTGTTTACAGAATTTTAAAACCTAGGACCTGCAGATGGCTTTTGGGGCGGTCTAGAACCTTCTTAAGTTATGTGCAGAATTTTGTGTACGTGTAGGTGTATGCATTTTTCTAGGAAAGGAGGCTTATGTTTGTGACTTTAAGAGATAAAGAACACTGGCTGGCATATGGTTACTCGTGCGGGGATCTTAGGAGGCAAAAGTGGTGCCTAAGAGTTCCAGTCAGTGGAATGGATAGGAAACGATGGGTATAATAAACGGAGGGAAAAAGAACACAGCACTGTGTTGTGAAGAAAGAGGGAAAAGGACGTTGGCATAAAATAGGATACGTGTGAGTGTGTCATTACGCTGGGCCCAGTGGGTAGGCTGTGTGGCAGTTTCAGTGTCATATGCTTAAGAGAACAGTTCTGCGAACGGTGTATTAAAAGAGTATAGGTGAGGGCAGCTGGGTATTCAGAGGGGACTGGCTGGACATGGAAGGAATTGACTATCTGAATGGAAAACACTAGATCTCAACTGAGTCTGTCTTGGTTACAGAGGAGGCAGTTCTCGATGTAAAATGGGTGAGGGCCCCAGTACTGCTGTGGGTTGTATTTAGGTTCTCAAATAAACCTATTCATATTGCTCGGTGCTGTGTTCTCTCATGTCTAATTTCTATGTCCTACCTCACTTGCCTGGCATCTCTGACTGTTTAAGTTAGTCCTCTTTAGTCTTCATCCTATCTGTCCCCAAAATGTCTTCTTTTTTTTTCACCCCTGGTATTCTTCAATCCCTGTGCACCCCCCGCTTCCCTTTCTGAGATAAGGTCAAGACCCACAGGGACTTAGCCTCAAGGGTAAGTCCTGTTTCTACAGTCTGTGGAGGATGACGGGAGAGTGTGGTAGAGCAGCAAGCCCTACTTCCTGGAGCTGTTGTCACGTTGTTATAGTTGAAACAGGCAGTATCTGGAAAGAACTGAATCCTCTGTGTTTTGCTTGCCTCACTTGATCCAGTAAACATCAGGAGAAGAAATAAAAAAACAGGAAAGGATAAGATGGTGGGAGTAAGTTGAAGCATATTGTTAATCATAGTAAATGTGAACTGGTTAAATTCTGCTACTTACAGACATTTTCTTTTTTTTTTTTTTTTTTTTTTTTTTTTTGAGACGGAGTCTCGCTGTGTCTCCCAGGCTGGAGTGCAGTGGCGTGATCTCGGCTCACTGCAAGCTCCGCCTCCCGGGTTCACGCCATTCTCCCGCCTCAGCCTCCCAAGTAGCTGAGACTACAGGCGCCCGCCACCACGCCCGGCTAGTTTTTTGTATTTTTAGTAGAGACGGGGTTTCACCATGTTAGCCAGGCTAGTCTCGATCTCCTGACCTCGTGATCCACCCGCCTCGGCCTCCCAAAGTGCTGGGATTACAGGCTTGAGCCACCGCGCCCGGCCACTTACAGACATTTTCAAGTTGATTTGTGAATGTCATCACAAACGTGTATATGATGGTTATGGGAGCCCACCTAAAATAAAGGGGTGACCCAAAAGGCTGAGAGTGAAGGGGTGGAAAAAGATCAGGAAATACTAAAAGAAAGCAACTGGTGGTAGTATTGTCAGTTTATGAAACGAATAATTTGTCAAGATAAATAGATAAATACTTTCATTGGCTCACAACATAGCTTTGAAAGATAGAACATGGTAAGAAATTAAGTAATTCCCAGTCACAAGAAGATATGTTAACCCTCATCCATCAGAATTTGAAAATCAACTAGACAAAGAAGGATCTGGCTATTTAACTAGCACTATTACCAAACTTGATGTGTCCACTGTGTGTGAACTTTGTGCAGCAGATCCTCTTGGAATGGTCATGGAAATTAACCATGCTTTGTGCCAGAAAGAAAATCTCACCAGATTCCAAAATGTAGAAATCCCACAGGTCATATTCTCCGACTATAATGTAATAAAAATTTAAGTCACTGAGAAAGAGCCAAAAGTCCTGTCCGTTTCATCCCAGGTTACAAATAAAGAGGAAATCAAGTGTAGTGGAGATGAGTGGCAGAGATGGCACTGTGGGGCACATCTTGTGGATGGGTCTGAAATGAAAAACTTTCATAGCCTTCAATTCATTTATGAGATAAGGAATGTGAAACTAAGCAGTCAAACAAGCTGGAAAAAATACTGCAGGATTTTAAAATTTTACCAAATGACTTTTGAGCCTTCATCAAGATCATCATATGCTCCTGTTCCTTTCACTTGTTAATGTACTGAGTCATTTTGAAATACTAGGATAACACCTTTTATGGTCATTTGGTGGATTTTTGAAAATTTGTGCGTGTGTAACCTTCAGAGAGATTCCTTAGTTATGAATTCATTTAATCAGGGATTTAAAAGCTTTCTATCCTCCTTATTCTGGAATAAATTAAATAGCACAGATTAATATCTGTGCCCCTGGACTATGTGGGCGGTATTCATAAAAGAAAAAATAATAAAATCTGTGTCCCACTTCACTTGCCTGGAGTATAAACTAAGGTAACATCTCAAATCAACCATCTGATCCTTGAAAGTGATAGAACTCATCCAAAATGACTCAGATCTGTGAGGGTGCAGCTTAGAAGCTTTGACAGTATTTTTACTCTTTTCAAAACTAATAGTTCAATTTAGATCTTCCCCCCCTTTTTTTTTTTTGATAATTTATAGTTATCTAGGAAAAAACCTACCTTTTTTGGGGACCTTCAGATCTATTTTAGAGATGTATATAACTCTAAATTCTTAAATCTCATTGGCATTTTGATAAAATCTTTTTTTACACCTCCCATCGTATGTTTATATTTTCCATTTTTTTCTTTATTGAACTTGCCACCCTCTTTAGTTCCACTCTCCCAAAGAACCAGACATTGGCTTTGTTGATCACTTCTGCTGGGGTATTTTCCTGTCTTATTTATTACTTTCTTTTATTATCACTAATCATATCCTCTTCCCTTCCTTAATTTAGCTTGTTATCCTTTTTCTAAAACTTTTTTTTTTAGTTGCTAGAATCCCATGAATTAATTCCAGTAGGCTTTATTTTCAATTATCTAGTTCAGGGGTCAGCAAACTATGGCCCAAGAGCCAAATCTAGCTCATCTCCTGTTTTTGTACAGCCCCCAAGCTAAAAATGTGTGTGTTTCTAAATGGTTTTTAACACATTGATATTTTCTGAATACGAAAACTTAATGAAATCCACGTTGTGTCCATAAATAAAGTTTTATGGGAATACAACCACGTTGATCCATTCCTGGCTTGTCTGCGGCTGCTTTGATGCTGCAACAGCAGAGTAGCAGAGTTGCAACAGAGATTGAATGGCCCCCAAAGCCTAAAATATTCTTTCTCTGACTTTTGACCAAAAAAATTTCCCCATCTCTGGTCTAAGTCACTTGTGCCAACCGCCTGGAAGTTTCCAGAGAAGGAAAGGAGGGAGGCTGGTGCTTCTAGACAAAGTGCAAAGAAGGGTTTACTGAGATTGGGAAGAGAGGTAGGCTCCATGAATGCTGGGGACTGAGCCCCTTATATGAGATACTTCAGAAGTGGGAGAGCCAGGATGGGTCCTGGCTGCTGAGGACCCAGTGCTGTGCCCTTGGGAACAAATAGCCACATGCAAGCCTGACCTGGAGGAAGGAGGGCCCTCCTGGCTGGCTACTAGCATCTGTGTAAATGACACTGGCTTCCACACAGGCTGCTCAGCACCACCAGCACAGGGCAGGACAGAGGCACCTCTCCGAGTCAGTCTTGGTACCACCCAGGAAGCCCATTCTGTGAGAGCAGACTTGGGCGGGATTTGATTCCGTTTAAACAAATAAATGAGACTTTTTTATGCGTTAAAGATTGTAAATAGATGGATACCATTAAACTTCATTGTATTATTCAGATTCTTTGTATTGCATTTACTATTTTCCTACTTGATCTTGGAAGTGTTTGAGGGAACTCTCTTCCATATGCTTCTGGTTTAATTTTCTCTGTATTTCTAATTCTGTGCTGTTCATTTTATAAATATGCATGATTTTGTTTCAGTTAGGCTTTTTTTTGTTTGTTTGTTTTGAGATGGAGTCTCGCACTGTAGCCCAAGCTGGAGTGCAGTGGTGCAATCTCGGCTCACTGCAAGCTCTGCCTCCTGGGTTCAAACCATTCTCCTGCCTCAGCCTCCCAAGTAGCTGGAACTACAGGCACCCGCCACCATGCCCGGCTAATTTTTTGTGTTTTTAGTAGAGATGTGGTTTCACCATATTGGCTAGGCTGGTCTCGAACTCATGACCTTGTGATTCATCTGCCTCGGCCTCCCAAAATGCTGGGATTATAGGCGTGAGCCACCGTGCCCGGCCTCAGTTGGGCTTTTTATGTGTGTAAAATACCAGGTTCATCCTGTTCAATGGTGTTTGCTTGAGTTCTACATTGATATCCCTACCTTCACTCAATTTTGTTGTGTTTGACTCAGATATGTTTATCTCTTAAAATTATCTTTTTGTAATTTTGTATTTGGGGAAAAGTATGACATGCACACATCAGAAAATTCAGAGAAGAGTCTAGCCTGACTCTCATTCTTGATTCCCAGATTCCCTGCTCCAGAGCAGCCACTTTCCAGTGTGGCTTTCCTGAGATGGTTCCTGTATATGCTAACGGAGGTGTGCACGCACATCTTGCTGTTTCCCGAGGACATGATTGCATTCTGTGCATGTGCTGTTGCAATGTCATTAATTTTCAGTGAGCAGTGCTCCTAGTGACTGTTAGCCACCAATGTTTGCATTTTCTTTTGATGGCTCCATTACTTCCTGCCATATGGAAGGCCTCAGTATATGTCACTAGGCCTCTGTTGATGGAAGTTCCCTTGTATTTTCTTCTACTACTTTTAGGCTTTTGTTTTTTACATTTACATCTTTGATCCATCCGCAATCTTTTTGTTTTTTTCTGTAAGGAATATGGTAGACTCAAATTTTTTAAATTTCCCTGGCTGCTTAGTCAGTTACTACTCTGTGACTACTTACTAAATCTTTTCTCCACGGATTTGAAATGCCAACTATATTGCAAGTAAGATTCTTATTTGGATCTATTTCTGTTCCAGCCAAATCCCAACTTTTAATTACTGGGGTTTTTTTGTTTTGTTTTGTTTTTGTTTTCTTGAGACAGAGTCTTGCTCTATTGCCCAAGCTGGAGTGCAGTGGCGCAATCTTGGCTCACTGCAAGCTCCGCCTCCTGAGTTCAAACCATTCTCCTGCCTCAGCCTCCCGAGTAGCTGGGACTACAGGCGCACACCCCCATGCCTGGCTAATTTTTTGTATTTTTAGTACAAAAAATGGGTTTCACCATGTTAGCCAGGATGGTCTCAATCTGACCTCGTGATCTGCCCACCTCGGCGTCCCAAAGTGCTGGGATTACAGGCGTGAGCCACTGCACCTGGCCAATTACTGGGTTTTTATTCTTTAATATTTACACAGCCATGCCCTTTATTACTTTTTTCCCCAGATTTCCCCCATCTATTCTGAAATGTTTGATCCTTTCCCTTTAAACTTGATTGTATTTTGTCTTAGCTATGTATTTTGTAAACAACACAGGATAAATTTTTTTTGACTGAATGTTCATTCCTTCTCTTAATAAGGACACTCAACGCATTATCCTTTTTTGTGATATATACTAATTTATTTTATTTTATTTTTTTGAGATGGAGTTTCGCTCTTGTCACCCAGGCTGGAGTGCAATGGCATGATCTTGGCTCACTGCAACCTCTGCCTCCCAGGTTCAAGCCATTCTCCTGCCTCAGCCTCTTGAGTAGCTGGGATTACAGGTGTGTGCCATCACACCTGGCTAACTTTTGTGTTTTTAGTAGGGACGGGGTTTCACCATGTTGGCCAGACTGGTCTCAAACTCCTGACCTCAGGTGATCCATCCACCTTGGCCTCCCAAATTCCTTGGCTGGGATTATAGACGTGAGCCACCGTGCCTGGCCAATATATACTAATTGTTGAATGAGTTATACTATTGCCAGTTGAAAATACAAAAACAAAAACAAACAGAAAAAAAACTATGTTTGTATTTTTATAATTTAAGTAAAATAAGTACAAACCTTAATTCCTCAGGGATGGGAACACCTTATTTTGGAGGAGGGGACAGGGTGTTTCCATTTCTTAGAGTCACCACTGGAATAGACTTTGCTGCCCTTACTCCATAGACACTGCAGACTCAGGCTGTGTGTTGGGGGGTGTCCTTTATTGATGGTTTATAGCAACAGGAGGGTTCCATCTGTGTGCAGCAACTGCATGTTGAATGATAGAACTTCTGTTCTTGCAGTCTCTGGCCATTCCTGTCCCTGAGGAGTCCCACAGCTGCCCTCACACCAGGCCATAACCTCCCACGATGCTGTTGGACCTCTCTTTACCTTTTTTGGGGAGGGTGGCGACAGGATCTTGCTCTGTCACCCAGGTTGGAGTGCAGTGGTGCTGTCATAGCTCACTACAGTCTCAGCCTCTGGGTTCAAGTAATCCTCCCGCCTTAGCCTCCCGAGTAGCTGGGACTATAGGCACGTGCCACCACACCCAGCTAATTTTTAAATTTTCTGTAGAGATGGAGGTAGCGGGGGAGGTCTTGCTTTCTTGCTCAGTCTGATTTCGAACTCCCAGCCTCCAGCCAGTCTCCTGCCTCGGCCTCCCAAAGTGCTGGGATTACAGGCGTGAGCCACCACACTCGGCTTCCTTCCCCATTCCTGACCTCCTCTCTCCTTCCTAACCTGCCTGCTTACTCTAAAACCCCCAATTCCTGCCATGTCATATAGAGAACAATCTAGCAATGGCCCTTTCTTCTTCATACCATCTTTGGCTGCACCCACTGTGACCCACGCTGATAACCACACACATTGCAACGTGGTTCTCAACCATGACAGAACCTGGGAAAGACTCGGAGGCCTGCTAGTGAAGTTTAACCTGTTTTTACCTCCTGACTACATAGATGTAAATAACAGGATGCATGGCTGAAGAGTTAACATGTGGTTTTTCCTTTCTTCCTCTTCAAGACAGCTGGAGGCCAGGCTCCCTGGTTATCCTTAGCTGGGTGTGGCACTGCTAGGCCCTGCAGGAAGCGAGAGGGCCTCGTGTCCCTAGGCCCAAGGAGTCACCCTTAGCTGGGGTTGCCAGATAAAATGCAGAATGCCTAGTTAAATTTGAATTTTAGATACATTGAAAAATATTTCTTGTGAATCTGAAATATACATTTAACTGGCTGTCCTGTTTTTATTGGCTAAGTCTGGCAGCTCTGCCCTCAGGGAGGCTGGCAAAGGACGCTAGTATTCCGGAAAGGGGTGGTGCAGGACAGTGTGGGCTGGGTGGAGACCCCTCTTGGGCTGGGATGTGGATGTAGAGAGGCCTTTCTCGTTCCTGCAGTAAAGAGAGAAGCTGCACGCCCCTGAAGATATGCTCCCAGGAGAGACAGAAGGGAAGAAGGTTCCAGGTTCACAAGAATGAGTCAGGTCCTGGGTATCTGGGCCTTGAGGAGTGGCTGCGTGGCCAGGGCACCAAGCCAGGGGCCCCAGGCCGTGTGGTCCTCCTCCCTCGGGACCACAGAGGAAACTAGATCAACTTAGGTCACTGAGCTGCACAAGGTGGAACCCCTTGTCAGCAGCGCTCCCCCAGTGACAATGGAGCGGAGACAGCGGTGGACCCATGAGACCACCTGCGAGACTCCAGGGAACCCGTTTTCTGGAATTTTCCAAGTTGTTTTGGAATAATTCAGAGGGGGAAGAGGAGGCAACCCTGAGAGGAAGCTACAGGACCACCTTCCCCATGGCTGCGCAGATGGACGTGGGTTGGAGAGGAGCTGCTCACGCTCCGAGCTCATCTGGATTTACTGATTTACCCCACACACGGTCACCCATCTGCTGTGCACCAGCACCCCGCAAGGGCTGCACGGACGAGAACAAACACGGCCTTGCCTGCGTGGAGGTCACACTCTGCAGGGTGGAGGCCCCTCTCATCTGCAGGGCCCCTTTTGTCATGTTGTCACAGTGGTGGGGGAGCCCACTGTGGGTGTGATATGCTTACGGGCAGCTCTGGCTTTCTAAACATTTTAGCTCCGTGGCTGTGCTAAAAGCCATATTCAGTCCCTATTTTTCTTCTTATTTATTTTGATTGACAAAAATTGTATATATTTATGTACAAGGTGATGTTTTGAAGTACGTATGCATTGTGGGATCCCCACAGGATTTAACCCTCGTACAGAGCAGAGCAAGCCTCCTTGACAAAGGGAAGGCAGCAGTGAAGGGTCAGAGGTGCCAATGAGGTGGAGAGGAAGGGGAGGCGCTTGCTGGGGAGTGGCACGGGCAGAGGCCTGGGTTGGAGGGGCTTGCCAGACAGAAAGAAGGACCTCGAGACAGGGCGGGGAAGGAGGCAGAGTGTGGGGGAAGGGAGCTTGGAGAAGCAGGGAGGGGATGGCCCTTCAGGGCCTTGGTTAGGGTTTCAGTCTCATCCAAGGACAGTGGGAGCCCCCAATTCCCCGCCAAGTGGTTCCAGTTAACTGGGGGCAGTGCTGCCAAGTGGAGAGGGGTCTCCACTTTTTGGAGGTGGAAGGGAAGGCACAGAGGTAATGAACCAAGGAAAGGGCCGCATAGTAGCTGAGAAGTGAGGAGGCCGGCCCTGGGGGCAGGCAGTGGCAGAGATGGGCAGAGGCAGATCTGTGGGAGGGAGATTTGGGAGGATCAATCCGTGGAACTTGCTGGATTGGATTTGGGGTGCATGTCTCCTATCATCACTGTCCCAAATCACCACACATTTGGAGGCTTAAAGCAAATGTATTCTCTACTAGTACTGGGGGTCGGAAGTTTGGAGTAGGTCCAAGGTGTTGGGACTGTGTACCCTCCAGCCGCTTTCAGAGAGAATCTCCTTCTTTGTCTTTTCCAGCTTCTAGAGGCACCCACGTTTGTTTGTCCCTTGGCCCCATCACTCTGACTTCTGCTTCTGCAGCCACGTCTCCTCTTCTGACTCTAAGCCACCTGCCTCCCTCTTAGGAGGAGCCTTGTGATGACATGGGGGCCACCCAGATGATCCAGGACCATCTCCCTTCTCAAGGTCCTTCATCACATCTGCAGGGCCCCTTTTGCCATGTTGGTAACATTCCCACGTTCTGGGGATTGGGGCATGGACACTTGGGGACCATGATTCTGCCCCCCACAAGGAGTAAGCAGGAGGGTCTCTTCCAGGAAGATTCCCAGTGTCTGGCTCGTGCCACGGGATGGTGAATCGTGCCACTTTTTAAAGGAGGAAGCATCAGGAGAGGACCAGGTTTGAACGACTTTGAGTTGAGTTGCTTCCCAACGTCCAAGAAGACATTCAAATCGGCAGAATCTGCAACTGTGGATCTCAAAGGAGAGTCCTGGATGTGTGTGTCATCCGTGATATATATATATATACACACATACATAGTCTCTCTCTTTATAGACAGGACGTTATTTTAAGGAACTGAGTCATGCAATTGTGGAGGCTGGCAAGTCTAAAATCTGCAGGGCAGGCTGGCAGCTGAGCCCCAGGGAAGAGTGGATGTTGCAGCGCCTGCCTGAAGGCTGTCTGAAGGCAGAACCCCCTCTTCCTGGGGAACCTCAGTCTTTTTCTCCCAAGGCCTTCACCTGATTAGATGAGACCCACCCATAGCCTGGCGGGTCTTTCAGGGGCTACTGACTTCAGTGTTCATCACATCTCAAAAATACCACAGCAACATCTAGGCGGGTGTTTGACCGAATATCTGGAAACCATGCCAAGCCAAGTTGACACACAAAACCGGCCGTGACTGCTTATCAGTTGCAGTGAATGGTGCCTCCCTGCAGTGAGTGTCCAGGCCCCACACCAAGCAGCCACCTTTATTTCCCTTTTCCCTTCACATCCGTCAGCAAGCCCTGTCAATTCTGTCCTCAGAATACACCCTGTGTCTGTTCCCTTCTCTCATCTGAGCTAAAACCCTCTTATGAGCCACCGCCGCCTCCTGCTTGCAGGACTGCAGCTGTCGTCGGGGCCTCCCTGCTGCCTTGTGGGTCTGTGGCTGCCTCTCCATCTGTTACCTCCATCCACCTGTCTCTCCATCTCTTACCTCCATCTACCTGTCTCTCCATCTCTTACCTCCATCCACCTGTCTCTGTCACTCTGTTTTTGTATTGTCTCTCAGTTCATCTGTCTCTCTGTCTCTGCCTCTTTTATCTCCCTGTCTCTCCTTGTCTGTCTGGGTCCCTGTCTGTCTGTCTTTGTCTGTCTCTCTGTCTTTCTCTGTCTCTCTGTGTCTGTCTCTTTCTCTCTCTCCACAAGGGCCTGGGCATGCAGGATAGCAGTGGCTGGGGTCTGAGGGAGAAGAAGACAAGGACATCACACAGTCATAAGTCTTCCGCTGTCACAGAGATAGAAGTGTCAAGAAGACGCGCTCCTCTGGGAGGCTGGCATCGACGTGGCCTAAGTGACGCTGCTCCACCAGAGGCAGCCAAGCCTCACAGTGTGGCAGAGCCAGGGACTCCAGGGGAGCCAGGCAGACTTGGGGGTGGCAACTGGGAGCAGCAGCTGAGCCCGAGGGCGTGGCAGCACCCAAGGTGCTGCAGGGTTGGATGCAGAGTGTGGTGGCCAGGAGCCCAGACTCAAAGTCCCTTCACCACGTCTAGCTGTGTGACCTTGAGCAGTGTCTTTACCTCTCTGAGCCTCAGTTTCCTTATCTGTAAAGTGTTGTACTGACAAATGACAGTATTTATCTCCAGACGGCTGTGAGGCTGAAGTGAGCTTAAGCAAGTAAAGTCCTCAGCTGGTGCCTGGCACGGAGCAAGGGCTCAGTAGATCTTAGCTGTTATTATTACTACCCCCAGGAAGTGGCAGTGGTCCCAAGTGTTGTGATCTTGCAGAAAGGCTGGCACTGCCCGTCAGAGCTGGCTGTCCCAGTGAAGGTGACAACAGCTGAGCCTACACCTGGCAGAGGGAGCAGGGTCTGGCAGACGTGGTTGTAGCTGGAAGCGTGGTGGTGGCAGTGGGTTGGCAGCTGTGTGGTGTTCATTTGCCAGCAGGCAAAGCGCTGAGATCCCAGAGTGCTGCCCGAGAGCCCCGTGTTTGAAGGCACTGGGAGGTGGTCCCTGGTGACTCCAGACCTGTTCGGGTAGATTTTGCAGGGAGCCAGGGCCGAGCAAAAGCAGGAGGGGGAAAAAGCATCTTTTAGTTCCCTTTCTCGGAAAGCAAATACTCACAAGCTACAGTTGCGGGCCTGGGGCTTGTGAGGGTCGCCAACTCTTCTGCGCACCGGTGAGTTCTTGACAATCAGATGAACAGAGGGAAAGAGGCGTGCCCTTGTTAGCCGGCTTCCTGGAGCCCTCCCAGCTGGCACCCTGGTGTCTGTACACATTTGAGAGCATCAGCATTTCTTTACAGACGACCCTGCCAGCTCGCCAGTCACCTTGCTTTGCTGGAAGTTTGCCTCGGGATTTGGTAGAATTTAGTTGAAACCAGTAACACCCAGCGTGGCCAAATTCCATCTGCTCCTTCTGCCTCTGGGTAACAGTTTCCTGTCTTTTTTTGAGATGAGTCTCACTCTGTTACCCAGGCTGGAGTGCAGTAGCATGATCTCGGCTCACTGCAGCCTCTGCCTCCTCGGTTCAAGTCATTCTCCTGCCTCAGCCTCCCCCAACTAGCTGGGACCACAGGTGTGCGCCACTATACCCGGCTAATTTTTGTATTATTAATAGAGATAGGGTTTCACGATATTCAGGCTGGTCTCGAACCCCTGCCTCAAGTGATCCGTCTGCCTCAGCCTCCCAAAGTGCTGGGATTATAGGCGTGAGCCACCACGCTCAGCCTCTATGTAACAGTTTCTTTGGAATTTGTTGGAAGCAGGTTACCAGGGAGAAATAGTATTTTTAATTATTCTTTCGTTTATTATTGTTTATACATTTCCTGTGTGTGCATTCATCTGCAGGTCGTATCTTGGAAAAGACCCCGCAGAGACGTGCAAATAATGACTTCACATTAATGTGTCACTGGCCTGCCCTTGACGCGTTGGGGGCCCAGGCAAGAGTACAAATGGAGACCCACCTTTAAAAGTTATAAGTCAAGCCAGTCATGGTGGCTCATGCCTGTCATCTCAGCATCTTGGGAGGCCAAGGCAGGAAGATCACTTGAAGCCAGGAGTTGGAGACCAGACTGGGGAACATGTAAGACCCCATCTCTACAAAAAAATTTAAAAATTAGCCGAGCATGGTGGCACACACCTGTAATCCCAGCTACTTGGGAGGCTGAGGCAGGAGGATCTCTTGAGCCCAGGGGTTCAAGGCTGCAGTGAGCTATGATTGTGCCACCACACTCTAGCCTAGGTGACAGAGTGAGACCCTGTCTCTTTTTTAAAAAAGTTATAAATCACGTTAGCAAAGCAAATCAAGATAAAGCGGTTCTGACAACAAACTCTTCAGAACCACCTGGAAGGCCAAGCTTTGGCCTTTGGGATGCTGGGACTCCTGAACTCCCCCTGGGTTGTGGTGGGCAGGAGGGGCTGGCATGACTACCACCTGCCTATGTCCCTTTTTGCCCCACATCCCTTCCTGCCCCGCCTGAGTCCTCCTGGAGTCCACACGTGTGGACACCCAGTCCATGATTCGAGCTCTGGCCGTCTCTCCACACCACCCCATAGCTGCCCCTTTGCAGGCCCGTGGGCACCAGCGGCCTGCTCTTAGGAGGCTGCACCTGAAGAATGGGCTTATACAGGCCCTGAAGGAAGCCCTGCGCTGTTTCAAAAGGAACCTCCAGCGCTGGGAAATGTGGAACCTGATACAGAAGCAACGTTCCAGTTTGGCACATTCCCTTGACCCTGGAGAGGCCCTGAGTGGGGCCCTCTAAAGCACGGGGCCCAGAACAGAGACCCCTCTCCTCCAGGTTCAAGGGCAGTGCGGACTGACCATCCACCTTCACAGATTTAGTGAGCAAAGATATCAAACTAGACAAGCCCCGGGGAAATTTCTGTGCCTGTGAGTAAGTAAAAATGATACGTATCAAACAGTAATTTTGAGGAAAGAAAAAAAAAAAAGACAGCAAAGCTCATACGATCTCATCTTAGATTACAGAATCTTAGGCGTTAACTAGCTGATCTCATGTCACAAAAAGTGCGGGTAGGAGAGTCAGCATTTTGGGGTCTTCCTCCAATTCCCCAGTGCTCTGGCTTCATACTGGCCAAGTCATTTGACCTCCCCGAGGCAGAGCGACAGGAAAGCATGTGACTCATCTCTTTCCAGCATGTGTCTGTCCCAACAAAGTCCTAATCAAGATCCCTGAGATCCTCAGGCTGCAAGATGCCTGGGAAATATCAATTGTTGTCAGCCTCCCAGGCTCCATGCAGGGAATTCCTGCAGCCTCAGAGGCCTGTGTCATCAGGGACCTGGCAGTCAAATGACTTGTAGTTTTCTTCAGCACTTGGGCATCAGCCGGGATCTCTCTTCTTTCTCTGACACTCTCAGAGAAAACACACAGAGCAGTTTACAAGCGCCTCCAAGTTCTCTGATCCCTCTGATAATTGCCTCTGAATATTGACACAGTTTTAATATACAATTTTAACATGCAGAGGGATGGTAGATGCGATGACTTGGATAACCCCATGCACAGGGAATAATAAAATAGATACGTGGCTTTGGAATTAATTATACTTTATTTGGCTTCATGATTTAGTTTTGAATCATATAATTAAGTGAGTTTATATTAAGCAAATTCAAGTTACATAAGTGGTTGAGAAAGAACCAATAATTGAATGGAAAAAAGCCAACCTGGGGTTCATTTTTGTTTTCCTTTGTGCAGAATAGAAGTTGCTGATTCACTCAGGGGTAGTTGAGCGTTATACTCAAGAGCTTATGTTCTTTGTATCATTTATTTGGGGGTATTTTTTTAAGTTCCAGGGTACCTGTGCAGGATGTGCAGGTTTGTTACACAGGTAAACGTGTGCCATGGTGATTAGCCGCACCTGTCAAACTGCCTCCTAGCTATTAAGCACAGCATGCATTAGCTATTCTTTCTGATGCTCTCCCTGCCCCCGTCCCCACCAACAGGCCCCGGTGTGTGCTGTTCCCCTCCCTGTGTCCATATGTTCTTATTGCTCAACTCCCACTTATAAGTGAGAACATGCAGTGTTTGGTTTTCTGTTCCTGTGTTAGTTTGCTGAGGACAATGGCTTCTAGCTCCATCCATGTCCCTGTAAGGGACATGAGCTTGTTCCATTTTATGGCTGCATAGTATTCCATGGTGTATACGTACTATATTTTCTTTATCCAGTCTATCTTTGAGGGGCATTTGGGTTGATTCCAAGTCTTTGCTATTGTGGGCTTTTTTTTTTTTTTTTTGAGACGGAGTCTTGCTCTGTTGTCCAGGCTGGAGTGCAGTGGTGCGATCTTGGCTCACTGCAAGCTCCGCCTCCTGGGTTCACACCATTCTCCTGCCTCAGCCTCCCGAGTAGCTAGGACAACAGGCACCCGCACCATGCGCAGCTAATTTTTTGTATTTTTAGTAGAGATGGGTTTTCACCATGTTAGCTAGGATGGTCTCCATCTTCTGACCTGGTGATCCACCCGCCTCGGCCTCCCAAAGTGCTGGGATTACAGGCATGAGCCACTGCGCCTAACCTATTGTGGGTATTTTTAAAGAGCACAACATAGTGAGAGGTGTTTGTTTTTCTTTTACAAAATAAAACAAGTCTAAGATTGAAGAAGGATTTGCTCTGTTGTTCCCATTTTCGTGGGACTAGTGTTGCTATTGCCTTTATTAGGGTTGGTCTATTTTAAAAAACACAAAACCAAACCCTCCAGGTACATTTGATTAGCATGGAAGAGTTAAACGCCAAAGTCATTGTACAAAGAGAAATAAGAGACATTGAGCATTATAAAGACGTGACACGTCTATGCGGCATGAACACAGGCTGAAAATTAAGCCCTGGGTGACTTCAGGTACAGCTTCGGGAAACGATGCAGGGAGCCGGCTGGGAATGAAGGGATGTGCCCCCTCTAGTGGTCAAAAGAGGTGGCGTTGGGGGCTATGCCTTGGATTCTTTAATTATCTACCCCCAGCCACATACAACTTTCTAAACTTTTTCCTTAACTTTTTTTTTTTTTTAAGGGAGGACAAAAACTGCCACCCTCCACGTTGTTCTCTGAATTACTTTTAAAAGACAGTTTTTTAATTTGTCCATAAAACATTTTTCTGGCTCACCACAATGCTGTAAAAGCAACCACTCTGGGAGTCATAGGACTCTGTGGTCTTCAGTTTCAACCCCTTCTCTCTTTATGCCTTTGTAAAAATTTGTATTTAGTTAGCTAATTTTTTAAGGGATAGGGTCTTGCTCTGTTGTCCAGGCTGTGGTGCAGTGGTGCAATCATAGCTGACTGTAACTTCGAACTCCAGGGATCAAGTGATTGTCCTGCCTCAGCCTCCTGAGGAGCTGGGACCTCAGGCATACACCACTACATCTCACTAATTTTTGTATTTTTTGTAGAGACAGGGTCTCACTGTGTTGCCCAGGCTGGTCTCCAACTCCTGGCCTCAAGCAATCCTCCCACCTTGGCCTCCCAAACATGTTGCGATTAAAGGTGTGAGCTAGTGTGCTCAGCCCCAGCCTTTCTTATCTAATTTAAATGTTGAACCCGATGACCCAAACACATTTACTCTGTTTCATCTATTTAAATTCTTTGTAAATTCTATGAACTATATAGCAAGGCTAGTTCTTTAATGATCACTCACTTGCAAAATAAAAAAAAAAAAGATATAATAATGCTAATGAGACTTTGCTTTTGTAAGAGGTAATGTGATATACAAAATAAAAGCATGATGTAATTTCCTCAGGCAATTTCTTTGGGAAAACAAAAAAGGAAGTTGATAGTCTAGTGGAGACATCAAATTAGAAACCATTACTTCATTCGTGCTGTGGACCGAAAACCAGATTCCCTTCGGAGGGCTCAGGCCGCTGTGTATCAATCACACGACAAATGGGAGTGTTTTAAAAACTCTAAACAACTGCTTGGTGAAACATTCCAAGAACCACCTCTGAGAAGGCAGCCTATTGATAACGTGGTTCTTTTTGGCTCTAAAAATCCCAAGCATGTGGGTGAGCAGGTGCACACGATCTTCTGTCCTCTTTTTCCTGTGGAGTTCATCAGTGACTATGATCTGATGGAGGAAAGCTCTGCTAAGAACACAAGGAGACTTAAAAGATGGCGATATGGCACAGCAGCTTAGGAGAGCAGGTTTTAGTCTAGAGACGGGAAGTTTTGAGCCCTCAGTGGTTAGAAAAATTCCTTCTCCTCTGCCTTCTCTCCTTCCCCTCAAGGCATCGATGTGTGGAATATAAACCATCTTTATATTTTAGAGGTTGACATCTTGTCTTAACATACTTACCATCGTAATGGTCACAGCAATTCAAAGGACGGGGACATGCAGCCCCATTCAAGCACAGGAAGTGGACAGAGTGTCCAGAGACTTGCAAAAGTGAGAGGACAAAGCTAACTAAAAAGCCAGGTGCCTCAGACTACTAGAGGACCCAGTAATTTTACTTTGGGGATTAAGCCCTGAAGAAGTGAGGACCACCTTGCTAGTGGCTGAAAATACAAAGAATAATGACGTATTCCTTGCTACCTAGGTTTAGCCTAGTAGGAGAGAAAGACTTCCAAACAGATTGTAATAGCACAGGGTCATAAAAGCAACCAGAGAAGTGTAATCAAACTATAGCATTAGTTCAGAGGTGAGCATGAATCACCCTATCTAGGGTCACGGGAACCGGGAAAGGCTTTCTACAGAAGGGCTTTGAGGGATGTGTAGGAGTTCACTTGACAGGTTCAGTGAGAAAGCACATTTTAAGAAGAGAAGAGAATATATACCAGTGGTTCTCAACATTAAGCCTGCATCAGAACCACCTGGAGGGATCATGAAAACACAGATCTCTGGGCCCTGTCCCCCAGTTTCTGATTCACTGGGTCTAGGGTAAGGCTTGGGAATTTTTTTTTTAACGAGTTCCCAGGGGATGCTGACTCTGTTGTTCTAGGGACCCCACTTTGAAAACTCTTAACTTACATGAAGAACTGAAGCATGAAGTCATAGCCTGCGTCTGGGGAACTGTAAGTACCTCGGTGTTGCTGGAATTTGAAGTGTCTGAGCAATATGGTTAGAGGGTTAGGGAGGAGTCTCAAATGCCGAGCTGTGGGCAAGCAAAATCAAGAAACGCACATTTGTGCATTCCAGGAGCAGGTGGCGCTATGCTATTGTAACTTTCAATCCCAACTGACACGCCCATTTTCCAGAGGAGGAAATTGCGGAACACAAGGTTCACTGATTGGTCCAAATTCCCCATTTAAGTAAGTGATGGATCTGGGATTCTAAACTGGGCCTGGGAAGACGCTAAAGCCTTTTTCTCTCCCTTGCCAGGGGCTCCATGCTAGAGCACTTAAAATTAAATCTCCACAATAGAGGCATTGGGGAGAAAAATAATCAGGAAATATCTTGGGCAGGAGAGTATGGGATAGGTTGGAAGGGGCTTACACCAGACTTACTCCCCACAGTATGGGAGACTGCAACAGTTGAACTGACAGACTCTCAGATGTGATGTGACCACAGAGCTGGAGAAGGCCGATTGGAGAGGAGAGGTGGGAAGGAGGACCTGGGACCCTGCTGGCTGATAGGGTGTGATGTGCACCATTGAGGACTTGACTTTGGAGAGATACCTGGTGAAGCCAGCGAGCAAGGCAGGAAGGGTCGGAGGGGCACGTCATGAAGACGTCCTGGGACACGAGGACTCACACGCTCCCTCCTTCCCGGTTACCCAGCCTTTTTCTAAGCCTTTCATCACTCTGACCGGTTAATTTTGTTCTTTTATTTTCTTGTCTCATTCTCTTTGGATTTCTCTTCTGTCTTCATGCTCATTATCAGGCTAGCAAATTGTTGACTGGATGTAAATTTTAAAAGGAAAAATGTCAGCAGGCAGCTGGACAAGAGAGAAGAAATAGAACTCCAAATGTTGCAGTCCAGGCTCCTTGGGAGAGCACGTCCTCCTTCTCATGAACAGGGAGAGCAAATGGTGTAACTGACACCCCTAAGTTCACCACAACACTTTGCAATATTAGCTTCATTTTCTGCCCCCTGGAGTATTTTGAAGCATATTTCAGATCTTATAACACCTCTAAATACTTTAAAATGTGTCTCTAAAAATAGGGACATCTTCCTACTAACCATGGCACCATCATCATCACACATAAAAGATTAACGCAATTCACTGAATCATCCAGTCAATATTCAGATATCCCCAGTATTGAATTACCCGCAGTCGATATTCAGATATCCCGTTATTCCCAATGTCTTTTCATCCAAGATTTTATAAAAATATTTTCAAACATCAGATGAATTGAAGCACTCTTACAGTGAGCATCTATCTATCCACCACCTAGTTGTGGAATTACCATTTGGCTGTGTGCTTTCTTGTATACCTGTCTGTCTATCCATCTTTCCAGTCATCCATTAATCCATCTTAACTTTTCAGTGCATTTCAAAGTGAGATGCAGATATCAGCACCCTTCCCCCTAAACACTTCAGCATGAGTATCATTTGCCAGAGTCCAGTATTTATTAGGCTTTTTCCTTTTGAGGTAAAATTGACATATAATAAAAGACCCAAATTTTCAGTATAATATTTAATGAATTGAGCAAATAGTTATCTGTCTAACCCAAACCGCTGTGAAGATACCAAACATTTTCATCACCCCAGAAGGTTCCCCATGTCCCTTCCCAGTCAAGCCCCCCACTCCATGCAACTCCTGATTTGATTTTTTCCTATCACTGCATCTTCTGGAAGTTCGTATAAATAGCATGGTACCCTTGTGTAAGGCTACTTTTACACGGCATAATGCTTTTGTTATGTACCCATGTCGTGTGTGTCTCAATAGCCTCTGATTTTTACTACTATGCAGTAGCCTGTCACATGGTGGGTCCACCATTTACTCATCCATCACTTGTTGAGGGACATTTGGGCTGAATCTTCTTTTTGGCGATGATGAGTAAAGCTGCTATGAACATTTTCACAGGTTTTTTTGTGGACTCTCGCAAACGTCTCCTACTGCTGGTTTATTTTAACCATGGTGCAACCAAGGTTTCCACCCTGCAGCCGATTGTTGTGCTTCTGACGTTTCCTTTAATTAAGTCGGAGGGGCCCAGTCAAACCCCCTGTTGTAGCCACAGCTCGGGTTACCTGCCAGGCATGCGAAGGAACTAAGTTCTCAGAGTAACAACAGCTACTGAGCTGCTTGGGTAGACCTTAGGCTTGTGATTGGAATGGTTTCGTTGTACACCTGCCCGTTGTTACGGGGAAGAAAGACTCCAGGCTGGACATCTCAGAACTAAACTAATTAAACTAATTAACCGAATCCCTCCCTCTTTCTCGGCCATTTTTGTTGGTGATGCTGCACTGTCGGTCCGCAGCCACAAGGGGGCACCTGTGTGCTTTGTATGATTTAAAATTTTCATCTGGCAATTTAAAAAAGTTCTCCCAGAAAATCAGCATTTTAAGATGTTTTCCCTGTTTCCCATTCTATTGAATTCAATGGTGACATTTATTCAATTGTTCAATACATATTTACCGGATACCCACCATGACTAATGCATTGTGCTATGCACTGTGGGTGGTGAAGAAATGAAATAGTTCCTCCCTTTGGGACTCTTCTGACCCGCAGAGACGAGAGAGAACCACAGTACAGGTCGGCGTGTGCTTGAAGTCAGAAGACTGGGGTGAAGCTGTGGAGATTCAGGTGGGTAGGAGCTGGCATCACGATATTCCGGAAGGCCATGATGTCAAGAGCAAGTGAAGAGACCAGAAGGTTCTGGCACCCAGGATCTGTTTAGGGAGGCTGGAAGGGGTTCGATGGTCCAGAGCTAGGGAATTTGGAACTTATTCATGTTGTTGAATGACACGGGGGAGTTTTCAGTAGGGAAGTGACTGGTAGTGTTGAATTGGAGAAGAAAGAGAAGAGGCAGAAAACTCTCTGTGGGGGCAGTTTGGGGGTGATGGGGCCCATGCTGGGGTGACCCTGGGAGAATGGCTGAGAATCATCTCTGAGTGTTGTAGGAATGAATAAGACCACTTGGGGAGAGGAGAGAGAGAACATTCTGGAATGTTCTGAGAATCATTCCAGAATTATTGCAGACCACTTGGGGAGAGGAGAGAAAGAGAATACCCTGGAATGTTCTTGGAGCACTCTTAATTTGAAGTTTGGTTTTCAAAGTCAAATAGCTTTGCGTTATATGAAAACTTTCACTCAGATGCTTCCAAGTAGGGTCAGTGGCGAGTTGTTCTGCCCGTTAAAGAAAAAATTATTACAGACTCATGCCTGTAATCCCCGCACTTTGGGAGGCCGACTCGGGTGGATCACCAGGTCAGGAGATCGAGACCATCCTGGCTAACACTGTGAAACCCCGTCTCTACTAAAAATACCAAAAATTAGCCAGGCGAGGTGGCGGGCGCCTGTAATTCCAGCTACTCAGGAGGCTGAGGCAGGAGAATGGCGTGAACCTGGGAGGCGGCGCTTGCAGTGAGCGGAGATCGCGCCACTGCACTCCAGTCTGGGTGACAGAGCGAGACTCTGTCTCAAAAAAAATAAAAAAAGAAAAGAAAAAGAAAAAAAATTATCTAGAAGCTTGTTAAAACATAAGGAAGGCCAGGCGCGGTGGCCCACTGTAATCCTAGCACTTTGGGAAGCGGAAGCGGGTGGGTCACGAGGTCAAAAGATCGAGACCATCCTGGCCAACACGGTGAAACCCCATCTCTACTAAAAATACAAAAATTACCTGGGCATGGTGGCGTGTGCCTGTAGTCCCAGCTACTTGGGAGGCTGAGGCAGGAGAGAGAATCGCTTGAACCTGGGAGGTGGAGGTTGCAGGGAGCCGAGATCACTCCAGCCAGGAGACAGAACAAGACTCCGGAAAACAAACAAACAAACAAACAAGAAAACATGTAAGGAAGACTTTATTAAGGACCATTTTGAGAAGTCAGGACCGTCACAGTAGGGGAGAGAGATAGAGGTAGGGCTCAGCTCCGAATACAGCAAAGACAGCTGTAGATTATGGTCAAGAAGCAGAGTGCAGAATGGAGGAAAATTACTGAGAAGAGACAGAAACTGAAGATGAGGCCTCGTGGAGAAGAGGACTCTGAGGAACCTAACATTTGATCAAGGACAGAGTCTTTGTCATGCCTCAGGGATTAATCAGATATTTTGTAAAGTGCAAATCCCAATACATAAACTGGGATGTATTTTTAAAGTGGGAAGTATTCTGATTATCTAAACGGGAGCATGAGGCAGCAAAATGGGATAAATTTGTTTTGTGCAAGGTGAAACACTAAATCACCTTTATACAAATACTCATACAAATATTTTTATACAAATGTGAAATTTTTTATACAAAAATTTCAGCATTCCTGAAATTATAAATCAGTGGGAAAAGTTTGACTTAAAAAATAAATTCAGTGGCAGATAAACAATTTAAGTGATTCTTTGTTTTTACCTTTGTTGAAAGAAATGGTATTAGTAACTTAAAATAGATTTGTTTAAAAAATGAAAATATAATGTATTTTTGGTCCATTGAAATAAGGTGATATGACAGTCACGCCCAGGTCCCCAATTAATAGGCTGATTTACATAAGCATGATTTACCCTGAACAACTTTTTTCAGGGAAAAAATATACATTTTATATTTATATTTTTAATATTTTTCTTTTCTTCTCACTCTCCTTAAAAATCTCCTTTTCATCACTAAGGGGCAGTTCAGCCATAGGCTCTGGATTCAAATCCAGCACCTTCTCATGCTAGCTGTGTGACTTTAGTTTCCCTCACTATCAAGTGAGGATAAGAAGAGGGTTTCCTCACAGGATCAGAGGAGTGCCCAGCAGGGGTGGGCACAGCTCCTGGCACACTCACTGTGATTGATGTTTCTGGTTGACGTTGTCTTTGACCCAAGTCTGCTTATGTAAGATGTGAGCCTAGCTAATGAACTCTGCTTTGTAAATTAAAAGGGAAATCTTCCTTTTTCTAACTTGCCTAGGAAGCTTTGATGTGTCCCTAAATATTTTCTTGGATCACGTGTTTAAGGGTGACTTGATCCAGGAACTCAAGGATTCTGTTAATACTTCTTTTTAATGGAATCGTCCAACCTTTAAAATTCATTCGTCCCTTATATATAAACCCACAGATGTTAAAACCAGAACAAGGATGTATACACAGAGGAAACAAATTCCATCTTCAACACAGCACTTGCAGAGATAGAATTAACTCAGAAAGAGGCTGGACAACTTGGCCCTGGAACCCACTGTGGGAAACTATCAACTGTGGTTTGCTTTTCTGCACCACTGACTCAGCAGCCCTGCAGTTGGGCTCTGGGTGAGTTTGCAGTGGGATAGAACGACCTTATCCTCTCTTTAAAAAACATTTGCACCCACAGGACAGCTTATCGGGAGGACTGGAACTCTGAAAGAATGAAAAAGGAAAATGAATGAAATCACACAGATTTTGTTTGCTCCTAGTGAAACAGGAAAAGAGAATAAGAACCAAAAATTTAGTATCATTTTGCCTGGAGGATTTTTTCAGATGGCTAGAGAATAAGATTTGATGGCTTTAATAGGGATTCACAGAAGTGATCTTTCAGAAAATTATAGATACTTACTTTTAGGATTTTTTTTCCCCTCTGACTAGCTTGGCTAATGTAATATACATCGTGATAGATAACTTTTTTTTTTTTTTTTTTTTTGAGATGGAGTCTTGCTCTGTGGTCCAGGCTGGAGTGCAGTGGCGCAATCTTGGCTCACTGCAACCTCCACCTCCTGAGTTCAAGTGATTCTTCTGCCTCAGACTCATGAGTAGCTGGGACTATAGGCATGTGCCATCACAGCTGGCTAATTTTTATATTTTTAGAAGAGACAGGGTTTCACCATGTTGGCCAGGCTGGTTTTGAACTCCTGACCTCAAGTAATCCACCTGCCTTGGCCTCCCAAAGTGCTGGGATTACAAGCGTGAGCCACCGCGCCTGGCCAATAGATAACTATTCATGAAGTATAATGTATTTTTATTGATATATTTCTTTGTAAACACATTATGGCCTTTCAATTCAAATACAAGTGTTTCCAATTGAAATCTTGAAGGGGCAACATAATTGGATTTGACCAAATATGGGATTTAGAAGTGGAAGCAGATTCAGCCAGAATTCCTGCCTGGGACTTCCTGGGGATCAGGGAGAGGTGAAATGCACAGGAAATGTCTTCTATTGAATGCGAGGGCACGTTGATATCAGACGGTCCGGGAGGGCCACACACTATGAACATGATGTTCACATTCCTGGCAGTGCTCACGGCAGTAATGTGCGTTTCCTGTGCAGGGCTGCCTGGCTCGGTCATAGCTCGCTGAGTGTCCCAGGGCTGTTATTTCCTCCTGAGGCACCACTCTTCTTGTTTCCAATTTCGTTTGTTGTTTTTTAACACCGTAGAGTTTTATTTCAGTCTACCTACTTGATCTCTTATTTCATTAGCATCCATTTTTCTTAAAACTTTAAATCTTTTAGTTAAGTCAATAAATGTTTAAATATACACCCAATTATTAAAAACATTTTAATGCATAGCATCACAGTCAAAATAGATGACACATAGTGTAAATTCCATGTTGCAGAAATTCTAACCTTGATTTTGAGAAGTAAAGCTTATTTCTTACAGCTAAGTAAACCTCCAGAGATAAGTGCAGTTTTAACAATAGTCATTAACTACCCATCACCTGTCATTGCAACGTTGATGAATTACTGGTGATGATCACTCTTTGGATGTTCACAGACATGTGACAATTATGTCCAGTTGACAGTCAGAAAAAAGCTCCAAGGCCTTTTATATGCATAGATAACGCATTATGAATTATTTGGATGAGGCTTTATACCAGTCAGGGATTTTGCTTGCAAACAATAGGAATTAACTGGCTAACTTGAGCAGAATAGGACTTTTCTAGAAAGATATTGGGCAGCGTTTGGAATTGAGAATCAGGTTTTATTTTATTTTTTCTATTTGTTTTTGAGACGGTGTCTCGCTCTGTCACCCATGCTGGCGTGCAGTGGCGCGATCTCAGCTCACTGCAACCTCTGCCTCCTGTGTTGAAGCGATTCTCCTGCCTCAGCCTCTCAAATAGCTGTGATTACAGGTGCCCACCACCATGCCCAGCTAATTTTTTTGTATTTTTTTAGTAGAGACGGGGTTTCACCATGTTTGTCAGACTGGTCTCGAACTCCTGGCCTCAAGTGATCCGCCTGCCTTGGCCTCCCAAAGTGCCAGGATTACAGGTATGAGCCACCGCACCCGACTGAAAATCAGGCTTGTAAAACTGGTAAGACCAAGAGCAGTGCTGGGCGCGGTGGCTCACGCTTGTAATCCCAGCACTTTGGGAGGCTGATCACGAGATCAGGAGATTGAGACCATCCTGGCTAACACAGTGAGACCCTGTCTCTACTGAAAAATACAAAAAATTAGCTGGGCGTGTTGGCAGGCGCCTGTAGTACCAGCTACTCGAGAGGCTGAGGCAGGAGAATGGCGTAAACCCGGGAGGCGGAGCTTGCAGTGAGCAGAGATCGCGCCACTGCACTCCAGCCTGGGTGACAGAGCGAGACTCCATCTCAAAAAAAAAAAAAAAAAAGACCAAGAGCAGCTAGGGGCAGGTCAAGGGTCACAGGTACAGGCTGATGTGGACACCGCATAAGTCCTGCCATTGTCAGACACTGGCCACTGCCTAGGCATCTGTCCTGGTCTCTGGGGCCCTGCAGCCTCTGACACCTGCTGTCCTGATGGGCCTTTGGTGCTGTCCTGCTGCTGTGGAGCTCCCTATCACTGGATCTCTGTGTCACAGCCTCAAGGGTCAGGTCCTGAGTGTGGGCATCTGCGTTAGCGCCCTGTGGCTGCCCTATCAAAGCCCACGTGCCGGGTGTCTTACAACAGCAGAAGTTCACCCTCACACTTCTGGAGGCCAGAAGGCCACAGGGCCATGTGCCCGCTGAGGCCCTAGGAAGGAATGTGTCTCGTGCCTCTCAGCTTCCGGGGACTGCGGCGATCCTCAGCTTCACTGGGCTTGGGGATGTTTCACTCCCATCTCTACCTCCATCTCCATGCGGCCAGCTTCCTTCTGCATGTGTCTCTGTGTCCAGATTTCCCTCTTCTTAGAAGGACACCCAGTCATACTGGACTTAGGGCACACCCTAATCCAGTATGACCGCATCTGAACTTGATTACATCTGCAAAGTCCTTCTTTTCAAATAAGGTCACATTCACAGGTACCGGGTTCCAGGCTGAGGCCACATGCCTGCGCCGCAGCTCCCGGGGCTGGGTTATCTGCACCTCAGCCTTCACTGGCCATCGCGGGCTGTGGGACCTTGCCTCACAGCACACCCCAGGGAATGGGGGGTTCTCCCAGAGAGGAAAGATGCTTGACATTCATAAAAGAGACTTTCCCCAACTATATGGCTTCTTGCAACAATGAGATTACACCAGCTCCATCAGCATACCGGTAAAATGGAACAATCACTAGGGAATATCTTTAATTCTTTCTTCTGCCTTTGTTTTTATTATCTTGCTTTAATCATGAATGATTGTGGAGTAAATGTTGACCTGATGGACTCAAGTTGAATGGAGTCTTTCTCCCATGTGAGGACCCTGAAGCCACCCACACAGATCTCTCTTCTGCAGGAGGTGTTCCAGGGTCACCTTATTAATCCCAAGTTGTGTCTTACCCTAAGTCAGAACTCTTTTGGCTGAAACATGTTTCTCTGTGGCATTGAATGAGAGGATGGGTTCCGGGAGCATCAGTAGACTGAATGTTTGCCCTGTCACAGGCATTTCTTCCTGGGCCTAGAGACTGGCAGGGGTTCCTGCATCCCTAAGCAGTGACCCCTGCACCAGCGAAGGACGAGCCCCCTTCCAGCAACGCAGGACGAGCGAGGACCTCTCCCCTGCCCTGCTTGTCCTTCCTCTGCCCAGTGCCCTGCGTGGCTGTTTAGGAGAGTGACGTGTGGAAGCCACTCAGGGCGAGCAGAGGGTCTCTTAGTGATGCTGTTTGTTTCCTGGGGCGTGGGTCAGGGAGCCCCTACCCTGGTTGAGAATCACTGAGGTAGGCCAGGATTTTGGATTCCATCCCAAAATTAGAGGAACAGAGTACACGCATGCCTTAGGCTCCGGGGGTGCTTCCACTGGGCCCGTTTGTACAAGTCTGGACCTCTCCCTGTCTTTTGCTGCCAGCTCTTTATCACTGGTCAAGAGAGGCCACCGAGGCCGGGCACAGTGGCTCATGCCTGTAATCCCAGCACTTTGGGAGGCTGAGGTGGGCAGATCACCTGAGGCCAGGAGTTCAAGACCAGCCTAGGCAACATGGCAAAACCCCATCTCTACTAAAAATATAAAAAAATAGCTGGGTATGGTGGCAGGCACCTGTAATCCCAGGTACTCTGGAGACTGAGGCAGGAGAATCATTTGACTTAGGAGGCGGAGGTTGCAGTGAGCCGAGACTGTGCCACTGCACTCCAGCCTGGGCAACAGGGCGAGACTCCATCTCAAAAAAAAAAAAAAAAAGAAAAAGAAAAAGAGAAGCCACCAAATGCATGATGGAGCTGCTGGGGATGACAGCACTGCACCAGAAGCAGAGGCCCCCGACTTCCCAAAGGGAAGACAAAGGAACAGCTTTTCTGTGTTCCTTCATATTTGTATTGTAGGTACCTCAGCTCCTTAATGAAACTTAAATATTAGGAGAAGAGCAAAATTAACTCAACAAATATTTAAAGCCAGGCCCTGCTGTGAGAAGAGAAATGAACTTTTCTTTGGAGACAAAAATCTCTGCTGTCGCAGGGTCTGTCCTCTGGCAATGATGAGCTTGGTACTGGATGTAACATCATAAAATTATCATGACCGCTGCTCTGGGGGAAGCTGCTGTCAAATGATTCAACTCTCCTCCCAAGCTTTAGATCTCTGTAGTTTCTTTCAGTCTCCTCTCCTTAGCTTCACACCCTATATTCTCAGAGAGCAGGGGACGCAGCACCTCAGAAAGCCACGTGGGTGCTCTCTGGGTCATGATGGCGTTAGCACCGTTAGAGAGAGACTTGGGTAACCCTTGGGGTGTCCAAGGTGCTGTGCTTCTGTTCATAATCCCTGGGACTCAATGGTTGTGTCTGGGCTTGAACTTGAAGCCCAGACCCTATGCAACCCTTCATGTGTCCTCCTGAAGAGGGTTGAGCTTTGGGGATTTTCAACATGCAGACAAAGGAAACGATTGCAGATCAATATTGCAGATGCTGTGGCAAAGTATCCATTTCTCCCCTTTCAATATCCAAAGGTCTTGCCTCCTGGCGGCTGCTTTCCTGTAGAGTTGAGGGAAGGACAAGAAGAGCTGTGTGCTATGACAGTTGCTATGTGTCTGGGAGTTTCTGTGGTCAAAACTGGAGTTATGTGGTTTAAATGCTGGATCTAAGACTTTAGCCAGGGGATGAAAAGGCTGGGGGAGTGCCCTGAATTGCAGGATTGCTTTCTGACCCTGCAGCCCATGAGGCCCAAGGAATAATCAGCTGCTGCTGGACAAAGGGGAGCCAGCACCTCTTCAGGCAAGCGGGGAGTGGTCCATGAAGAAGCTGCATGTGGCCGGGCACAGTGGCTCACTCCTGTAATCTCAGCACTTTGGGAGGCCGAGGTGGGCAGATCACTTGAGGTCAGGAGTTCTAGACCAGCCTGGCCAATGGGGTGAAACCCCGTCTTTACTAAAACTACAAAAATTAGCCGGCCGTGATGGCGCACACCTGTAATCCCAGCTACTCGAGAGGCTGAGGCAGGAAAATCACTTGAACCCGGGAAGTGGAGGTTGCAGTGAACTGAGATCGCGCCACTGTACTCCAGCCTGGGTGGCAGAGGGAGACTCCGTCTCAAAAAAAAAGAAAAAAAAAAAAAAGAAGCTGCATGCACAGGAGTGTTCATTCTCAGAACAGAGTCTGTAGAGTCGGGTGACAGCAGTGCAGTCAGAGAGGCGAGCAGAGGGAGAACATGAGAGTGCCTATTTGTGTGTTTCATGTCACATCATTGTGAAATTTTAATTTTTGGATCTATTTTTAGGGCATGTAACATATAATACAGCAGCCCATGTGACACACACACACACATGCATGCAGCAACTATAGAGGTGCACTGCTCGGATCTCCCTTTAAGAAGGAGCTTGCTGGCCGGGCGCGGTGGCTCAAGCCTATAATCCCAGCACTTTGGGAGGCCGAGACGGGCGGATCACGAGGTCAGGAGATCGAGACCATCCTGGCTAACACGGTGAAACCCCATCTCTACTAAAAAAAAAAACAAAAAACTAGCTGGGCGAGGTGGCAGGCGCCTGTAGTCCCAGCTACTCGGGAGGCTGAGGCAGGAGAATGGCGTAAACCCAGGAGGCGGAGCTTGCAGTGAGCTGAGATCCGGCCACTACGCTCCAGCCTGGGCGACAGAGCGAGACTCCGTCTCAAAAAAAAAAAAAAAAAAAAAAAGGGAGCTTGCTTAGGCAGGGAGTGAGGTTACCTGGCAGCCTCCGGTCATTCAGTGTGCCTCAGGTTCCCCCTCAGCTTCTGAGCAGAGGCAGCCCCGCCCACACGAAGCACGGCAGGTGTCCTTGGGCCTGGCCATTTCTGCTCAGTGGGGGACTCCTCCAGTGGGCCGTCTTTGCTCTGGAGCCTGGTGGTGCTGGCAGTGGCTGTCAGATCTGCATGGCGATGGAGGCTCGCGCTGCCCGCTCCTGTGCCTCTCTCTTCTATCTTTTATAGGAGTCACCTGCAATTAACCTCAGCTTCCTAACTGCATCTCAGTGTCTGCTTCCTGCAGGACTCAACTATCACTGTGCTCATTTTTTTTCCTGGTAGGGATGCACGATTAAAAATATTTGAAGATCCTGTTGCAGAGGGTACCGTGGGATGGTTTGAGAGGGAAGGGAGACTGCTGAGGAGAATTCCTGGCTCCTGCGGCCTCGTTGATCTTCTATTATGTACCCATGTAGTGAGGGAGGGATGCATTCACTCCTGCTTTCTAGGTGGAAAAACTGGGAGCCCACAGATTCTGCTAACTTGGCATGTTATAGGCTGGGAGGCAGTGAGTGTGCCTTGGGATTCAGGCTTGAAGAGTTTAGTGAACATAAGACTAGGCTAATCTGTTTCCAAAATGGAAATGATGATGATGATATTTTGTAGACCAGGGTCCTAAAAGGAGGTCAGCAGGCAGAGGAAAAGGCCTCTCTTTGTTTTTTCATTTCCTACTGGCAATAGCTCTTTGCATGAGTGGCTGGGCTGGGGTTGGGGGCGGCAGTGCCACTGCACAAACCCAGTCTGTTCTGTTTGCAAACGTGTCAGGGGCTGAGCAGAGAAGGACACTATTTCACAAAGCTTTCCTGTGGGGCAGAGAGAAAAGCTGCCTGGAGAGAAGCTCTTTGAAATAAGTGTCCTCCCCAGCTCAGCCCCTGAATTTCTTTTCCTTTACATAAAATCTCTGCTCTTCAGTCTCCTTTAAAGAAGTTCATATGAGGCCAGTTAAAGTGTCAATAGGGCCAGGCTTCTCTTCTCTCTAGCACTTCCCCAGGCCTGGCAATACAGACCCTTTATGTGATTTCAAAACCTTCTGTGCTTTCAGAGCCCTTGACCTCATCTGTCTCATCTCTGACAGTGACAAACCTCCTTCTCTGAAGAACCAGATGTCAGTGGAGCACCACTCCATGACCCCAGGACTCTGCTCTGTGTGGGTCTTCCCAGAAAACCATGTGAGCACTAATCCCTGATATCAGTCTGAGGCCCAAACACACTCCCCCGTCCAAGTTACCTTCCCAGCAACCATCCTCCTGTCTTCCTTGATGATACAGAAGCCAGATTTTGTTTGGGTGTCTGCATGTCCAGCCCTAGGATGAATCATGTTTAAATCAGCAAAGCCATTCTGTTCCCTTTGATAGTGACTGGTCTTTGGGATGGGCCTGTGATTCAGGTTTCACCTATGAGACATGAGGACAAGTCTCATGAGAGCTTCTGGGAAAGATTTTCCTTCAGGACAGAAGGGGAGAAGAGCTCAATTTCTGTGAATTCAGCTACCGCTCAAGTTCTAATGAATTCCCAAACTAGGTCAAGCCATATGAAATTGCTAATATTTGACTGTTTTTGACCTACAAAAATATGACAATTTCATATAGTCCACCCTACTACATGTCTTTCCCAGGGGAAATAGAATAAAGAGAGAAAAGCAATTAAAGACAATGTAAGAACAGTGGAGGGTCAAATGTAAGGACAAGTAGTGACCTAGAAGTAGAGAAATCAACAAATGGAACCAAAAAGGTATTCAGAGTTGGAAGAAATTTTCCTGGAAATGAAGGAAGTACTGCGTTTCAGCTTAAGAGAGCATACTATGTTGCTGGAAGTATTTGGAAAATTTGATGGACACTAAAACTACCTGGGTTCAGTCAATGAGCTTTAGGTCAGTTAATAAGCTTTATGTTAAAGAAAGAATTTTTCAAGTATTTGAGCAAAACAAGTAAGTAATATTTAGGAAGGATAAATAAGACTTTAGACATTCCACATCAATATTAAGAGCAAGAAAATAGTGGGGCCATATCTATAAAATTCTGAGGAAAACAATGTGCAACCAAGGCTTTTATACCCAGCTAAGTTGTCATGTAAGCATCATGATGCAACTTAAGTCAGGGGTCCCCAACCCCTGGGCCATGGACCGGTACCTGTCTTTGGCCTGTTAGGAACCAAGCTGCACAGCAGGAGGTGAGCAGTGAGTGAAGCTTTGTCTGTATTTACAGCTGCTCCCCATCACTCACATTGCCACCTGAGCTCCACCTCCTGGCAGATCAGCAGCAGCATTAGATTCTCATAGGAACACACACCCTATTGTGAACTGCACATGCGAGGGATAGACGTTGCATGTTCCTTTTGAGAGTCTAATGCGTGATGATCTGTCACTATCTCCCATCACATCACCCCCAGATGGGACCATCTAGTTGCAGGAAAACAAGCTCAGGCTCCCACTGATTCTACATTATGGTAAGTTGTATAATTATTTCATTATATATTATAATGTAATAATAATAGAAAAAAAGTACACAATAAATGTGATGTTCTTGAATCATCCTGGGATCATTCCCCACCCCCCATCTGTGGAAAAACTGTCTTCCATGAAACTGGTCCCTGGTGCCAAAAAGGTTGGGGACCACTGACTTAAGTTTTAAAAGGATAATTCTAGCTGGCATGTGGAGAGTAAATTAGGAGGAATGGATGCTCAACGGTTTCCCACATAATTCAGGATGAAACCCAAAGCATTTAGCAAGGTCTCTAAAGCCCTCCTTGACCTGGCTAACTGCCATCTTCTGACTCTGTCTTGTCACCACTCCCCCTCTCTCACTATGCTCCAGTCACACTGGTATCTTTGTTGTTCCCTGAACACTCTTAGCACATTCCTACCTCAGAGACTTGCACTTGTTGTTCTGGAATGTTCTTTCTCCTAGCTGTCTGCATGGTTCCCACATTACATTAGATCTCCAGTCAAACGTCATCTTATCTGTGAGACCTTCCCCACCACTCTGCCCTCTTTTTTCTCAAGAAGGCTTATCACCACTTAGTGTGTTTTTTATATTTGATGACTTGTTCCGTTTATTGATTTCTCCTTGCATGTGAATGTAAAGGCAACAGGCTGTCATTTTCAAATATTGGAGACTATAATGTTTATTAAGTTTTTTTTGAAAAAGTTATTTGAAGGTAAGACCTAGCTAATGCAGAGTTGAATGGAAAAGCTGTAGCAAAATAATTAATACAGAATCAGTGCAGGCAGCTGGGCATGGTTGCATGTGCCTGTTGTCCTAGCTACTTGGGAGGCTGAGGTGGAAGGACTGCCTGAGCCCAGGAGTTCAAGGTAGCAGTAAGCTATGATGGGACCACTGCACTCCAGCCTGGGTGACAGAGGGAGACCCTGTCTCCAAAAAAAAAAAAAAAAAAAAAATCAGCATAGGAACACAGTGGAGCAACATTTACAACATTCTAAAGAGAGGAACTGACACCTAGAATTTTATACCCAGCCACGTTGTCCTTGTATTATAAAGGCAACGGAAACATATTCTCAAGCAGGAAATATTCCTCTTGATATAAAATGAACCAAAAAAACCCACACTATTAAGTTGGTCAATTCCTGAAACTCTACTTTCACTTTCTTATTCTTTGTTTAAATCCAAGTAAAATTAAGTATCATACTTTCTATTTTAAAATAGTGTGTTTAGTGTGATATCACTTTTATAAAACTTGATCTATCTGCATGCCTGCCCATCTGCTCACCCATTATCTACCCACCCACACACCCACTGCCCATCTTCCATCTCTCTCATACAAATAGCAAGATATTTGGAATGACATCCACCTAATGTTCATGAATGTTATTTAGGGGTAGTAGGAGTTGGAAATTTTTTTCTTTTTTGTACTTTTCTGGATTTCTTGAGTTTTAATAATTGACGAGGTATCAATTTTATAAAAACAATAAAATCATTCTTCTGCCTCTTCTACCTCCCAGTAGGATCATTTCACTCTCTTTGAGCACAATGTTCAGACTTCCTCCTTACCTGGCACTGCCGGGCTCCGGGGTCTCCTCCCATGCACCTTCCCCACCCCACCTCCTGAGGCCCAGGTCCCCTGCAACACACCCTGCTCTCCCTCATTCCTCTGCGTGCTTTGCACGTGTGAGGGCTTCTGCTTGGGAAGGCCTTCCCCTAACCAGCCCCTTTATCTCCTCACCTGACCAACCTCTACCCATCCTGCAGCCTCAGCCTAGGCCTCAGGTGAGATAGTTCCCTGCGTTGTGTTTTTGTAGAGATGGGGTTTTGCCATGTTACCCAGGCTGGTCTTGAACTCCTGGGCTCAAGCGATCCACCTGTCTTGGCCTCCCAAAGTTACACAGCGAATAAGATGCATGGTTAAGGCAGGGTTAATCGTGCCTTAACCATGCATCTTATTCACTGTGGTAGAATGTCAACTCTGTGAGAGCCACATGCATCTTATTCACTGTGCCAGCCACTGACCTGGCACAGAGTCGATAGCTAATAAATTAATGCAGGAAGGAAGATAAGGAGGGGAAACAGGACAGAGAGACTATAAATACTAACCGGCTGCCCAGCCAGCTTCCAGCTAAAATCCCATCCTCTGTTGTTGTTCTTTCATTCATCTCTCTTAGAAAGGTAGGATGACTGGTAGATTCTCCTGAAAGGTACAGGTGAAGGTAAGATAGTGGATCTGGGGCTCATGGCCTGTGACAATGACAACAATGGCATTGATAGCAGCAACTGCCTTTGGTCAAGCTCCTGCCATTAGCCAGCTGCTGGGCCATGCATCCTCTGTGGGTTCTTGGTGAAGGTCCCTGGAATCCTAGGCTTCCAAGGCAGTGTGAGGCAACTAGAGGTAAGAAGTGGGAATGGAAGAGCCGACAAAATGTGTGACTTCTGGACTGAGACAGGAAGGCAGCTCCTGGGGTCTCTGTGTGGTTGCTCTGCCTTCTGTGGCTGGGGTGTTTCTCCTCCCCCATGTCCCTGCCTCCCCTTCCCTGACCATCCACGCAAGCTCCCAGCGGGGCCTGCTCCTCCACGGGGAACTTCCTGATCAACCTTGCCTTACTTTGAGCACTCGTCAACTTTTTATTCCCAAAGAGCTATTGTATTAAGTTCAAAAATACATTTTCCATTTATGGATATATCAAATGTTACCATTCTCAAGTCATCAAGACTTTTTTTTTTTTTTTTTTTTTTTTTTTTTTGAGGCAGAGTCTCACTCTGTTGCCAGGCTGAAGTGCAGTGGTGCGATCTCAGCTCACTGCAACCTACACCTCCTGGGTTCAAGCGATTCTCCTGCCTCAGCCTCCCGAGTACCTGGGACTACAAGTGTGCACCACCATGCCCAGCTTATTTTTGTATTTTTAGTAGAGACGGGGTTTCACCATGTGGCCAGTATGGTCTTGATCTCTTTACCTCAGGATCTGCCTGCCTCGGCCTCCCAAAGTGCTGGGATTACAGGCGTGAGCCACGGCGCCCGGCCGACTATGTTCGTTTTTGTCTCAAGGTGAATTAAGGTTCCTCAAAGACAGCAAATCTTCATGTTCTTAGTCTCTTCTCACAAAATAAAACTCTGCCCATGAGTAAATGTTTGTTCACTGAATGAATAAGTAAAAACATTTACAAGTATTATTTTGGGGCTTGGGAAAGTTACCCAGTTTTGAATTGACTTGGAGTCTAGAAGATTCCTGGATAAAATGGTTTTTCCCGTTGTCACCATAAAATTGGATATGTGTATAAGAAGTAGGTGATTCACTAACATTAAAAACATTTCTTTTTGGGCTGGGCACGGTAGCTCATAGCCGTAATCCCAGCACTTTGGGAGGCCAAGGTGGGTGAATCACATGGGCCCAGGAGTTCAAGACCAGACTGGGCAATGTGGCAAAACCCAGTCTCTACGAAAAACACAAAAATAGGCTGGGTATGGTGGCTCACGCCTGTAATCCCAGCACTTTGTGAGGTCAAGGCAGATGGATCACAAGGTCAGGAGATCAAGACCATCCTGGCCAACTAAAAATACAAAAATTAGCCGGATGTGGTGGCTCATGCCTGTAATCCCAGCTACTCAGGAGGCTGAGGCTGAAGAATCGCTTGAACCTGGGAGGTGGAGGTTGCAGTGAGCCGAGATCGTGCCAGGGCACTCCAGCCTGGGTGACAGAGTGAGACTCCATCTCAAAAACAAAAACAAACAAACAAACAAAAACCCACAAAAATTGGCTGGGCATGGTGGCATGTGCCTATAGTCCCAGCTACTCGGGAGACTGAGGTGGAAGGATTGCTTGAACCCAGGAGGTTGAGGCTGTGCTGAATTCCAGCCTGGGCAAACAGAGCCAGACCCTGTCTCAAAAAGGAGAAAAATAATTCTTTTTGTCCTATGGCTGGAAAGTAAATGTTAAGAACCAGCACCAAAGGTAAGACTTTCCCATGATTATCATTTTTTTTTGTTTGTTTTTTGAGACAGAGTCTCACTGTGTTGCCCAGGCTGGAGTGCAGTGGGGCAATCTCAGCTCACTGTGACGTCCACCTCCCAGGTTCAAGTCATTCTCCTGCCTCAGCCTTCCAAGTAGCTGGGATTACAGGCATGCGCCATCACGCCTTGCTAATTTTTGTATTTTTAGTAGAGATAGGGTTTTGACATGTTGGTCAGGCTGATCACGAACTCCTGGCCTCAAGTGATCCACCTACCTTCGCCTCCCAAAGTGCTAGGATTACAGGTGTGAGCCACTGCACCCAGCCCTGTGATTATTCTTAAGTCTGTACTGTGCTTTATGCCTCAGTTTCCACAGTTAAAACACACTATTTTATTACTCACATTATAGGAGCAATTTGTATTTATAAACTTGGTCTTCACCTTCAACTTCTGAAGATTTTAATAGAGCCCAAATGAGTTTGGGGTCTGTGTAAATTCAGTTTTCTTTATTTGGCTCCTTCCTTTAAGGAGTCAGGCTAATGCAAGAAAATCCAATAATTAGATCTTTTGGATTTCAAATAACTGTAAGAGGAAGAGGTGTTTATCTAATGTTTTAGGCATAATACATGTTTTTTCCCGTAGGCCAGGGTGTGTGTGTGTGTGTGTGTGTGTGTGTGGTTTTTTTTTTTTTTTTTTTTTTTTTTTTTTGAGACGGAGTCTCGCGCTGTGTCACCCAGGCTGGAGTGCAGTGGCGCAATCTCGGCTCACTGCAAGCTCCGCCTCCCAGGTTCACGCCATTCTCCTGCCTCAGCCTCCGAGTAGCTGGGACTACAGGTGCCCGCCACCACGCCCGGCTAGTTTTTTGTATTTTTAGTAGAGACGGGGTTTCACCATGTTAGCCAGGATGGTCTCGATCTCCTGACCTCGTGATCCACCCGCCTCGGCCTCCCAAAGTGCTGGGATTACAGGCTTGAGCCACCGCGCCCGGCCAGTGTGTGGTTATTCTTAACTTGAAAAAGTAAACACTGTTTTCCCTGTTAATTCTTTCCTCTGGGGATTTTGTAGACATTGTGGACATGTGACCTGTGAGTCTGTGTCTGAATATGTGCTAGCAGATGGAAGGAAGGCTGCCTCCCATCTCTTGGGAAATAGCTTCACCCAGTTACTCTTTGGTCCAGATGGTTGAGTTAGGTGAAGACATTAGTATTTCACTTCCCAGTAAAGTGACTGTTTAGAAAAAAATATTTCGTGAGGACTGAAAAAACTCTTGCTAAATCTATTTGCTTCCAAGAAACGACAGGTTTTAAGGGATGGGGAAGTGGCCTTAGCTCGGGCTGTGGGAGAGCTGCAGACAAAGGGTCTCCAGAGCACTCACACCGAGTCATCAGGGATCCAATTTTCTGGTGATGAAGAAATCAGATTAATCCTTTGGTATGATTTTCCCCTCCCAAGAGGCATTCATATCTCCAGGGCATGTTGGGATTTCCATAACAGGCTGGGAAAGTCCTGTTGCCTCCTGAGTCCCCAATACCCCGGATGAACGCGTCAAAGGACGGCTCCCAGCCCGGCGCTACCATGATGCATGGAGGGCCACAGATTCTGTTTTCTTTCAAGTTAAAGAAGATATCTGCCTTACCTTGTTGTTAGTGGGGAAGAAGATGAAAGGGAAAGGGCGTGTGGGAATGTGTGCTGGGGGTCCCTGTACCATCTTCCTGTGTCTGGGCCCTAGACACCTCACTGCTCCGGTGGTGCCTTCAGTCCTATAAATATTAAACTGAGCTTGGAAAGGAACCTTCAAGCTCCGAAATCGCCTCCCAGGTCCTGGTTAAGAGCCTTTTCACAAATTAGATTCTGCAGTCCTGCATTTTAGTTGAAAATCCCCAATGGAAGCTCTGAGCTATAAAAGAAGAGACGAATTACCAGGATGCCCCTTCCGTAAAATGGAAAGCCCTGCAAGCTGCTGATTAGTCTTTTTTCGGCTCTAAAAATCAAGGAAGGTCTCGGCTGGGCGGGGTGGCTCATGCCTGTAATCCCAGCACTTTGGGAGAGGCTGAGGCAGGCTTGAGCTCAGGAGTTCAAGACCAGCCTGAACTTGAACTGGCAACATGGCAAAGCCCATCTCTACAAAAAATACAAAAATTAGTCAGGCGTGGTGGTGCGTGCCTGTGGTCCCAGCTACTTGGGAGGTTGAGGTGGGAGGTTGGCTTGGGCTTGGGAGGTTGAGGCTGCAGTGAGCCGAGATTGCACCACTGCACTCCAGCCTGGGCAACACAGTGAGACCCTGTCTAAAAAAAAAAAAAAAAAAAAAAAAAAAGTCAAGGTCTTCACAACTCTAGGAGACAGAGTGGAATTGAATCTTTGGCTTCAAGGAGAGAATGGAGGGAGGCAGCTTAACAGGAAGAGAGTAAAGTGAGCAGAAAAAGCCTCTCAGAAAAATAAAGGCAGGCGACAGGAAGGAGAGGGAAAACCCCCACCTCTCGCGCTGAACAGGGAAATGGGATAGAAAACGTTCCCTGTGATATGCCAACTGAGAATCAATTAGATCTGTTCCACATTTCTTTCTCCTCCTTTTCCCTTTGTGCATATTTCCTATGCAGACAGCTTCAGGACGCAGTTCCGGGGAAGCTTATTTCTTCAAAACCCCCCTCTCGCTGCTAGAACAGGCCGTGATTGCTACAGGGCATACCAGCAAGGGGGCAGTCAAGCACAACGCATGAGAAACAAAGGTCCTTCAACCTCCAAGCCCGCAGGAGAGCAGCTCCACCCACTTCCTTTGAAGTGGCCCTCTGTTTTTTCTAGGATCCAGAATTTTCCTGTAATACATCGGTCTATTTTTAAACCCACTTTCCATTCGCTGGAAGTCAAGAGTGGAAAAATATAATGAATTGTAGAAAGAAGTGGAACATAGGTATAAATGTCAATGGTGGGGTTTTATAGGCACATAGAAATCTCCCCTTTAAAAGCCATTGCGATGATTTTTAGAATGAGAATTGGTCTCAGGGTGGCCTGAGAGAAGAAATGGGAAAAGAACATTTCAACTTTTACTCTACAGTTCAAACCAGTGATGGCAGTTTGCCATCCTCAATTCAGCACGTAAACATGTGGGCTGCCCACCATCTGTGAGTGTGGCAGATGCTATGGGAGACGCTAAGGTGACTTAGACAGGATCTCTACACTCAAGAGGGTTCCATCTGGTTAGGGGGGGACAGACAGACTCACAAATGACCATAACAGAAAATGAAGCCCATCACAGTCACCGGTAAAGTGCAGAGCAAGTGTGAAGAGGGAGGGACCTTCCTTCAGGGGATGGGATATCTCCCATTCCGTGGAGCTGGTGGCACTGGAGACAGACCTTGAAAGATGACACTGCAGGGACTGGCCGGATGCCCACCCATCCCATTTTCTCTTTCCGGGCACGTGTTGCAATGAGGTTAGAGTCACGTGGCTGGGCCATGCGATAGAGCCAGTCAGAAGTGGTGGAAGTGAAATATGCCACTTCCGGCCTGGCGCAGTGGCTCACACCTGTAATCCCAGAACTTTGGGAGGCCGAGGCAGGTGGATCACCTGATGTCGGGAGTTTGAGACCTGCCTGACCAACATGGAGAAACCCCATCTCTACTAAAAATACAAAATTAGCCAGTCGTGGTGGCACATGCCTGTAATCCCAGCTACTCGGGAGGCTGAGGCAGGAGAATCGCTTGAACCCGGGAGGCAGAGGTTGCAGTGAGCCGAGATCACACCATTGCACTTCAACCTAGGCAACAAGAGTGAAACCCCGTCTCAAAAAAAAAAAAAGAAATATGCCACTTCCAGGTCTGACTGTGACACCCCTTGTGTGGTCATCCAAGCTTTCCCTTTCCCTTCCACATAGAGCCCACATGTTTAAAATAAGTGGTAGAAGCCAGGATCCTTGAGTGCTTGTTGAAGAGAGCTGTCCGGGAGAGCTACCAACCCACATCACACTATGATGTAAGAGAAGACTGAATTCAGCCACTGAGCTGCTGGAGTGGTTTGTTATAGCAACTAGTGTCTTTAGGACAGAGGAGTAGGTTTTGACCGGTGAAAATGTGGGACCTCTTCCCTGAGTCTCCTTCTGCCGAATGTACCATTATTAGGACACTCACCACATTTACGGGTATCGCTTCTTTGATGCCAACCATTCAAGCTTCACTATTTGTACCATGAAAAGGACCTCATCTATCTTGCCCTCCCTTCCATCCCTAGAACCTAGCAGAGTGCATCACGTACAGTCGGTGTTTAATAAATGGTTTGTTAAACAAAATGGGTAAGAGGGGGCTTTGTTTGGGGAACATCCAATAGTCTAGTTTCAGGAAAGCATAGGATATTTCTATCTAAAGGAGATGGGCATTTAGGTGGGCCTCTGTGGGGGCCCTTAACAGGGTGTGAGGAGTTGGCACTTATTTTGCGGGGCTGTATCCTGAAGCCTTCCCTCCTCTCCTATCCACTGTAATACTTCATGGGCTGTTTTCTTTTGTAAACTTCAAAAACTTATTACTAGTTGCCTATATCTCCAGTCCAACTTTCAGCCTTACTTATCCTAAAAGAACAACAAAGAGAGAGAGAGAGAGAGAGAGAGAGAGAGAGAGAGAGAGATTTGTGATCCCTGTAATATGAACCTGCTTGTTTAAAGATGTCAGAAAACCTAACTCAGCTGACTTTAGGTTAAAAACCATTGGCTCATATAACTGAAAAGTCCAGGATAGTTATAACTGCTTCAAGTATGAACAGATCAGGGCTCTCAAACACTGTTGTCAAGAATTTCTGATTTTTCTGCTTATTGGAAGTGATGGCATGCCAGTTCTAAGTTTAGGCTTTATTTATTTTTATTTTTTATTTTTGAGATGCCCAGGCTGGAGAGCAATGGCATGATCTCAGCTCACTGAAACCTCTGCCTCCCGGGTTCAAGTGATTCTCCTGCCTCGCTTCCCAAGTAGCTGTGATTACAGGCTCCTGTCACCATGCCCAGTTAATTTTTTGTATTTTTAGTAGAGATGGCGTTTCATCATGTTGGCCAGGCTGGTCTCGAACTCTTGACCTCAGATGATCTACCTGCTTCAGCTTCCCAAAGTGCTGGGATTACAGGCATGAGCCACCACTCTCGGCTAAGCTTAGGCTTTAAAAGGCATGGCATGTTCCCACTCACCCTCATGCATCTGTGCTATTACTATGAGAAGAGCTTGCCTGGCAGACTCCTGTCCGTTTAGTCTGAGTCCCCATATGAACACTTGGAGCCCAACCTCAGCAAATAGCCAAATTCACTCTGGAACTATAGCTTTAAGTGCAGATGGAATGACTATGACTACCTTTCCCAGTGTGCCCAGCACTGTCCTGATTTTAAAACTGGGAGTTCCACATCCCAGAAACCCCATCTGTCCTGGGAAGACTGGAACAGTTGGGTACCCTAAGTAGAGCCACCTAGCTGAACCTAGCAAGATCGGCCAACACTTAACCAATCTGAATGGTGAGAAATACATGTTTGTTGCTGAATGTCACTCAGATGTTTATGGCCTTTTGTGACACAGCAACAGCTGATGATACAATGGCTTTACTAAAACACTGTCAAACCCCATATATTCATGTCACAGAGAAGCACTTGTAATGCTCAAGTTCAGTATCGTGTTTGCCATAGAAATACAAGTACATCATGGAATCACAGAACTGATATGAAAATACAGAAATTATCTGGGCCAAGCTACTCTCTTTAGGTAGGTGATCACTATATGCTACTTATATTATATATTCGTTTATGTGCATCTTGCCATTCAAATCAGCAACTTGAACTCATCATAATATTCTATAAGATTCTAGGCTGGGCACAGCAGCTCACACCTGTAATCCCAGCACTTTGGGAGGCCAAGAGGGCGTGGACCACCTGAGGTTAGGAGTTTGAGACCAGTCTGACCAACATGGAGAAACTCCATCTCTACTAAAAATACAATATTAGCCAGGCATGGTGGCACATGCCTGTAATCCCAGCTACTCGGAAGGCTGAGGCAGAAGAATCACTTGAACCCAGGAGGCGGAGGTTGCGATGAGCAGAGATCACGCCACTGCCCTCCAGCCTGGGCAACAAGAGTGAAACTCTGACTCAAAAAATAAAAAAAAAATTAAAGATTCTAACATTGTATCTTTGTCATGATAGATACAAAGTAAATGCTACAGATGTTGAATATATAATGACGTATGGGAAATATTAAATGATTTGAATGACATCCATTCTCCCTGGTTCCACATAAGGTGCTTCCATATCATGCTTTCTTAGCATCTGCCTGTCCTAATACTTATCACACCTTCTTCTATTTATGTTTGTTTCTCTATGGCCACTATTAATCTATACATTCTGGGAGGCCAGGGCCTATGTGTGTGTTATTCCCTATATTAGTTTGCTAGGGCTGCCATAATAAATACCACAAACTGGGAGGCTTAAGCAACAAAGATTTATTTTCTTGTTGTTCTAGAAGTTAAAATCCAAGCTCAAGGCACCAGTAGCTTTGGTTTCTTCTGCAGCCCCTCTGCTTGGCTAGCAGGTAACCTACTTCTTGCTGAATTCATATGACCGCCCCTCTATCTGCTCATGTTTCTGGCATCTCTCTGTGTGTCTAAATTTCTTCTGCTAAGGACGCCAGTCATACTGGATTAGAGCCCACCCTAAAAACATCATTTTAACGTAATCACCTCTTTAAAGATTTAATCTCCAAATAGAGTCGCATTCTGGTGTACTGGGGGTTAGGACTTCAACATATGAATTTGGGGGGTGGTGTACAGTTCAGCCCATAACATTCCCTTAACATAGTGTCTGAATGAATGAATACATGAATGAGTGAATATGTTTGGCATAGAGATTTTCTCTAGGACATTTGGATTATTCTACCTTTTCCCCCTTCATCTTTCTCACAATTATCGGTGAAATCCAAAGCTCATACTTGCTGCTTGTTGGAAGGGTTGGAGTGATGTGCCACCTGCATTCATTTATTTGGTGAGAGCTGGTTTCATTTTACTCTCAGTGACAGCAGAGAAAGCAAAAGGCAGCATAAAAAGAGACTAACAGACATAGGAGGGGAAGATAAAGAGGATCATCTTGACCTGGTTTGAATAATCTGATGTATTTTCAAGCTTTTTACAGTTGCTAGACTGACCTTGGGCAGGGGAGAAGGAATAAATCCTGGCCGGAGAGACTCACTGGTGCTCATCGTTTTACATATTCAAGTGCCTGTAATGAGGACAGTCTCATCAGTTTACAGGAATCTTTGCTTATGAAGTTTTTGTCTTTCAGAGAGACACTCCTTTGGGTGTCTTAATTTCAGGCACTGAGAAAGAAATATATGGGCCAAGAAGTTGGACTTTGAGCCTTAGCCACCTACGCTTTTGACTTTGTGGATAACTTTAGGCTAATCTGTGTCTTCATTCATGATATAGCAAAGATAAAAAGCAAATCAGGTTGTAGAATACTATACCAGTGAGACTTCATTTGTATTTCCCCTTAACAGACATACTCAAATTGTTAGTCCATGGATCATCCATTTCTTTTATTTTTATTTATTATTTTTTGAGATGGAGTTTCACCCTTGTCACCCCGGCTGGAGTGTAATGGCACGGTCTCCGGTCACTACAACCTCTGCCTCCTGGGTTCAAGCGATTTTCCAGCCTCAGCCTCCCAAGTAGCTGGGATTACAGGTGCCCGCCACCATGCCCAGCTAATTTTTGTATTTTTAGAAGAGACAGGGTTTCACTATGTTGGCCAGGCTGGTTTTGAACTCCTGACCTCAGGTGATCCACCCGCCTCAGCCTCCCAAAGTGCTGGGATTACAAGCATGAGCTTGTAAAGAAACCTGGCCCCTTTCTTTCTTTCATTTTTTTTTAAAGTTCAGGGGTACATGTGCAGGTTTGTTTTATAGATAGAAGTCATGAGGGCTTGTTGTAAAGATTATTTCATCACCCAGGTATTAAACCTAGTAACCATTAGTTATTTTTCCTGATCTTCTCCCTCCTCCTACCCTATACCGTCTGATAGGCCCCAGTGTGTGTTGTTCCCCTCTATGTGTCTATGTGTTCTCATCATTTAGCTCCCAGTTATAAATGAGAACTTGTGGTATTTGGTTTTCTCTTCCTGCATTAGTTTGCTAAGGATAATGGCCTCCAGCTCTATCCATGGCCATGCAAAAGACATGATCTCATTCTTTTTATGTCTGCATAGTATTCCATGGTGTATATGTACATTTTCTTTATCCAGCCTATTGATGGGCATTTGGGTTGATTCCATGTCTTTGCTATTGTGAATAGTGCTACAATGAACATACACATGCATGTGTCTTTATAATAGGATGATTTATATTCTTTTGGGTATATACCCAGTAATGGGATTCCTGGGTCAAATGGTATTTCTGTCTTTATATCTTTGAGGATTTGCCACACTGTCTTCTACAATTTTCCTGAGTGTATCAGTCAGGATGGGCTATGTTTGGCTGCAGTAACAAACATTGCCAATATTTTACCAACTTATAGCAACAGAGGTTCCTTTCCTGCTCGTGCTGCATGTTCATTTTGGTTGCTCTATGGCTATTTTCCATGTCCTCTCCACTCTGGAACCCAGGATGGTAGAGCTGCCTCTATCTAAAGGTTATCCATCATTATGGCAAAGGAAAAAAAAAGAACATGATGAATCACAAACTGGCTCTTACAACTTGTATTCAGAAATTGCACATATCACATCAATATCCATTTCCTACATTCTACAAGTCATGTGGCCAAGCTTTCACCAATGGGACAAAAAAGTATAATCCTCTGGCCAGGCACAGTGGCTCACGCCTGTAATCCCAGCACTTTGGGAGGCCAACGCAGGCACATTGCCTGAGCTTGGGAGTTCAAGATGAGCCTGGGCAACAAGGTGAAACCCCATCTCTACTAAAATGCAAAAAATTAGCCAGGTGTGGTGGCATGCACCTGTAATCCCAGATACTCGGGAGGCTGAGGCAGGAGAATCACTTGAACCTGGGAGTTGAAGGTTGCAGTGAGCTGAGACTGTGCCACTGTACCTCCAGCCTGGGTGACAGAGCGAGACTCCGTCTCCAAGAAAAAACAAAAAAGAAAGTATAATCCTCTCTCAGGGAGGGATGACAGACATTTTGGAACAGTAGTACAGTTTGCTACAGTTGATGCATATAGAGTACTGATTTGTGGGTTAAGTTGAATCTAGTGTTGTAAGTATCAGCTGATGTTCTTAACAGGGGTCTCAGGGTGCCCTGAGTAAACCCACTGATAGGTTCACCAGAAGAAAAATCAATTATATACCAGGAAAGCAATGGGAAGACCTAGAAGAAAAATGGTGGAAATAAAAAGAAATAGATGTATAAAAAAGATGTGGAGGTAGAATCAGTTGAACTAACTTCTTAGAGTTTTAGAAACTTGACAAAATGATTCTGAAGTTCATGAGGAAGAATAAATAGGCCAGGGTGAGAATTTTGTATAAGAAAACCAATGGAGGGGGACTTACTCTACTAGATAGTAAACATATTGTAAAGCTATAATAGTTACAGAGAATGGCATTAAGTCAAGAATACTCAGGCAGATCAAGGGACAGAACAGAGAGCGCAAAAACAGATGACTTAAAATAGTATGTTTCATTGCAATAAAGGGGCCAGGCATGGTGGCTTATGCCTGTAATCTCAGCACTTTGGGAGGCCGAGGTGAGCAGATCACTTGAGGTCAGGAGTTTGAGACCAGCATGACCAATATGGTTAAACCCTGTCTGTACTAAAAATGCAAAAATTAACTGGGCCTGGTGGCATGTGCCTGTAATCCCAGCTACTTGGGAGGCTGAGGCAGGAGAATTGCTTGAACCCAGGAGGCAGAGGTTGCAGTGAGCCAAGACCGTGCCATTGGAGTCCAGCCTGGGCCACAGAACAAGGCTCCATCTCAAAAAAAGAAATTACAATGAAGGAAGCACCCCCTAAAGAGTGGAAGGGACAGCTTGGTTAATACATAGTTAATAAACAGTTTGGGGAAAATTGACTCTTGGAGGAAAAAAGCAGTTAAGAGTCTCATCCTAAATTCCAAATAAATTTTAGTTGCATCAAGGAAATATATACATAAGTAAAATAATGGATAAATTAAGAAAAAATAGCCGGGCGCGGTGGCTCAAGCCTGTAATCCCAGCACTTTGGGAGGCCGAGACGGGCGGATCACGAGGTCAGGAGATCGAGACCATCCTGGCTAACCCGGTGAAACCCCGTCTCTACTAAAAAATACAAAAAACTAGCCGGGCGAGGCGGCGGGTGCCTGTAGTCCCAGCTACTCGGGAGGCTGAGGCAGGAGAATGGCATGAACCCGGGAGGCGGAGCTTGCAGTGAGCTGAGATCCGGCCACTGCACTCCAGCCTGGGTGACAGAGTGAGACTCCGTCTCAAAAAAAAAAAAAAAAAAAAAAAAAAAAAAAAGAAAAAATATATGTGATGTTGTTTATGTAGTTCCTGGATAAGAAAATTAATTCTTTCCAGGTGTAAAAGCAATAGAAAAAAATCCTCAAAGTAAATAAATAGATTGGCCACTTAAAAAATTTAATTTCCACTATATATATATATTATATATATATATATAATCTCATAGAAAATGAAAAATCAAAGAAGAACTGGGAAAAATAAATATCTTATAAAATACATCAATCAGTCATATCCTTAAGAGAACAAAGTACTTGTACTAATAAGACTAAACTCCCAAAAGAAAAACGAGCAAAGACTATGAATAGACAATTTATTGAAGATGAACTATATAATTGGTTAACTAATTGCAAATGGAAAGCTGAACAAATTTTCAACCTCAGCAATTATAAAAGAAATGTGAATTAACACCACGAGACAACATATTTTAACTTACTAAAGTAGCAAAGATTAAAACTATTCGAAGGTGGGAGGCTGTGTGGGGAAAGGCACTCCTTGGCATTCCTATGGACATCTGAGTTTGCAACCACCTTCTAGAGGGAGAGTTTGGCACTGTAGATGAGAAACCTCATTGATCTAGTAATTTGCTTTTAGGAATCTATCTGGTGGGTCGCTTTCAGCTATTCCCTCTAAGGAAATCATCAGAGACATGATCATAGACTTTGGTAAAAGGTGGTTGTTACGACAGCCTTATAATGTCAAAAATTTGGGAACACACAAAACGCCTAATACCTGGGATTCTCAAGAATAGATCAGCTTATGGCACAGGAAAAAAATGGTATTTTTGAAGAAAATATCTCCCAGGGAGCTGCTTAGCAGTGAAGGGCAAGGAGGGAGGAATGCTACCCTTTGAATGGGTGTCCTGTTCAAAAGGTGATACGGCAAATCCTGCAAAGTTCGCCTCCTTCCCTCTTCTGCCCCCAAGTTCCTGAGCCTCCACTGCCCTTGCAGAAGCAACCAATCCGTCCACGTTCTTCTCTTGCCAGAGGGTTTCTAAGCTGGACTGTTAGCTCGCCATGTGATTTTCGGAGACAGACGATTCAAGGATGTTCTTAGAATGATGAGAAGAGAAAGGGGACTGTCTGTGGTGGTCACAACTTTTAGTCTCCTGTCACCTTTTCCCCCTCTGTAAGGGGTAGGACATCAAGATGGGAGAAGAGAGCAACACCTAGAAAGGGAAATAGGGAAGCAACTATGGGGTCTGAACTGAGGGTGGGAGGAAGGAGGAAACAGTGTTGTTTTTAGACAGTAGGGGAAGAGGAAAAGGTGAGAGAAAATGCAGAGAAACGGCCGGGCGCGGTGGCTCAAGCCTGTAATCCCAGCACTTTGGGAGGCCGAGACGGGTGGATCACGAGGTCAGGAGATCGAGACCATCCTGGTGAACACAGTGAAACCCCGTCTCTACTAAAACTACAAAAAAACTAGCCGGGCGAGGTGGCGGGCGCCTGTAGTCCCAGCTACTCGGGAGGCTGAGGCAGGAGAATGGCGTGAACCCGGGAGGCGGAGCTTGCAGTGAGCTGAGATCCGGCCACTGCACTCCAGCCTGGGTGACAGAGCGAGACTCCGTCTCAAAAAAAAAAAAAAAAAAAAAAAAAAAGAAAATGCAGAGAAAGTTAGCAGGGAAGAGGCTGATGTGAGACCATCTCGCAAGGTAGTCTCCATGACTTAAGCAACAGGCTGACCAACCTCCAAGTGAACAGGTGAGAATCCTGCAGGAGACGAGGAAAATGTCGTGGGAGTCCCAGAAGTGAAGTGAGGCAGGATGAGAAGGTTGCCAGGCAACGCGAGGTCTGGATGGACACCTGGGCTTGTATTTGTGGCCGCATCTTCGGCACAATATGGCGAACCTCTCTACCAAGAGGAAACCATAAGGGTTAGGAGCAGAGGAAAAGGAGGCTTGACTGACTCAGGGTTGGGGGTAATCAAAGGGAGCGGTGGCCAGGTACCTAACAGTAGCAAGGGCAGAAGGATTGAGTCCCAGGTTAAGGCTGCTGAGAAGAGACCAGTAGGCTGACTGGCCAAACAAGATCGAGGCCAAGAACTGAACGCCGCAGTGAAGTTGGGGCCAGGGCAGCATGGGTAAGAGTGAAAAAATGCGGGAGTTGAAAGAGCAGGGGATTCCAGGTCAGACCTTGAGATTGCCTGGGTAGCCATGTGTTCAGCAACCAGAAATGAAAGGCAAGAAGCTAGTTGGGCCAATCCGGACTTTGGTAGGCACTAGGCATTTTTGCCGTTGAAGGTCTCTTCCTCCATAAGAATAAAATTTAAGAATGACATTTTACAACTACATTGGTATAAAGGCAAATCTATTAATATTGTATATTCAAGCATTGTCTTCAACGAAAGTTCAGGGTTTGTTCCTCGCTCTGATTTTAAAAGAAAGAAAAACATTTCTTGCAGCCCTACAAGTATTGTGGGCCTAGGCGCTGTTCCTGCTATGCGTGGTGGATAAGTCAGCCCTGCATGCAGCCTCCAAAATCGGGAGGTCTGTGCCAAGCACCTGGGAACCAGGGTCCAAAGGAAGCCCAGATCTGTCTTCCATGGCTCCCCGCCACCCTCCATGCTCAGCTCTTCCCAGCCTTTGCCTTTTCCCTAAAAGGCCCAAACTTCACACTGCCCTAGCATGCCCACTCTGGCTTTCTAACCCCTTTTCCTCCTCCTCCTGGACTTTCTCGTCCCGCCTGCCCTGTCTTTCCAGCCTCACCTTTTACCACAGGTGAGTGCCAGGCACACGGGAGTGTACAGATGGAGAGGGTGTGTTCACAGAGGCTTGGGCAGAAGCACCGAGACAACAGACAGGACATTCCAAAGGAGGGGCTGCCCCATGGGCAGAATATTCCTAAGAAGTGCCTGTCAACTTGAGTATTTGGGTCCTAACCACCCCCCCGCCACATCAGGGGTATAAAAAAGGTCCAGCACTGCAAGTAAGGAAAAGGGTTCTTTGGGCTGGGCACGGTGGCTCATGCCTGTAATCCCAGCACTTTGGGAGGCTCAGGCGGATTGCCTGAGCTCAGGAGTTCGCGACCAGCCTGGGTAACAAGGCGAAACCCCATCTCTACCAAAATACAAAAAAAAAATTAGCTGGGCGTGGCGGCATGCACCTGCAGCCCCAGCTACTCAGGAGGCTGAGGCAGGAGAACTGCTTGAACCTGGGAGGCAGAGCTTGCAGTGAGCCGAGATCGTGCCACTGCACTCCAGCCTGGGCGACAGAGCGAGACTCCATCTCAAAAAAAAAAAAAAAAAAAAAAAAAAGATGAGGGTTCTCTAGATGTAGTTCTTTGTGAGTCCCTTCTGTCTCTTCTCCCCAGTGGGAGAGGAGCTTTATTTTGACCCCTCAGAGAGCTTTGTCTTCTTGAGATTGGACACAGTGGTCTGTTATCTGGCTCCTTAAAGGCTGAGAGAGAGGCTGGTAAGCTGTGTTTTGGGAAAGGGGAGGGAGAGATGTTTGTATTGGATGTTCTGTCCACCAAGAGTTTGCTGGGGTAAAGCATGCTTGAATATTATCTCCTGGACCAGGTAGTGGGCCATGGGCATGGCAGCAGCCAGTATGAGGTTGTCTTAGGTACTACTTTAGAGGTCACCTGACCAAGAGGGTGAACACCCTTTGGTAAATAGAAGTGGGTGGTGCCACAGGATTCCCAGGGCCAAGAAAGGCCCTGGCCCAGGCATCAACCTGCCACAGGGGCTGCTGGGTGAGACCCTACAAAGGTACCCATGAGAGAAGGGCTCAGCTTTAAACAGACCAAGACCAGAGAACCAGAAGCCAGATGGCCCTCATGACACCAGCCATGTCCCAATCTGGGGGCTCCCACTACATTTTCTCCCTCCCAAAGGGGTTAGACATCAATATAGGAAAGGGGAACAACACCTAGAAAGGGAAAGAGAGAAAAAATGGGGCCCGAACTGAGGGCAGGGAGAACAATCAACTTTAAATCAAGTTTGGAGTTCTGATTTTTATATGAACTGGACGTTTTGATGATGGCATTGAAATTGGGTTTTAGGACTCAGAAGGCTTGAAGAACCATTCTACCTCAGAGTGATGAGAAAAGGTAAAGGATCTGCCACATACTTCATCTAGGGGAAGGAGAATCGTCCCTGCAGAGCGCGCTTAGAAGGACAGTGGGAGACAAAAAGACAGTCGCTTTCTGATTGTATATGATGGGTCATTGTTCAATACAAGAGCTGCTCTGGGCATATCATCAAAACAGTCTGCCCTCTTTCTGCTGTGTCTTTGCTTAAGCTGCTCCCTTAGCTGGGAAGAGTGGCATCCCTTGCCCTCTTGTTTAAATTCTCCTCCTTCAAGATCAAGTTTAAATTCTGTGCCTCTGTAACCTTTTCCCCAATCCCCAATCTCTAGCACTTTCATGAGACTGATACATAAAGTCAAAATGCCAACTGATTTAAATTGCATAAATGGTTCACCATGGGGAAAAGTTGAGTAAAATAAAAAGAAACCCCACTACCCAGAGATAAACATTAAAAGCAGATGTTATTGATAAGCCAGGTACTATTTTTAAGTACTTTGCAAATACCAACCCATTAGATTCCCATGGCATCACCAACAAGTGGGTACTACTACCATCCCTATTTTCCACTACATGTGAAAGATTAGGTAACTTTACCAAGGTCTCACAGCCTACAAATTGTTGGGCCAGGATTTGAACCCAGGTGGTCCAGTCTCCATAGGCTGAGCTCTTAACCACTACACTAGGCTGCCTCACTTGCTACATATCTTTGGTGCCAGCCATATCACAAAGTACTCTGGTTGAATCATGCATGTGATAATGAGTAGTGTATTATCTTCTTTAAGGCAGACATACATAGCCATATCAAGCCTTTTCCTATACAAATATATGCATATAAACATACATGCAAATAACAAATATATAATATATAAATATATTAGTGAAAACAGGATAGGATACCCTACATAACATTTTTTAGCCTATTTTTCAAGTTAAAAATAAATCATGAATGTCCTTCTATATCAACAAATATACACTGCTATTTTTAATGGCTATATACTCTTTTATTGTAACATATTGTAATTTAATAAATTTTCTGGTTTGGGACATTTTGATTTTTCACTTTTGCGATTATAAATATTGATTGATGCTTTTTGGTATAAATCTTTCTTCACTACTCCATTTAGTTGCTTAACATAGTATATTAGTTTAATCATTGTATAACAAACTACCACAAACTTTGTGGCTTAAAACAAGACATTACCTCACAATTTCTGCTGATCAGGAGTCCAGATCCACAGGGCTTATGTGGCTGCAGTCAAAGTGTTGACTGGGCTGTATTCTCATTTGGAGGCTCAACTGGGGAAAAATCTTCTTCCAAGTCCACTCAGCTGTTGGAAGAATTCATTTCCTTATGGCTGTGGGACTAAGAGCTTCCATTTAGTTTTGTCTTTGCTACCTGTCAGCAGTTCACATATGGCAGCTTGCTTCTTTAAGGCCATCAGGAGAGCAAGAATGAGTCTCCTAGCAGATGTAGTCTTTTTTTTTTTTTCTGAGATAGAGTTCCCTCGTGTTGCCCAGGCTAGAGTGCAATGGCAAGATCTTGGCTCACTGCAACCTCTGCCTCCTGGGTTCAAGTGATTCTCTACCTTAGCTGGGATTACAGGCATGTGCCACCATACCCGGCTAATTTTTTGTATTTAGTAGAGACAAGGTTTCACTATGTTGGTCAGGCTGGTCTTGAACTCGTGACCTCAGGTGATCCACCCACCTCGGCCTCCCAAAATGCTGGAATTACAGCATGAGCCACCATGCCTGGTGCAAGATGGAGTCTTATAAATTGGTATCTTCTAGGTAGATTCCTAAAAGTAGAAGGATGGGCCAAAGAGTACACAAAATTCTAGGATTTTTTTTTTCCGTACATATTGTCAAATTGTACTCTGGAAAAAATCGTACCAATTTACCCTGCCACCCAGCGGTGTACAAGAGTGCCTGTCTCCCCAAACCCATGCGAACACTGGGAACCAGTATTATTTTTGGTTTGTTAATCTAATAATTGAAAACTTGTTACTCAGTGTTTTAACTTTGGGATGGCCAGTTTTACACATTTACTGGATTATGCATGCCAGAGTGAGTAGTGCATTATCTTCTTTAAGGCAGACATACAGAGGAAGCCAATTTGTTTTCAGAAGGTTGATTGGTGAGCAGGAAGAAGAATGGAGAGGCATACCATGTTCATGGATTGGAAGATTCAACATAATAAAAATGTCAGGTCTCCCCACATTGCTATACAGATTTAACACAATTCCCATCAAAATCCCAGAAGGGCCGGGTGTGGTGGCTCACACCTGTAATCCCAGCACTTTGGGAGGCTGAGGCAGATGGATCACAAGGTCAGGAGTTTGAGACCAGCCTGGCCAACATGGTGAAACCCTGTCTGTACTAAAAATACAAAAATTAGCTGGGTGTGGTGGCGGGCACCTGTAACCCCAGCCACTTGGGAGACTGAGGCAGGAGAATTGCTTGAACCTGGGAGGTGGAGGTTGCAGTGAGCTGAGATCATGCCACTACAGTCCAGCCTGGGCAACAGAGCAAGACTCCATCTCAAAAAAAAAAAAAAAAATTCCCAGGAAGATCTATCCAATTTCAAGACTTATTGTACAGCTACAGTAATAAAGACTGTATAGTATTGACAAATACATAGATCAATTGGCCAATTAGACAACCCAGAAATAGATCCACACACATATACCCAACTTAGTTTTGTCCAAAGTGCAAAAAAAATTCAATGGAAAAAAGTTATCTCCTTGTAAAAATGGTGCCAGAGCTATTATTCATCCATGGACAACAATATGAGCCTTGACCTATGTCTCACACCTTTACAAAAATTAACTCAGAATGAATTGTGCACTTAAATGTAAAACAAAATTTTTAAACTCTTAGGAAACAGGAGAAAAATATTTAGGATCTAGTGATAGACAGTTCTTTGACCTGACACCAAAAACATGATCATAAAGTGAAAAATTGATAAATTGGGATTCATCAAAATGAAAAAAATTTGCCCTGCAAAATATCCTTAATTTAAGAGGATAAAAAGACAAACTGGAGAGTGGGAGAAAATATTTGTAAACCACATATGTGACAAAGAACTCATATCTAGAATATAAAAAAGAACTCTCAAAACTCAGTAGTAAAAGTGAAAACAATTTGACTAGAACATGGGCAAAAGACATGAAGAGACATTTTATTGAAGAAGTTTAAAGATGGCAAATAAGCACATGAAAAGATATTCAACATCATTAGCAATTAGGAAAACATAAAATAACAATGATATGTTATCACACACCTATCAGAATGGCTAAAATAGAAAATAGTGGCAACATCAAATGCTGGTAAGGATGCAGAGAGACTGGATCAAATATATATTGCTGGTAGACGTGTAAAATGGCACGTGTAAAATGGGGGACAGTGTGGCAGTTTTGTTTGTTGAGATGTGATATAGTGGAAATAGAACATTGGCTTGAGGCTGGGCGCAGTGGCTCACTCTTGTAATTCCAGCACTTTGGGAGGCCCAGGTGGGCGGATCACCCAAGGTTGGGAGTTTGAGACCAGCCTGACCAACATGGAGAAACCCCGTCTCTACTAAAAATACAAAATTAGCCAGACGTGATGGTGCATGCCTGTCTGGCTACTCAGGAGGCTGAGGCAAGAGAATCACTTGAACCTGGGAGGCAGAGGTCGTGGTGAGCCAAGATCATGCCATTGCACTCCATCCTGGGTGACAAGAGCGAAACTCCGTTCCTGCCTCCCCACAAAAAAAAAAAAAAAAAAAAAAGGAACACTGGACTTGACTTGAATGCCAATTTTATCACTCAACTGGCTGAACAAGTACCAACCTTGCAGAGCTTTGGTTTCTTCATCTGTGAACTGGGGATGAAAATAGTACCTACCCATAATTGAGAGGATTTAAATCAGGGGCTGGCAAATTACAGTCCTTGGACTAAATCTAGTCTGGCACCTATTTTGCAAATAAAGTTTTATTGGAGCATAGCCATAACCACACCACAAGGACAGAGTTGAATGTTTGTGACAGAGACTGGCCTACAAAGCCATTTACTAGATATACCTTTATAGAAAAACTTGCCAACCCCTGATCTAGATGATATATTGTATATAAAAAGTTTGAAAATAGCAACGCATTAATTGTAGTTGTTATTATATATCTTTAATAACAGACGACCTGTTTCCCCAGAAGAAAGAATGGTTTTCTCACACAATGCCAATCTGAATAGGTAGATTTTTTATTTTTTATTTTTATTTTTTTTGAGACAGAGTCTCACTCTGACACCTAGGCTGGAGTGCAGTGGCACGATCTTGGCTCACTGCAACCTTCACCTCCCAGATTCAAGTGATTCTACTGCCTCAGCCTCCTGAGTAGCTGGGATTACAGGCGTGCGCCACCACGCCCGGCTAATTTTTGTATTTTTAGTAGAGACGGGGTTTCACCATGTTGGTCAGGCTGGTCTCGAACTCCTGAACTCATGATCCTCCTGCCTCAGCCTCCTAAAGTGCTGATATTACAGGCATGCACCACCGCTCCCTGCCATCTGAGCAGGTAGACTTTTAAAAAGCTTGGATGACATATCCTCCAGTGAGAGTATCGTGCTAGCAATATTATATCTCATAATTAATATAAACAATCAGTTTGATAGATAACACTTTATATTATGAACAGTTTTAAACATAGAGAAAGGTGAGCTCCATGTATCTACCAGCTGGATTTAGCAATTGTTAACATTTTGCCCTATTTGCTTTATGACCTATTATCTCTATCTATCTATCCACCCACCTCACGTATCTGTGTTTATATATTATTTGCTCAATCATTTGAAAGCAAATTGCTGACATCATGAGTCTTCACCCCTAAATACTTCCTTAGCAAGGTGAACACCCAAGGGATTCACCTTGCCCACTGCCTAGACAGAGCTGATTCATCAAGACAGGGGAATTGCATTAGAGAAAGAGTAATTAATGCAGAGCCAGCTGTGCGGGAGACCTGAGTTTTATTATTACTCAAATCATTCTGTCGGAACATTCAGGGAGCAGAGTTTTTAAGGATAACTTGGTGGGTTGGGGGAAGCCAGTGAGCCAGGAGTGCTGATTGGTCAGAGATGAAATCACAGTGAGCCAGGAGTGCTGATTGGTCAGAGATGAAATCATAGCGAGTCAAAGTTGTCTTACCCTGAGTCAGTTCCTGGGTGGGGGCCACAAGATCAGATGAGCCAGTTTATGCATCTGGGTGGTGCCAGCTGAGCCATCAAGTGCAGGGTCTGCAAAATGTCTCAAGCACTAATCTTAGGAGCACTTTAGGGAGGGTCAGAATCTTGTAGCCTCCAGCTGCATGACTCCTAAACTGTAATGTCTAATCCTGGGGCTAATGTTAGTCTAGTCCCCAGGCAAGAAGGAGATCTGCTTTGGGAAAAAGGCTGTTACCATCTTTGTTTAAACTATGAACTACAAAGTTTCTCCCACCATTAGTTCAGCCTACGCCCAGGAATGAACAAAGACAGCTTGGAGGTTAGAAGCAAGATGGAATCAGCTAAGTCAGATCTCTTTCACTGTCTCAGTCATAATTCTGCAAAGGCGGTTTCGTGTGCATCTTCTGTGAATAATGACTTTCTCCTGCAGAATCACAAAATCGTCGTAACATGTTATAAAAATTGCAACAATTCCCTAATATCATCTAATATTCAACTTTCTCCAATTGTTCACAAAATGTATTTCTTACCTCTTTTTTTCAAACCAAGAACCAAGGAAGTTTATCTCAGTGTGTTTGGTGGTTCTGTTTCTTTTAATCTTATCCCTCCACCTTTTCTCCCTATGACACTGACTTTTTGAAGAGACAATTTCAGACCATTTAAACCAAATAAACTATGGGCTTTTGGCAGGCAAGGCGATTTTTTTTTTTTCGCTGTGCCTCTGAGCACTTAATACAGAACCAGCTGAAAAAATACTTTTCGACTTATTGATTGTGCTATGGCAACTGGGAGCATTCTGAACAAACGGAGCAGGAAGCCCTTCTCATATTTGACTAATCAGTTAATTAACTTTTACTCTATGTGAGGCAATTACCCTAAAACATTCTGGTTTTGTGCTACCAGATGTGGGACCAGAGCTTAATTTCTCCCTGTCAAAGTGGTGGAAGAGGGGCCTTTGATTTGGTCTCCATCCTGAGGACAACTCAAAGACTTTTGCCCTCAAATAATTTAAAGGGTAATGGGTAAGGTACAAAAGGTAGAGGATGGAGAATAGCTCAAAACTACAGGATGGATCAGGTGCTGGTAGATTCTCTCAACCTGACATCCCTTCATCTGCTTTTCCTTTTAGTGCAGTAACAAAGACTGTCCTAGGGAAATGCCCTCCCATTTATTTTCTTTTTCTTTTTTTTTTTTCCTTTTTTTTTTTGAGACGTAGTCTCACTCTATTGCCAGGCTGGCGTGCAGTGGTGGGATCTCGGCTCACTGCAACCTCTTTCTTCCAGGTTCAAGCGATTCTCCTGCCTCAGCTTCCCGAGTAGCTGGGACTACAGGCACATGCTGCCACGCTCAGCTAAGTTTTGTATGTTTACTAGAGACGGAGTTTCACCATATTGGCCAAGATTGTCTCAATCTCTTGACCTTGTGATCCACCTACCTCAGCCTCCCAAAGTACTGGGATTACAGGCGTGAGCCACCAAGCCCAGCTTTTTCTATTATATTGTTTGCATTTCTGGTTGGGAGTTAAGCCTTTGGATTATTTTCTTATGTTAATTCAAACATTCCAACAGACTTGGAAATGGTTTCAGGAGAGGACCCTTGAATATCTGAGGGTCTAGTTAACAGTGGGGAACATTCCAACATTGTTTATTGGAAAGCATATGATACATGGAATTAACATTGCATATTTTGGAGAAAATCTTGACCCTCACAGTCAGTTTTGAGCATTTAGAAAAGGAGGAAATTTTGGCTGAAAGTTGAAAGCCCTTGTGTTTCCTACCAGCCAATAGTAAATCTTTCCTAGAAGTTCCAGTGTGAGCTGATTTCCAGCCACTGGGGCTGATCCTAAAATAGGTGGTTAGGTGTAACATAGAAGTCAAAAGCCGCATTTCTGGGAACTTTGGAAGCACAAGGGAATGTCCTGTTGACTGAAACAATTGAAGAGGAAATAGACAGGAAGCAGAGTTCGGTCGCTGGTGAGGCTACGGCCCAATCTCTCCTGGTACATTTGTCTTTCCTTGGAGAGAACTAATTGGATTACACACAGCTTCCAGAAAGAGCCGAGCCGTTATTATTATTATTATATTTCTTTTTCTTCCTTTCTTTCTTTCTTTCTTTTTTTTTTTTTTTTGCGATGGAGTCTGGCTCTGTCACCCAGGCTGGAGTGCAATGGCGCGATCTCGGCTCACAGCAACCTCCACCTCCCTGGTTCAAGCAATTCTCCTGCCTCAGCCTCCTGAGTAGCTGGGATTACAGGTGTGTGCCACCACACCCAGCTAATTTTTGTATTTTTAGTAGAGACAGGGTTTCCCCATGTTGGCCAGGCTGATCTCGAACTCCTGACTCAGGTGATCCTCCTGCCTCGGCCTGCCAAAGTGCTGGGATTACAGGCATGAGCCACCGCACCCAGCCATTAGTACATTTCTTTAGAAGGCCTAGCTGCCTGAGAATTCGGAAGCACTTTCATGTATTTTGTGGCAACTGTCTGGTTTCTATGATTGTGGTTTGAGCTCTCTCGCGCTCACACCTCTTCTTCTGCCTCTCTCTGTCACCTTTTACCTGCTTCAGGTCTCTCAGCCCAGCATCACCTTGTCAGGGCAGCCTGCATCCATCCCCCAGACTGGAAAGATCCCCCTTTCAAATAACCTCATGGCACCTACACCTCAAGACAGGTTGCAATTGAATGCCTGTTTATCCCTCCCTGTCTCCATTCTATCCCCAGGGCCTCCCACTCTGCCTGGCAAAGAACAGATGTGCTCACATCAGGAATATTTTAATGAAGGTGCTGTTACTGGAAAGGGATCCCAATGCAGACCCCAAGAGAGGGTTCTTGGATCTCATGCAAGAAAGAATTCAGGGCGAGTCCATAAAGTGAAAGCAAGTTTATTGGAAAAGCAAAGAAACAAAAGAATGGCTACTCCATAGACAGAGCAGCACCCAGGGTCGCTGGCTGGCCATTTTTATGGTTATTTTGTTATTATATGCTAAACAAGGGGTGGATTATTTATGAGTTCTCTGGGAAAGGGGCAGGCAATTCCTGGAACTGAGGGTTCCTCTCCTTTTAGACTATATAGGGTAACTTCCTGATGTTGCTGTGGCATTTATAAACTATCATGATGCTGGTAGGAGTGTCTTTTAGCATGCCATTGCGTTATAATTACCATATAATGAGCAGTGAGGATGACCAGAGGTCACTTTCATCACCATCTAGGTTTTGGTGGGTTTCAGCTGGCTTCTTTACCACATCCTGTTTTATCAGCAGGGTCTTTATGACCTGTTTCTGTGGTGCCAGTCCTGCTGACCTCCTTTCTCATGCTGTGACTAATGATGTCTAACCTCCTGGGAATGGAGCCTTGTAGGTCTCAGCCGTATTTTACCCAGTCCCTATTCAAGATGGAGTTGCTCTGGTTGGAACGCCTCTGACAGTATGAGTTTGGGAAGAGATAGAAATGCTGAAGAATTGACCTGGAGACAGCGAAGGAGACACAGGGTTTACTGGGGAGATTACATACAGGGACAGTCCAGTGGTGGCAGGCTGGCCAGGAGAACCACTGCCATTGGTAAAAAGCATGTAGTTGATATACCATTTTCACTTAGCACCCTCCACCTAGCAACCTCCATACATAAGTAGGCCAAGAATATGGACAGAAAATTGACAAAACAAACATAAACCATGAAAAATATGAAACACACCTTTTAAAAGGTCAACCTAAATTGGATTCAAAGAAATGCAAATTAAAATATTTGGTCATCAAATCAGCAAAGAAGAAAATAAAATAATATGCAATGCTGTTGCAGTGAACGAGATTCTAACGGAAATATGTTTTTTGGCATAAATATATTCAACATATATAAATATTAATGTATATAAATAATATGTAGACATATTGTAAACATATACACGATAATTATATAAACATATAAATGTATAAATCAATAAATATCAGAGCAGTGATGAAGACAATAATAATTATGGTAATAATCCCAAACGTAAATGTGAACATTTGTTGAGGGCTCACTCACACTACTTGTGACATTTTATATATATTATCTCACTTAATCCTGACAACAACCCCCATTGTCTGAAGTACACACCCAAGGCTTGTCCAAGGATATCAAGGATGCAGACTGGCAAGGAGGGAATTTAAAAGCAGAAGTTTAATAGGCAAAAGAAAGAGGAAAGCTCCCTCGTGCAGAGGAAGGGGTCCTGAACAGGTTTCCCGGTTCCCGGCAAGATGCCGTTGGTTTTATAGATGAGCTTGAGGGGGTGGTGTCTGATGTACATAGGATGCAAAAGATTGGTTGGATCAAGTGTTCCATTTACATAGCATGCAAAGAAGCTGGCTATCCCATCTTAATCTATTTTTATACAGATGTGTTCTCTACCTGGCCAGCGCCGTGTTGCCTGTTCCCTTACTGCACACATGGTGACAAAGAAAAGGGAAGCCTCCATGTTGGATATGCCTGGCTCCTAGGTGTCAGGCCTCTGAGCCCAAGCTAAGCCATCATATCCCCTGTGACCTGGACGTATACATCCACATGGCCGGAAGCAACTGAAGATCCACAAAAGAAGTGAAAATGGCCTTAACTGATGACATTCCACCATTGTGATTTGTTTCTGCCCCACCCTAACTGATCGTGTACTTTGTAATCTCCCCCACCCTTAAGAAGGTTCTTTGTAATTCTCCCCACCCTTGAGAATGTACTTTGTGAGATCCACCCCCTGCCCACAAAACATTGCTCCTAACTCCACCGCCTATCCCAAAACCTGTAAGAACTAATGATAATCCACCACCCTTTGCTGACTCTCTTTTCGGACTCAGCCCGCCTGCACCCAGCTGAAATAAACAGCCTTGTTGCTCACACAAAGCCTGTTTGGTGGTCTTCACACGGACGCGTGAGACATTTGGTGCTGAAGACCCAGGTCAGCAGGATTCCTTCGGGAGACCAGTCCCCTGTCCTCACCCTCACTCCATGAAGAGATCTACCTACGACCTCGGGTCCTCAGACCCACCAGCCCAAGGAACATCTCACCGATTTTAAATCGGGTAAGCGACCTCTTTTACTCTCTTCAACCTCTCTCATTATTCCTCAACCTGTTTCTCCTTTCAATCTTGGCGCCACCCTTCAATCTCTTCGTTCTCTTAATTTCAATTCCTTTCATTTTCTGGTAGAGACAAAGGAGGCACATTTTATCCTCACTCAAAAATGAGTGAGGATATGGTGGACCCAAAACTGTGGACCAAAAATGAGTGGACCCAAAACTCCAGCGCCGGTCACGGACTCGGGAAGGCAGCCTTCCCTTGGTGTTTAATCATTGCGGGGACGCCTGCCTGATTATTCACCCACACTCCACTGGTGCCTGATCTCCGCGGGGACGCCTGCCTTGGTCATTCACCCACATTCCCTTGGTGGCAAGTCAATTGCGGGGACGCCTGCTTTGGCTGCTCACCCACATTGCAGCCCAGGGCTGCTCCCCACTCCCTTCTCCGTGTCTCTACCCTTCTTTTTAAACTTACCTCCTTCACTGTGGGCAACCTTCCACCCTCCATTCCTCCTCCTTCTCCCTTAACCTGTGTTCTCAAGAACTTAAAACCTCTTCAACTCTGGCCTGACCTAAAATCTAAGGGTTTTATTTTCTTCTGCAACACCGCATGGCCCCAGTACAAACTCGACAGTAGTTCCAAGTGGCCAGAGAATGGCACTTTCGATTTGTCTATCCTACAAGATCTGGATAATTTTTGTCAAAAAATGGGCAAGTGGTCTGAGGTGCCTGACGTCCAGGCATTCTTTTACGCATTGGTCCCTCCCTAGTCTCCGCTCCCAGTGAGACTCGTCCCAAATCTTTCTTCTTTCTCTCCTGGTCTGTTCTTCAGTCTCCACCCCAAGCGCTGAGTCCTTTTAATCCTTCTTTTCCACAGACTCATCTGACATCTCCCCTTCTCCCCAGGCTGCTCCTCGCCAGGCCCAGCCAGGTCCCAATTCTTCCTCAGCCTCTGCTCCCTCACCCTATAATCCTTCTATCACCTCCCCTCCTCACACCTGGTCCGGTTTACAGTTTCATTCTGCAACTAGCTCTTCCCCACCTGCCCAACAATTTCCTCTTAGAGAGGTGGCTGGAGCTGAAGCCATGGTCAAGGTTAACGCTCCTTTTTTCTCTATCTGACCTCTCCCAAATCAATTAGCATTTAGGCTTTTTTTTTTTTAAATCAAATATAAGAACTTAACCCAGTTCATGGCCCGTTTGGCAACAACCCTTAGACGCTTTACTGCCCTAGACCGAGGGGCCAAAAGGCCACCTTATTCTTAATATGCATTTCATCACCCAGTCAGCTCCTGACATTAGAAAAAAGCTCCAAAAATTAAATTCTGGCCCTCAAACGCCACAACAGGACTTAATTAGCTTCACCTTCAAGGTGTACAATAATAGAGAAGAGTTGCAATTATTTGCCTCTGCTGTGAGAGAAACCCCAGCTATATCTCCAGCACACAAAAACTTTAAAATGCCTAAGCCACAGCAGTCAGGTGTTCCTTCAGGACCTCCTCCCCCAGGATCTTACTTCAAGTGCCAGAAATCTGGCCACTGGGCCAAGGAATGCCCGCAGCCCGGGATTCTACCTAAGCCGGGTCCCATCTGTGCGGGACTCCACTGGAAATTGGAGTGTCCAGCTGACCCAAGGCTCTGAATGTCTTCTTCCCAGATCTCCTCAGCTTAGCAGCTGAACACTGCCCGATCACCTCAGAAGCTCCCTGGACCATCACAGATGCTTCGGGTAACTCTTACAGTGGAGGGTAAGTCCGTCCCCTGTTTAATCCATACGGAGGCTACCCACTCCACATTACCTTCTTTTCAGGGGCCTGTTTCCCTTGCCTCCATAACTGTTGTGAGTATGGACGGCCAGGCTGCTAAACCTCTTAAAACTCCCCAACTCTGGTGCCAACCTGGACAATATTCTTTTATGCACTCTTTTTTAGTTATCCCCACCTGCCCAGCTCCCTTATTAGGTCAAGGCATTTTAACTGAATTATCTGTTTCCCTGACTATTCCTAGGCTAAAGTCACACCTCATTGCTGCCCTTTTCCCCAGTTCAAAACCTCCTTCACATCCTCTCCTTGTATCTCCCCACCTTAATCCACAAGTATAGGATACCTCTACTCCCTCCTTGGTGACAAATGATGTACCCCTTACCATCCCATTAAAACCGAATCACTCTTACCCCACTCAATGCCAATACCCCATCCTGCAGCACGCCTTAAAATGATTAAAGTCTGTTATCACTCGCCTGCTACAGCATGGGCTTCTAAAACCTATAAACTCTCCTTACAATTCCCCCATTTTACCTGTCCAAAAACCAGACAAGTCTTACAGGTTAGTTCAGGATCTGTGCCTTATCAACCAAATTACTTTACTTTTTCAACCATGTAGTGCCCAACCCATACACTCTTTTGTCCTCAATACCTTCCTCCAAAACTCACTGTTCTGTTCTTGATCTTAAAGATGCTTTTTTCACTATTCCCCTGTGCCCCTTGTCCCATCCTCTCTTTGCTTTTACCTGGTCTGACCCTGACACCCATCAGTCCCAGCAGCTTACATGGGCTGTGCTGCCGCAAGGCTTCAGGGAAAGTCTTCATTACTTCGGCCAAGCTCTTTCTCATGATTTACTTTCTTTCCACGCCTCCGATTCTCACCTTATTCAATATATTGATGACCTTCTACTTTGTAGCCCCTCCTTTGAATCTTCTCAACTAGACACCCTCCTGCTCCTTCAACATTTATTCTCCAAAGGATATCGGGTATCCCCCTCCAAAGTTCAAATTTCTTCTCCATCCATTACCTACCTTGGTAGAATTCTTCATAAAAACATACGTGCTCTCCCTGCTGATTGCATCCAACTGATCTCTCAAACCCCAACACCTTCTACAAAACAACAACTCCTTTCCTTCCTAGACATGGTTGGATACTTTCGCCTTTGGATACCTGGTTTTGCCGTCCTAACAAAACCATTATATAAACTCACAAAAGGAAACCTAGCTGATCCCATAGATCCTAAATCCTTTCCCCACTCCTCCTTCCATTCCTTAAAAACAGCCCTAGAAGCTGCCACCACGCTAGCGCTCCCTAACTCATCCCAACCCTTTTTCATTACACACAGCCAAAGTGCAGGGCTGTGTGGTTGGAATTCTTACACAAGAGCCGGGACCACGCCCTGTAGCCTTTCTGTCCAAACTTGACCTTACTGTTTTCGCATAGCCCTCATATCTCCGTGTGGTGGCTGCCACTGCTTTAATAATTTTAGAGGCCCTCAAAATCACAAGCTATGCTCACCTCACTCTCTACAGTTCTCATAACTTCCAAAATCTGTTTTCTTCCTCATACCTGACACATACACTTTCTGCTCCCAGGATCCTTCAGCTATACTCACTCTTTGTTGAGTCTCCCACAGTTACCATTATTCCTGGCCCGGACTTCAATCCGGCCTCCCACATTATTCCTGATACCATACCTGACCCCCATGACTATATCTCTCTGATACACCTGACATTCACTCCATTTCCCCATGTTTCCTTCTTTCCTGTTCCTCACCCCGATCACACCTAGTTTATTGATGGCAGTTCCACCAGGCCTAATCGCCACACAACAGCAAATGCAGGCTATGCTATAGTATCTTCCACGTCTATCATTGAGGCTACTGCTCTGCCCCCCTTCACTACCTCTCAGCAAGCCGAACTCATTGCCTTAACTTGACCCATCACTCTTGCAAAAAATTATGTGTCAATATTTATACTGACTCTAAATATACCTTCCATATCCTGCACCACCATGCTGTTATATGGGCAGAAAGAGGTTTCATCACTATGCAAAGGTCCTGCATCATTAATAAAAACTTTAATCTCCATCTTTAATAAAAACTCTTCTCAAGGCCGCTTTACTTCCAAAGGAAGCTGGAATCATTCACTGCAAGGGACATCAAAAGACATCAGATCCCATTGATCAGGGCAATGCTTATGCTGACAAGGTAGCTAAAGAAGCAGCTTAGCATTCCAACTTCTGTCCCTCACGACCAGTTTTTCTCCTCCTCATCAGTCACTCCCACCTACTCTCCCACTGAAACTTCCACCTATCAATCTCTTCCCACACAAGGCAAATGGTTCTTTGGTCAAGGAAAATATCTCCTTCCAGCCTCACAGGCCCATTCTATTCTATCGTCATTTCATAACCTCTTCCATGTAGGTTACAAGCCGCTAGCCTGCCTCTTAGAACTTCTCATTTCCTTTCCATTGTAGAAATCTGTCTTAAGAAAATCACTTCTCAGTGTTCCATCTGCTATTCTACTACTCCTAAGGGATTGTTCAGGGCCCCTCCCTTCCCTACATATCAGGCTTGGGGATTTGCCCCTGCCCAGGACTGGCAAATTGACTTTACTCACATGCTCCGAGTCAGGAAACTAAAGTACCTCTTGGTCTGGGTAGACACTTTCACTGAATTGTTAGAGGCCTTTCCCACAGCGTCTGAGAAGGCCACCACAGTTATTTCTTCCCTTCTGTCAGACGTAAGTCCTTGGTTTGGCCTTCCCACCTCTATACAGTCCGATAAGGGACCAGCCTTTATCAGTCAAATCGCCCAAGCAGTTTCTCAGGCTCTTGGTATTTAGTGGCTCCTGGTTTTACCTCAAATCACCACCCTTAAGTCTCTCTTGAAGTGGATAGAAGATCTTCAGTGGCACGGTACCCTCCAATACTTTCAACCTGATGAAGTCCTATTCTTTACTTTTATACTCACTCTTATTCTGGTTCCTGTTCTTATGCCACCCTCTACCTCTCCCCAGCTATCTCCACCACCCTATCAAACTCACTCTCTCCTAGCTGTTTCCATTCCTTCTTTAACAAACATTTGCTGGCTTTGCATTTCTCTTTCCTCCAAAATCGCTGAGGCCCTGACTTACTGACTGCTTAAAAAAAGTGGGGGGACTCTATATTTTTAAATGAAGAGTGTTGTTTTTACCTAAATCAATCTGGCCTGGTATATGACAACATAAAAAAACTCAAGGATAGAGCCCAAAAACTCGCCAACCAAGCAAATAATTGTGCTGAACCCCCTTGGACATTGTGTAATTGGATTTCCTGGGTGCCCCCAATTCTTAGTCTTTTAATACCTGTTTTTTTCCTTCTCTTATTTGGACCCTGTGTCTTTCACTTAGTTTCTCAATTCATACAAAACCACATCCAGGCCATCACCAATAATTCTATATGACAAATGCTCCTTCTAACAACCCCACAATATCATCCCTTACCCTAAAATCTTCCTTCAGCTTAATCTGTCCCACTCCGGGTTCCCATGTCGCCCCCTAATCCCGCTCGAAGCAGCCCTGAGAAACATCGCCTCTTATCTCTCCATACCACCCCCAAAAATTTTTGCCACCCCAGCACTTTTCCACTATTTCGTTTTATTTATTAATATAAGAAGACAGGAATGTCAGGCCTCTGAGCCCAAGCTAAGCCATCATATCCCCAGTGACTTGCATGTTTACATCCAGATGGCCCAAAGCAACTGAAGATCCACAGAAGTGAACATAGCCTTAACTGATGACATTCCACCACTGTGATTTGTTTCTGCCCCACCCTAACTGATCGTGTACTTTGTAATCTCCCCCACCCCTGAGAAGGTTCTTGGTAATTCTCCCTACCCTTGAGAATGAACTTTGTGAGATCCACCCTCTGCCTGCAAAACATTACTCCTAACTCCACCGCCTATCCCAAAATCTATAAGAACTAATGATAATCCCACCACCCTTTGCTGACTCTCTTTTCGGACTCAGCCCGCCTGCACCCAGCTGAAATAAACAGCCTTGTTGCTCACACAAAGCCTGTTTGGTGGTCTCTTCACACAGATGCCTGAGACACTAGGTAGCCCTCTTCTGTTAGCACAGCTGCCGCCATTCACCTGTGCAAGCTTCTAGCTTGCTTTTCTATGTCTGCAGCTTGATTTTTCAGGCTGCTCTTTGTTAGAAAAGAAATGACTTGGGGGCTGCTTTTTATTAAAAGAGAAACCTTGCCGAGGACTCTCTTACCCTCATTAACTGCCTAAAGAATTTCTTTCTGGCTTCTGTATCAGATGGACTGTTATCATCATCCCCATCTTACAGTGGAAGAGAGAGAGGCAAAGAGCATTTAAGTAGCTGTGCTGAACCCCTATGGACTCCAGTAGGGATGACATTGTGTCTGAGAGCTGAAGAAGTGACCTGGAGACAGCGAAGGAGACATAGGGTTTATTGGGGGGACTTATATACAGGGACAGTCCAGTGGTGGCAGGTTGGCAGGAGAACTACTACCATTTGTGAAAAGCATGTAGTTGATAAAGCATTTTCACTTAGCACCTTCCACCTAGCAACCTCCATTTAACCCACACAAAGAGGCTTGACCCCCTGTACAGCTTGCATTCCACGGGATGGCTGGGGACTTGGGTGTCCTTCTTAGATAAGGGGTTGGCCACTCCGGGATTCCTTCGCTTAGGACTCTGAACTCACATTCTTCTTAGACCACAAGGTTATTCTCAGACGATGCTTCAGTGATTGCTGTCAGGTGCGTCTGCCACACAGTAGTTTGCCGAAGATCACCGGGTAGCAACGTAAGTGGGATTTGAACCCAGGCAGTCCTCTAAAGTCTATGCTTTACTGTCCTACCTAAAAAATGTTTATGCCCCTTGGCCTTCTGATTTCACTTCTGGGAGTCTAGCTCAAGGAAGTATTTCTAAATAAAGATTATCATGCACAAATATGTTCGCAGAACCATTATCCATAGATGATTCTGTTGTCTTTAAAAAGGTGTTTACAGCTGGGTGTGGTGGCTCATGTTTGTAATCCCAGCACTTTAAGAGGCCCAGGTGGGAGGATCCCTTGAGGCCAGGAGTTCAAGATCAGCCTGGGCAACACAGCAAGACCCCCATCTCTACAAAATATTTTTTAAAAAGTTAGCAGGATGCGGTGACTTGTGCCAGTTACTCAGGAGACTTAGGCAGGAGGACTGCTGGAGTTCAGGAGTTCAAAACTGCAGTGAGCTATGATTGCGCCACTGTACTTGATCCTGGGAAACAGAGTGGGACCCTGTCTTAAAAAATACATATTTATGATGAATACAAAACAACATAAAAACATTTGATGGGCCGGGCGCGGTGGCTCACGCCTGTAATCCCAGCGCTTTGGGAGGCCGAGGCGGGCGGATCACAAGGTCAGGAGATCGAGACCACGGTGAAACCCCGTCTCTACTAAAAAAAATACAAAAAATTAGCCGGGCGCGGTTGTGGGCGCCTGTAGTCCCAGCTACTCGGGAGGCTGAGGCAGGAGAATGGCGTGAACCCGAGAGGCGGAGCTTGCAGTGAGCGGAGATCGCGCCACTGCACTCCAGCCTGGGCGACAGAGCGAGACTCCGTCTCAAAAAAAAAAAAAAAAAAAAAAACATTTGATGAAATTTTATGTGGCAACAAGCTCAGACTTACACCATATAGGATGTCAAACTGCACACTAGCCACACTAATCATAAAACGGAATCTATAAGATACAATATTTTTTGTTTTGGAGATGGGAGTCTCACTCTGTCGCCTGGGCTGGAGTGCGGTGGAGTGATCTTGGCTCACTGTACCTCCGCCTTCCAGGTTCAAGCGATTCTTCTGCCTCAGCCTCCCAAGTAGCTGGAATTACAGGCGTGCACCACCATGCCTGGCTAATTTTTGTATTCTTAGTAGAAATAGGGTTTCACCATGTCGGTCAAGCTGGTCTTGAACTCTTGACCTTGTGATCCACCCGCCTTGGCCTCCCAAAGTGCTGGGATTACAGGCGTGAGCCACCGTGCCCAGCCCTGTAAGTTATAGTGTTAAGTCATAAGAGCTAGATCCAAAATTAAATACATCACATGATTACCAACACAACTATGCCTCAAGGAAAGACTGAAAGAAAATCCACCAAAATATTAGCGATCAGGCTTGGGTGGTGAAACAATGGACAATTTTCATTTCTTTTTTGTGCTTTCTCTGATTTTCCATTTTTTTCATTCACGAACACCATGGCTTTTATAATTAAAAACATTGTTTAACATAAAGGGAAACAAGGTTTGTGTGAGGGGGTAAGTTGATGGGGTAGCAGAAAGGGGAAAATTTGGCCTGGAGGAAACTGATGGATAGATATTTCTCACTGTGTGGATATCCAAAGAGGCTGAGAAGTGGGTCCTTCTGAAAATATTGCTTCCGGAGCATTTGGGGACTGTGCCACCTGCAAAGGCCTTGGGGTCTTGAGCACTTCACTTTGTAATTGATGGCTCATTGCAATGCCCTGCAGTACTGACTTGGGAGAAGTACCCTATAGCTGTCTGTTTTGCAATTCCCCCCCACCCCCCACCATCATTTTCTTTCTTCTCCTTTGGGATTGATTTGGAAGGCATCTGGAGTGACTCATTGTTCTTGTCCTAAAATATGACCCTGCCTCTGGGATCCTAAAAGCAGGCGCTCTGAGTGCTGGTGTCCCTCATGCTGTCACACTGTAGCACGTGGTCCGTGCTGCTTGTCTCCTCAGTCTCCTCCTCCCTCGCAGAATTTCTCTTGGAAACCTTATTCTCTAATCACTGAAACGATTGGCTGGAGCCCCAGCTCCACCGTCTCCCCTTCTGTGACGTGTCCTGAGTCACCCCTTCCTTCGCACTCTCTTAGTCCTTCTTCACCCGCTTTATACTCATGGCGTGCTGGAGTGGGACACACCCCACTGTCCATGCCTGCCACAGCCATGTCCTCTTCCTGTTTGTTTTGTAGAGCAGACACTCCATAAACGCTCATAGCAGAAATGAATAAATGGATGAGTCTCATTATCACATTGGCGGTGACAATTTTCTGATTGCCCAGAGGCTCCAGAATTGGATGTCTTTCTGGTACTGGAAGATCTACTTAGGAGGTATGGCTATGAAGGCTTAGCTCTGTATTAGAAAAATTATTCACCAGATACTTGTTAAAAATGCCAAGGAGAACTTTATTCAAGACTCTTGCAACAGGGGTGAAGACTGCTGAAGAGAGCAGAGAGGTTGAGCTCCACTCTGCACACAACAGGGACAGCGAGGCGTTGATAGCTGGAGTGAGGGAGTGAGTAGAGGGAACATGACTCAGAGGAACTTGATTCCACAACCAGGGTAGGCGGAGTCTTGCTTGACTGGTTTCGTAGGATTCTCACTAAAGGCAGACCAAGGACTTAGATATCAAGGGTGGGGAAAGGAGAACTTGATCAGATATCAAGGGTGGGAGGATTCTTGATAAACTGAGCAGGATTCTTTTGCTAAAACTGGCTTGGGCAGGTGAAGGGCTGGGGGAGGCCGACATCAAGGCCTAGCTGAGAAGAGGACTCGGAGGAACCTGACTGAAGTTTGGTGGAGGAAGGAGTCTCTGTTAGATCCATGGAAGAGGTATGCAGTTTTCACTGTCATGTGCCACTGTTTGTACAGCGTTTGACTGCAAAACCCATGGTGCAGGCATCTTGTCTCTAAGTGTGATTTTTAGACAAGGAAGATGTATCAGTTATTCATGACCACAGTAATGCTGTGTAACAAATATCCACAAACCCCCGTGGCTTAGAACAATACGTATGTATCTAGCTCACGGGTGTGCAGGTCTGTGGGGGCTTCTGCTGGGCTTGCTTATATGCCTGGGGGTTGGCCAACTCTGGGTTGATCTAGGAGGTCACTGCTGGGAAACCTGAGACAGCTCTGCCTGCTTTATGTATTTTTCCTCCTGAAGCAGGTCAGTCTGGGCATGTTCTTGTGGCCAGGAGGTCAAGAGGCATGCAGAAATGCCAAGGGCTTCTCTGAGCCTCTGCATGTCTTAAGTCTGCTGAAATCTCATTAGCCAAAGCAGGCCACACAGATGAGCCCAGAGGCTGTGAAGTGTCCTGAGTCACCCCTTCCTTTGCGCTCTCTTAGTCCTTCTTCACCCACTTTATGCTCTACTCATGGCCCTGGAGTGGAAGGGCCCTGGAGGGCTCCATGGGCCTGAGTTGAGGCCATTAATGCATCAAGCTACTAGACAAGAGGGAAAGTCATACTCACACTCACAGCACTGACCCGGGACTCCAGCCTCACTGGCACCCACCACTCTGGTTGCATTCACGAAGCTATCTTATCCTGATTTCTTTTCTTTAGTCATTTATTTATTTTTTTCCCTTTCTTTCATTCTTTTTTAAATTTTGTAAGAGATAGGGTCTCACTATGTCATCCAGGCTAGAGCACAGTGACATGATCACAGCTCACTGCAGCTTTAACCTCCCAGGCTCTAGAGATCCTCCTGCCTCAGCCTCCCACATAGCTGAGACTACAGGCATGTGCCACCACACCCAGCTAATTTTTAAACTTTTATAGGCTGGGTACGATGGCTCACGCCTATAATCCTAGCATCTTGGGAGACCGAGGTGGGCAGATCACCTGAGGTCAGGAGTTTGAGACCAGCCTGGCCAACATGGAGAAACCCCCATCTCTACTAAAAGTACAAAAATTAGCCAGGTGTGGTGGTGGGCACCTGTAATCCCAGCTACTCAGGAGGCCGATGTAGGAGAATCACTTGAACCTGGGAGCCTAGGAGGCGGAGGTTGCAGTGAGCCAAAATCATGCCACTGCACTCCAGCCTGGGTGACAAGAACAAGGCTCTGTCTCAAAAAAAAAAAAACTTTTTATAGAGACAGAGTCTCACTGTGTTGTCCAGGTTGGTCTCAAACTCCTGGCTTCAAGTGATCTTTCCAGCCTCAGCCTCTAAAAGTACTGGAGTTACAGGTGAGAGCCACCACTACTGACCCTCTCTTTTATTTGTGGAGCTACAGTATTTTCCCCTGGACATGCAAAAAGGATCCGAGACTGGTCCAGAAGGCTGGTATTTTGGAAGTTAACCATGTGAAATAGGGGTTTTTCCTGTGTTCCCTCCTCATGCAACTCACAATATGACAGTGGAGAGGGATATATATTCAGAAAATTGTACTAGAATATGGCACACATTATAGACATGGTATATAGAAGATTATTTTTATAATACACAGGACATGGTATTTAGGTGATCTTAACAGGCAAGTGGCCCCTCTCTGTGATTATTTCCAGGACAAATCAGGATATCATTTCAACTTTTTTTTTTTTTTTTGAGACGGAGTCTCGCACTCTCTCTCCCAGGCTGGAGTGTAGTGGCATGATCTCGGCTCACTGCAAGCTCCGCCTCCTGGGTTCACGCCATTCTCCTGCCTCAGCCTCCCGAGTAGCTGGGACTACAGGCACCCGCCACCATGCCCGACTAATTTTTTGTATTTTTTTTTTAGTAGAGACGTGTTTCACCATGTTAGCCAGGATGGTCTCGATCTCCTGACCTTGTGATCCGCCCACCTCGGCCTCCCAAAGTGCTGGGATTACAGGTGTGAGCCACCGTGCCCGGCCTTCAACTTTTTTTTAACGCCACTGTTAGTAACTTTTAACAGGTGAATAAATAGCAAACTTTTATTTTGTTTCGTTTTGTTTTGTTTTTGTGATGGAGTCTTACTCTGTTGCCCGGACTGGAGTGCAATGGCACCGTCTTGGCTCACTGCAACCTCCTGCTGCCCGGTTCAAGTGATTCTCCTGCCTCAGTCTCCCGAGTAGCTGGGATTACAGGCACCCGCCACTAGGCCTAACTAATTTTTTGTAGTTTTAGGAGAGATGGGGTTTCGCCATGTTGGTCAGGTTGGTCTCGAACTCCTGGACCTCATGATTTTGCCCACGTTGGCCTCCCAAAGTGCTGGGATTACAGGTGTGAGCCACTGTTCCTGGTCACAAACCTTTTTTTTTTCACCAACTTTTAATAGGTGAATAAATAGCAAACACCAATGGTAGGACATGTGAGTTAATGCATTTATTGTAGAATGTAAATGCTCTGTCTTTGGAGGGTATATACCAAGTTTGCATTCCCCTAATGCAGATGCTGAGACAAGCACTTGGGGGCGGGAAGTACAGGCAAATGGGGACTGTGGCCTGGGGAAGATAGAAAGCTCCAGCTGAGTGCATTAAGGAGCTGGTTACCAGTGGGCAACTGAGGTTTAATCCCAGGGGTCCCCTGAAGAACTGCAGAGCGGGCCTCGGAATTGCCCCACAGAGGGGCAGGCAAGCTGGCCTAGCTGTCTAATGACTGCCATTTCTTATTGGTTTGCCTTGGAGGCATTAAATCCCTAGTCCTGCAGGCTGCCCTGGAGACAGGCTGAGCAGCCTGCAGAGAAGGCCCTGAGTGGGTGAGAAGCAGAGAGGCAGTCATTGGAGAAGCGCTGTCAGCATGCACAGTTAATGCTCAGTGCAGCTGCAGTCAACCCAGGTGAGCCAGGGGACGGTGGGTAGGGCCTCAAGGTACTGAGACCCCGCACCAGAGAGCACCTGTCTCAGTGCTGAGCAGTCCTTCAGGCTTTGTTGAGGAGTTTGATTTGGGTACATGTATTCTCTTTTTTTTTGAGATGGAATCTCGCTCTGTCACCCAGGCTGGAGTGCAGTGGCACAATCTTGGCTCACTGCAGCCTCCACCTCCTAGGTTCAAGCAATTCTCTGCCTCAGCCTCCTGAGTAGCTGGGATTACAGATGCCCATCACCACGTGCGGCTAATTTTTGTATTTTTAGTAGAGACAAGGTTTCACCATCTTGGCCAGGCTGGTCTTGAACTCCTGGTGCATGGATCTTAAGAAATGTCTGGGCTAGGGCTGGGCATGGTGGCTCACGCCTGTAATCCCAGCACTTTGGGAGGCTGAGGTGGGTGGATCACGAGGTCAGGAGTTCGAGACCAGCCTGGACAACCCCATCTATACTAAAAATACACACACACACAAATTAGCCAGGTATGGTGGCGGGTACCTGTAATCCCAGCTACTTGGGAGGCTGAGGCAGGAGAATTGCTTGAACTCAGGAGCTGGGTTGCAGTGAGCTGAGATCACACCACTGCACTCCAGCCTGGGCAATAAGAGCGAAACTCTGTCTCCAAAAAAAAAAAAAAAAAAAAAAAAAAAAGAAATGTCTGGGCTAAAACGAGTGTGGCCATGCCCCACAGACAGAAACGTGAGTTGTAGGGTGCTCGTTACCTGTGTGTGAGTGGGATGCAGTTTTTTTTACAAGATATACTTGGCTCTGTCGACCGAAGCTCTCTTCTCTCCCTGCTGAGCGATGGCGCAGAGGTTTCCTATGCGGGCACCTGCCCTTGTCACAAGTCTGAAGGTTGACATACAATGTTAGCTCAGGCATGTGGTTCCATTTATAACTGCCAGCATGGAGTGGCACATTGGTACTAGCCAGAAGATGCAATCTTCACCTCACTCCTGCCACGTATCTACTGGGAACCTGGCTGAGAACAGCCCTTATGGAGGGGTGACATGAAGGACATGTGGTCCCCCACTCTTCTAGACTTGGGGTTGGCTTTTCTTTTTCTTTTTTCTTTTTTTGTTTTTGAGACGGAGTCTCACTCTGTCATCCAGGCTGGAGTGCAATGGCTCAATCCTGGCTCACTACAACCTCCGCCTCCCAGGTTCAAGCGATTCTCCTGCCTCAGCCTCCCAAGTAGCTGGGATTACAGGCGCCTGTCACCACGCCTGACTAATTTTGTATTTTTAGTAGAGACGGGGTTTCACCATGTTGACCAGGCTGGTCTCGAACTCCTGACCTCAGGTGATTTGCCTGCCTCGGCCTCCCAAACTGCTGGGATTACAGGCGTGAGCCACTGTGCCCCTGCCGGTGTGCTTTTTCTATAAAGGGCCAGACGGTAATGACTTTAGGCTTTGTGGGCCAGAGAGTCTCTACTGCAACTACTTAGCAAGGCTTCTGTAGCTCCAACACAGCCACAGACAATACATTAAGGAATGGGTACGGCTGTGTGCTGATAAAACTTTAATTACAGAAACAAGATGTGAGCTGGATTCAGCTCGTGGGCCATAGTTTGCTGACCTCAGAGTGCTCCGGACAGTAGAGCCTAGTGCTGGATAGCAGTGACAGGTGTCCTGGGACTGTGGCATGTCGCCCTTTAGAATTAATTCAGTCACATGACCTAGCATAGGGGATTGTGATTAACCTGTAATTAATTGCCTTTACTGGATTGCGGGAAGTAGGATGCATTGAACCATGATATCATTGCTGGAGAAGCTACCCCATCCAAGTCCCCTTTCAGATGGCCTGGAGGGTGTCTGCCCTCACATTCCATGCCGTTCTCTTTTGTTTTTTTTTTCCGAGATGGGGTTTTACTCTTGTTATCCAGCCTGGAGTACAGTGGCACCATCTCAGCTCACTGCAACCTCCGCCCCTGGGTTCAAGTGATTCACCTACGTCAGCCTCCCGAGTAACTGAGATTACAGGCGACCGCCACCATGCCCAGCAATTTTTGTATTTTTAGTGGAGACAGGGTTTCGCCATGTTGGCCAGGCTGGTCTTGAACTCCTGATCTCAGGTGATCTTCCCGCCTTGGCTTCCCAAAGTGCTGGGGTTACAGGCGTGAGCCGCCGTGCCCGGCCCAGAACCCTGTTCTTTAGTGCATCACTCCTCACCATCTGGTGCTGACCAGTTGACCTGTGACTGTGGCATACAGGCCTGTCCCTTAATTCCCCAGAGTGCTGTGAAGAGCAGGCGGTAATTTGTAAAAAAAAAAAAAAAAAAAAAAAAAAAAACATGGCTGAGGTCTGGGGGTGGCAGAAGGGACTGCAGTGTAGCAAGAACAAAGCAGCTTGAAGAGATTTTTCAAGAGCTGCAGATGTGGGGTCCACCAACAAAGGCCCGTGGGCTGAAGCTAGCCAGCTGAACGGCCCTGCCAGCTAAAAATGATTTTTGCATTTTTAGATGGCGGGGGAGAAAACATCAAAAGAAGAATAACATTTTATAACATCTGAAAATATGCAATCCAGTGTCCATGAATAAAGTTTTATTGGCACACATTCGATTAGCATCTGTCTCTGCCCCAGACAGAATGCTCCATTCCCCAAAGCATTTGAAGGCAGTTAGAGGGAAACATAACACACAGCACGGGGAGAATGCAGGTGCCTGTTTTTGCTCAGAGTCCCAGCACCTCCTTTTTTTTTTAAAGACAGTATCGCTCTGTCACCCAGGCTGGAGTGCAATGGCATGGTCTTGGCTCACTGCAACCTCTGCCTCCCAGGTCAAGTGATTCTCCTGCCTCAGCCTCCCCAGTAGGTGGGACTACAGGCGTGTGCCACCACACCTGGCTAATTTTTGTATTTTTAGTAGAGATGGAGTTTCACCATGTTGGCCAGGATGGTCTCGAACTCCCAACCTCAGGTGATCCACACAGCTTGGCCTCCCAAAGTGCTGGGATTACAGGTGTGAGCCACCACGCCCAGCCTGTTTTTGCTCAGTTTCCTAGCACTTTGCCCAGGACCTGGTACCTGGAAGACCTTCAACATGTATCTGTGAACTGACCGGATGAAGAGTTTGGATGAGAAGGGGAAGGAAGATGAAGGCATGGAGATGAAGGGACTGAGGGCTGAGAAAAGGGGCTGGTAGGAGAAACTGGAGAGGCAGCGTGCACAGTAGTTAGAGCTGGGGTGGGTGTGACTGGTGGGATTTGGGTTTTGGGCTCTGCCACTGATTAGCTGTGTGATCCTGGGCTAATTACTTCACCTCTCTGGGCTTTAGCTGTAAATCAGATACCATACTAGTACCTGCTCATGGAGGGTGTGTGAGACCTAAATGAGTGAATGCATATAAAGCACTTAGGGTAGAGCCTGGCCCAAGTCAATGCTTGTGGGTTGAGTTGCATGCTCCTACAAGTTACATTCGAGCCCTAACCCCGGTACCTGTGAATGTGACCTTACTTGGAAATAGGCTCTTTGCAGGTGTGATTGAGTTAAGATGGGGTTGCACAGGATTAGGTGGGGGAAGGTACCTGATCCAATGACTGTTGTCTTTATAAAAAGAAGGAAATTTGGACACACAGAAAAGAAGGCCATGTGACAACAAAGGCGGAGACCTAAGTGATGTGCCGGCAGGGACAGGGAGAGATCCTCCCCTTGAGCCTTCAGAGGCAGCACTGCTCTGCTCACACCTGGATTTGGACTTCTTGGCTCTGTTGTTTTAAGTTTGCAGTTTGTGGTCATTTGTGACAGCAGCCACAGGAAATAACTACCGGGGTCCACAAACCCTAGTGCCATGGCTGTTCCAGGTGACGCTGGGCTGGGGGAACAGGGTGATGGGGGCTGCAGGTGGACTGCCGCCTGTGTTCTCTTCGGCACCTATGTCCATGTATGGAAGGCAGAGAGCTCCCTTTGCAGCCATCCATTGTGTGCACGTGGCAGGCCAGAGAGCTGACGCCCCACTGCAGCCTCCACCAATGACAGATACCTTGGTGTCCTTCGCCATGGTTGGACTGACGCCAGGGTGTGCACTAGGTGGGGCCGAGTTCCAGTTGCCCCCTCAGTGGTATTTGCCTGAACACACACCCTTAGTGACTTCCTTCCCCTCCCTGCAACCTGGCTGGTGCTTCCTGGGGTCACCTCCCCGATAAACACCTGCACTCACTCCCTCATCTTGGTGTCTGCTTCTGGGGCAGCCTAGACAGAGACAGAGAGCTTGTGGATGGTGGAAGAACAAGGCCTGTCTGAGGGCGCAGGGTATCCGGGAACCTGAGGGAGGTGCGGGGGCTGCAGCATGGGTCTGGAGAAGGAAGAGGGACTCTTGGAGTAGAGAAGAAAAGGTAGGCGGAGGGGATATAACCAATAAGAAACCTGAGAAAAGAACCTCCAGGGCAAGAAATCCAATAGGGCTTATTTCTTTTTTTTTTGCACTCATTAAACCATCATTATCATAGTAAAATATGCGCATAGTTAAAAAAAAACAACAAACTGCCTAGAGTAGTGGTCTAGTGAAGGCACAGCTCCTCATAGCTCCTCACTCTACCTCCCACCTCCACCTCCTGCCTGGCTCCCTGCAGGCAAAACCTCCTTTGAGCAGTTTTAGGCTTTGGCTCTGGAGGTCACCCCCAGGTCTCTGAATGACAGCTGCTGTGGTTATTTGGACTTTATCAGCCTCAGGTATTGTCTGTTGACCTGCTGTGGTGAAGGATGGCATAGTAGGCGGAATTATAAAATGGCCCAGAGTCTGGCCCCTGGTGCACAGCTACCTCCTTCTTCCTGTGCATTAGTCAAACATGGTTCTGGGTGCAGCTGATAACAGCCCAGATCACTGGACTTTAAGATAAGGAGTGAGCCTGAGTGGGCCTGGTCTAATCACAGGAGTGCTTTACACTTGGGGCTAGAGGGCAGCCTTGGAGAAAGTCAAAGATTCAAAGCATAAGGGGAATCTGAAGGGTGAGAAGTGCCCCGCTGCTAGCTTGAAGATAGAGGGGCCACATGGCAAGGAGCTGTGGGTGGCCTCTGGGGACTGAGGATGGCCCCCAGCTGACAGTCACCAAGGAAACAAGGACTGAGGTCCTATAGCCCCAAGGAACCGAATTCTGACTCAGCCATGTGACCTTGGAAGAGGACTCCATGCTTCAGACCACAGTGCAGCTTCAATTTTGGCCTTGTGAGGCCCTAAGCACAGAACCCAGCCATACTATGCCCGGTCTCCTGATGATTTTTGTTGTTGTTGAGACAGAGTCTTGCTCTATTGCTAAGGCTGGAGTACAGTGGCGTAATCATAGCTCACTGCAGCTTGAATTCCCAGGCTCAAGTAATTCTCCTGCCTCAGCCTCCCGAGTGGCTGGGATCGTAAGTGTGCATCACCACATCTGGCTAAATTTTATTTTATTTTTTTTGAGATGAGATCTCACTATGTTGCCCAGGTGGGTCTCCTGGCCTCAAACGATCCTCCTGCCCCAGCCTCCCAAAGTGCTGGGATTCCAGGCGTGCACCACTGCCCTGGCCTATGGTGGTTCTTTATGCAGAACAGGTAGCTAGCACAGTGGTGTCAGATGGTGTAAGGACTGAGCTGTCACACCATCACCCCACCGCGCCTGGGCCAGCCTGGCCGTGTTGCTACTTTAACCTCCTCTGCAACTTCCAACAGTGCCTTTCCATGTCCCTTGCCAATTCCAGCCATGACAGGCAGAGTCTCTTGGCTCCCCATGTTATAAGTTGTGGACATCTTCAGTGTTGCAGGCCATATGGTCTCTGTCAAAACGAAACTCTGCCCTTCCAGACAGCATCCATAGGCAGTATGTATGTAAACACACGAGCATGGCTGTGTGCCAATAAAACTTTATTTACAAAAAAGAAATAAGGGCCCACCCACCCTTCAGGCTCCTACTTCACCTCTTGTCCTCTGTCCAGGGAACCATTACTGTCACCAGATCCAGGTTGCTACCCTTGGGAATCTCTTGGCCTCATTCTTAGTATTCCATTTCCAATGTATGAAAAGCAGATTTCTGATTAATGTGTAGTAATAGGAAGCGCTGGGAATATCCAGGCTTATCTCTCCTGGCCAGTGACTTTTAAAACAGTTGCTTCTATCCAGTTCTGTCTGAGAGAGGCAGAGGCCCCATGGGGCATGAAGATGGAGACCCAGCTCCTGCTGGCCCATAGTATAGGATTCCTTGTCTGAGACTGTGTGTTTGAAATACCCTTTATAAACAAACTCAAGCCTCCTTCAGCCCATGCATTGCAAGCCAGGGGTCACAGCTGGAAGCATTTTCATGGGAAATTCAGAGTTGTCAAAGGCATTTATCTGGTATTTTATTGTAATTGGTTAATTTATACTTTATTTACCTTGCGGATAGGATCTGAGAGCTAAGGCTGGGTACTGCTGCCTTTTTCTGTTCCACACTGTCAGGGAAATATATGTCTCCTTAGGCTTAAAAGCATTTTTTTAAAATGAGAAATGGAGCTTTGGAATAAATTTTTCATTGCTCACGACACAGAGCCCCTGGGTCACCATGGCCTGTGTTCTTTTCAGTCATCGAAAACTAGTTTCTGCTGAGAACATGCAAATGTTTCACCTTGTGCTGAGGAATTTGGAACTAATCTTCTCAGATCAGTGTTGCTGGAAGTCCAGTCCAGGAGCTTTTTGGATAATCCGTTTCATGACTGGAAAACAAGGAAGAAACCCAGTAGCTTCTTTGCCGTGTGGATTCAGACCCCGGGAGCCCAGGCCTGCACCTGGAGAGCTTCTCCCTGCACGTGGCCGGACATATGGAATATGGAGCCCCGCGGCCTTGGAGTCAGAGAGCTGCCAAGTAGAATTTGCATGTAATGCTGCTCATGATTTTCAATTGCTCTCCCAATAAAACAGGCCCCGGAGCAGAGATGAATGCCGTAGAAAGCATTTTTTCCACTGGGTGTGGGTCCAGAATAAATAATCAAAAGAAAATCTGCTCATCCAAGCGGCTTCTTGGAGATAGGTTTTAATTCAGACCAGTTGGAGGCCACTGATAGATGCAGACTAGAGCGAGGAGCAACAAAGCCAGCGTCGGCGGGCCGCCTCACTTGCTCCACCAAGGACATCACTCCCGAGTGTGTCATCTGTGACCTCCTCTCTCCCTTTCCATCCCTCTTGCCTCTTTGGCTGTGTCTGACCTCTTTCTGCCTTCCCTCTCTCCCTTGCTCCTCTTCCCGACCTCCTCCTCTTTCAACCATAAGTCCTTTACCTAAAACAAACAAACAAACAAAAAAAACCTTTCTAATCTTGCAATCAGTATATATGTTTTTATTTTTATTGTTCTGAGACAGAGTCTTACTCTTGTCGCCCAGGCTGGAGTGCAATGGCGCGATCTCGGCTCACTGCAACATCCACCTCCTGGGTTCAAGCGATTCTCCTGCCTCAGCCTCCCGAATAGCTGGGATTACAGGTGCCCGTCACCATGCCCGGCTAATTTTTGTATTTTTAGTAGACGGGGTTTCACCACGTTGGCTAGGCTGGTCTTGAACTCCTGACCTCAGGTGTGAGCCACCGCACCCGGCCTGCAATAAGTATAGACTCTACAAAAGTTGCAAAAAATCTGTGGTGGAGCTGGTCCCCCAGTACTCTGCACCCAGCTTGCCCCGTAGTTGCATCTCACATAATAACCGCACTATGTCACAACCAGGAAATCAGTGCAGACACAGGTATCTCTCTGTCATCAAGCCCTTCAGCTTCTAGTACTCACTTTTTAATGTAAGCTTATTCCATGTTCAGGCTTCTTAACTTGCTCAAAGAACATGTATCTAATATGTATTTTCTTCCGGACAGAGGCGCCCTCTTTTCTCCATTTGCTCATTTTTGAGTCATGTGACAGGGCCCCGGGTCCTCCCGCCAGACACACCTATGGGAGAAAAGGGGAGTTTGAGGAATGGGGTCCTGACCTTGCTGGGCACCATTTGAAGTGCTCACACGTCCTTTGTCTTATTCAGTCTCCATTTGTTTTCATTTATGAGTGAAAGGAGATGAAATTTAGATGGACTCACCTTGCTCTTGGTGCAGAGCTGTGATTGCAGAGTTGATGAGAAAGCTGTTCCAACCGTGCACGGAGATGCATTCCGTGTTCAATCTGCACACATCTGTCAGGTGGGCAGCCTCCCATGACGAGGGTCATTGCAGGCTGGCTGAGCTGCAGGGAGCCTTGGTTCCTGCAAGGGCCAGGGGAGCCCTCTCTTCAGTCCCTTGGCCTGGTCACTTGGCCGGAGCTGGTACCAGCATGGAATTTGCTGGTAAGCTGGAAAGTAGATGGACCCTGTGTTTTGCTGTCTGGCTGAGAAGTTGGATCTGTGGGTGCTCTGATGACTTCACTTGAGTGAATGAATGTGCAGCTTCTGGCCCCTTTGACCTCTAACAGTGGCTTTGCATGGAGCATGGGACAGTTGGTTAGACCATGGACTAGGTACCCAGGCGTGATATGACCGGGGCACTCAGACAGGGGCTTGGGCTGATCTTGGCTCTCTTTGCACTTGTCTCTACTTTCTTCCCCAGGAATTAGCAGGAGTCAGCAGGAGAGAGAGCAATGCATTGTCCATCCATCCAAGTGGGGCTCCAAGAGCTTCCAAACCAATAGATAAGAAGGAGGAGCCACAGAGGCTGGAAAAGACTGCTGACTACAGTTTGTCCTATGTAGAACTTTCTGGAACATTCAGCTGCAGAAAGTGAATAGACTTGAGGTTTTCTTTCTCCTTCTGAACAGCCTGTCTATAAAAACAAAGGAAGCCCAGCTGCCTGGGAGACAGTTCTTGATGATTTCAAGACAGGCTGCAATGTCTCTCTTGGCTGCGGGATGGGATGGTTACCAGGAGTGAGGAGCATAGTTCAACTAGGCTGCCCTTGTCGGGATGGGGGAAAGGTGAGAACAAAAATTTCATTCTCAAATCCATGTGTGTGCATAGCTCATGGAGAGTAAAACATCTCAATCAAATTGTTTGCCAGGAACATTTATTTCAGCTAAATGATACTTCAGGGAGTCTATCCTTCTTCATGTTCTCTGAAACAATCCATTAACATGGCATAAGGCATCCAGGAAATAATGGCTGCAAACAAGCCTGGGAGCCAGAAAGAACGGCTTTGGTGGGTGGACTGGTGTGGAGGGAGCCAAGACCAGTAAGAAGCCTAAGGTCACAGAGCGTGCACCAGGATCTCAGTGGTGGGAGTAACAGAGAAGAGTTGGGTCTAAAAGATGTCAAGGAATGAAAGTCCATGGGACTTAAGCAGTGTGAGCTCACATAAGGTACTTAACCACTCTCTTTTTTTCCCATTTGTAAAGTGGGATGTGGGAGGCAGAAAAATGTCCTCCTGCATAGGTCCATGTCCCAATCCATAGAAACTGTGAATGTGTTAGGCTACCCAGTAAAGTGTTGGATAAAGGAATTAAACACTTAGGGAAAATAAGAATATAGATGACTTCATTAATAATTTGTTATGTTGATTAAGATTACTTACCAGCAATCTTACCATGTTGAGATGGTAAGACTTTGGATATATCAGGTTAAATGACACCTATTCATTGAATTAATTTCACCTCTTTTTACTTTTAAAAATATGGCTACTGGAATTAAGGTTGTTAATCAGGTAATTTTAAGGTGAGGGGTTATGGGTTATCTTGTATTACCCTAGTGAGCCCAATGTAATGACAAGGGTCCTTAAAAAATGGAAGAAGGAGCCAGAAGAGGAGATTGGAGAGATGGGATGTGGGAAGGAATCAACTGCTGTAGCTGGCTTTGAAGAAAGAAGAAGCCATGAGCCAAAGAATACAGGCAGCCTCTAGGCTGGAAAAGGCAAGAAAATGATTTTCTCCTAGAAGTGTCAGAAGGGAATGTAGACTGCTGACACCTTAATTTTAGCCCAGTGAGGCCCACATCAGACTTCTGACCTACAGAACTACAATGATAAGACATTTATGTTGTTTTAAGTCCCTGAGCTTGTGGTAATTTGTTACAGCAGCAAAAGGAACCTAATACACGAAAGGCAATAATAGTGCCTTCCTCTTGAGGTAGCTGTGAGCTTTACATGAATTATGATATGGCAGCACTTAGAACAGTAGATGACTCAATATAACACCAGCACTGGTGATGATGACGATGACATGATGATGATGATGGTGATGGTGATGATGGTGATGGTGATGATGATGGTGGTGGTGATGATGGTGATGACAGTGATGATGATGGTGGTGATGGTGATGATGATGATGGCGATGATGATGGTGGATATGGTGATGATGATGATGGTGATGGTGATCATGATGGTAGTGATGATTGTGATGGTGGTGATGGTGATGATTCTGGTGATGGTGATGATGGTGATGGTGTGATGATGCTGATGGTGATGGTGATCATGATGGTGATGGTGATCATGATGGTGATGGTGGTCATGATGGTAGTGATTATTGTGATGGTGGTGATGATGGTGATGGTGATGATGGTGGTGATGGTGGTGATGGTGATCATGATGGTGGTGGTGGTCATGATGGTAGTGATGATTGTGATGGTGGTGATGGTGATGATGATGATGGTGGTGATGGTGATAGTGATGATGGTGATGATGATGGTGATGGTGATGATGGTGATGGTGATCATGATGGTAGTGATGATTGTGATGGTGGTGATGATGATGATGGTGATGATGATGATGGTGATGGTGATGATGGTGATGGTGGTCATGATGGTGATGGTGGTCATGATGGTGATGGTGATGGTGATGGTGGTGATTGTGATGCTGATGATGGTGATGATGGTGATGGTGGTAGTGATGATTGTGATGGTGGTGATGATGGTGATGATGGTGATGGTGATGATGGTGGTGATGGTGGTGATGGTGATCATGATGGTGGTGGTGGTCATGATGGTGATGGTGGTGATGATGATGATGGTGATGATGGTGATGGTGATCATGATGGTAGTGATTATTGTGATGGTGGTGATGATGATGATGGTGATGATGGTGATGGTGATGACAGTGATGGAGAAGAAAGTCATTACTATTTTCATTGATATCCTTACCTTGAGGGATGTCCACATTTTAAGAGTGTTAAGAGGAAAGAGGAGTCAGGAAGGCAGCAGGAAGAGGGGTTAACATGAAAACCCAAAGGATGCAGGGTTGCAGGATCATGGGAGGTGAGAGTGGACAGAAGTGGCGATGGCCCAGGGTCAAGTTATGTGGGGAAGTCAAGTGGGGAAGGCATGACAAGCAGAGACCAGAAGGGCCTCACTAAGCTTGGCATCATAGAGAGAGAGCAATGGACTGGGAGTCTGGCACTTGAGCACTAGAGGTGAGCTGTTTAGCCTGGCAGCCACCAGCCACACATGGCTATGGAGCACTTGAGATGGGGCCAGTGTGAATCTAGATGTGCTGGAAGTGTAAAATGCTCGCTGGGTTTCAAAACCTAGAGGAAAACAAGGTGTTTTTCTCTAAAATGATCTTGGTGACAATTTGTTATGATGGTTACATGCTGAGATAGTAAGATTTGGGATATATCAGGTTAAATGAAACCTATTAAATTAATCTCACCTCTCTTTACGTTTTGAAATGTGACTACTTGAATATTTAAAATGGCATCCATAGCTCACATTCTAGTGCTACTGGACAGCACTGTGCCAGGCCTGACTGTGCCACTAAATATAGGCGTGACCTTGGCCAAGTCCTTTGTGCATTCTGGGTTCCTGTCTCCTTTGTTTGTAAAGTCAGGTGCTCTTCAAGGTCTGTGCAGGGCATTCTGGGTGTGGTGTCTAGGTCATGGGGAACACAGAGAGAACATGGAACTGTACCAGCATGAAGGTATATTTAAGGACCAGGGCCAGTAGAGGCATAAGAAAGCCAAGGTGAGGACTGCTTGCTGCGGAGGGTTGACGGTGCTGGTGAGAAAAGGGAAGGGGCTAAAAATCATTATTCATGCTCCTGCAGAGACTTGGCAGTTTGTAATTCAAAGAGAGGGAAGTAACGTGGAGAGAGATTAGATCAATGAGAGAGTGGGTGAATTGATGGAAGAGAGTGCCGCGAGAGTGGCAGAAAGGAGATTTAAGGTCGGGGCAGGAATTAACCTTGGAGGGCCAGGAGAGAATGAACAGGTGAGAAATAAATTAAACAATTAGCACACTCATCAGAACGGTGTCTCAAAGCACAAATGAAGTGGAATCGGTGCCTCCGAGGACAGCACAGCTAACAGGTGTTGTAGGAAGTCAGGACAGGAGAGAGGACTTCCTGCAGAAAGGGAAATTGGAGCTGGCTGAGGAAAATGAGTGTGCTTGCGCAGGACGCATCACAGAGGAGTGGGGAGGCGTGGACTCGCTGGGTTGGGCAGGATGTAGGCCAAGTGAGGCCATGATAGGAAAGGCCCCAAAGCCCAGATAAAAGCTATTGCAGCCCAAATGCCAAAGAATAGAAAATCAAAGGCAAAAATAAATGTGCTGTGCTCTTTAACCCTATCCAACCTCTTTTTCCAGTTTGAGCTGGGGGCTGGAAAGTCAGGCCAAGGAGGTGCTTTGCTGCTCCATGCTGAGGGCAGTGGCTGGGCATGGACCCAGACATTGGTGGGTATTTCATTTCAGCACCTCCACTCACTTGCTGTGTGGCCTTGGGCAGATGACCTAACCCCTCTGAGCCCAAGTTTCCTTAGGGGGTGTTTTGGGCTTAATTATGTCACCCTGCAATTCATATATTCAAGCCCTAAGTCACAGTAATGTGACTGTATTTGGAGACAGGGACTTTGAAGAGGTGATTTAGTTACAATGAGGCCATTAGAGTGGACCCTCATCCAGCATGATGGGGGTCCTCATAAGAAGAGGAGATTAGAGGCTGGGTGTGCTGGCTCATGCCTGTAATCCCAGCACTTTGGGAGGTTGAGATGGGCAGATCATGAGGTCAGGAGTTCAAGACTAGCCTGGCCAACAGAGTGAAACCCCGTCTCTACTGAAAATACAAAAATTAGCCAGGCGTGATGGCAGGCACCTGCAGTCCCAGCTACTTGGGAGGCTGAGGCAGGAGAATGGCGTGAACCCGAGAGGCAGAGGTTGTGGAGAGCTGAGATCGCGCCACTGCACTCCAGCCTGGGCAACAGAGCGAGACTCCGTCTCAAAAAACAAACAAACAAACAAAAAGACAAAAAAAAAAAAAGAAGAGGTAAGTTATGACACAGACACACAGAGGAAAGATTGTGTAAGGACACATCTTGGTGAGAAGATGGCCATCTACAAAGCAAGGAGGGAGGTCTCAGGAACCAGCCTTGCCTACGTCTTGATCTTGAGCTTGTAGCTTCCAGAACTGTGAGGAGGTCATTTCTGTAGTTGAAGCTGTTCAGCCTGGTGCTTGGCTATGGGAGCCTGAGAAAACTAACATAGGAAGATGGCAGGACCCTTTACGAGGTATTGTGAAGACTCAGACATGGTATGTAAGTGTCTCCGCACACAGCTGAGAGCCAGGGAGAGACATTTCCATTCACGTGGCTTGGAAGCTTCTGTAAGGGAGTGAGAGAGGGAAAACCCAGGTCTTCATGGTGTCCCCCTCTGGGGACAGTGCTCACCTCTCTTCAGGCTGGTGAATGTCCTGCTGATGTGGACACCACCAAGTGGAGTGTGGGTCACTGGGGTGAAGTCCTGTACACACAACAGCCTCGGAGACACACACGATTGGACCAAGCGTTCAGGAACACTGGCTTGACATGCTGCCGGCATCGGAGGGAAGCTGCCCCTAGTGACGGTCGCCCTGGCTGTGACAGCTTCCTCCGGTGCCCTCCCTGGAATGCCAGGGTGTCCTGGGGGGAATTAAATTAAATCCTGCCAAGGACCTCAGGGGCAGCTGCTGGCCAAAGCTCTCCCCTCTTCTCGACTCTCCACCATGACGAGATAAACGGGTGGTTTCTCTCCTACTTTTCTCTGTGGATCAATTCACTTTAGACCAGACCTTGTGTCTGTAACATCAATACTGTTGCTGATAGAGACTGTCCTCAGAGGAGGTGTGGTTCCAGCATGTCTACCTGCCCATCTGGAAAGGGCGAATATTCTCTGAATTCCTCCAAATCTTTTGGGGCTGGAGCATCCTTTGCAAATCACTGATTCTAAGATCAGCATTGAGGGGCACTACCAGAACCTCATGTTCAACCCAAATGTGGAGAAATTCCTCCTCTTCTTCAGAATCTCACTTCTGGCTCATCTCTCAAGTGTGTGAGAAATCATCATTTTTTCATAGTGTCTCAGCTTCAGACAGAGTTTGGGAAAGCCACCACCATTGCCTTCTTATTTTGACTCTCTTACCTGTTCCTGTCTGTCCGTCTCTCCCAGAAGGAGGAGAGGGCTATGGTTAGGCTAGGCCATTCCCAGGTTTAGCAGGTTGATCTAGACTTCATCCTCACGACCTTGAATGTCTGGCCCTTCCATTCTCTCACCTCTGTGTGCAATCCTCCCTTATGCCCCTTTAGTGAGGGGAGCCAGCCTGCCAGCTGGTAGCAGCACACAACAACTGATCAACAGTCTTTCCCGGCTCAGAGCCTTTGTTCCTTTCTTTGTTTAGAGACGGTCTCACTATGTTGCCCAGGCTGAAGTACAGTGGAATGGTCACGGCTCACTGCAGCCTCAAACTCCCTAGCTCAAGCGACCCTCCTACCTCAGCCTCCCAAATAGCTGGGACTATAGGTGTGCACCACCACACCTAGCTAATTTTTAATTTTTTGTAGAGATGGGGTCTTGCTATGTTTCCCAGGCTGGTTTTTTCGAACTCCTGGCCTCAAGCAATCTTCCCGCCTGGATCTTCCACAGTGCTCCGATTATAGATGTGAGCCACAGTGCTCAGATTATAGATGTGAGCCACTCTGCCTGGCTCTATTTTTCTTCTTTCCCTCCCCAAGAAAGAAGACAAGGAGATGAGAAACCTCAGCCCTATTTCTTTTTACTCTGCAAAATCCAAACCCCATCTTTTTCACGTTGCCACCAAATTGAGGGCAGCCCCGTGTTCCTTTCGCTGGCTTCTGACCCAAAACTCAGACAAATAAGATCTTGGCATTTCGTGGGTCAAACACGAGAGGTTTCTTTTCTTTCTTTTCTCTCCCCTGTCCCCCTTTTAAAAGTGGGCCTCGGAGGTGTTGCTTTTCCTGCTGAAAGTTCCATCCGATTGGATTTCATGACAGGAAATACCTTACCCATTCTCTCCCTTTCTGTCTCCCCACTGTTCTCTCCCTTCTCTGGTATGGCCTGTTTTGGGCTAAGGAGGCCAGCAAGTCAAACTGAAACAATATATTACTTGGAGCCAGGCGTGTAAAATGAGGATGCTTGAAGTCGAGCCCAGTGTCTTCTCTTTCCAAATAAACCCCGATGCCCCAAATGGAAAAATCCAGCTCTCGGAACACGAGCCTGCTGGCTGCTCTCTGGCTGAAAGGTGCTGCATTTGAGCTATTAAACGGACTCTTTCTATTCTGCAAAGACCAAAGCTCTCCTTGGAGGTTTATGCTGTTCCACGGGGGACTGTTTCTTAGCTGAATGCAGAAAACAAAGGAAACACAACAGTGGCGCTTGCATGTGTGACCTCTGATGGATTGTGGAGAGGCTTCGACAGGGCTTGTCTCAATGAATGCTGAGGACACTGTGAGGACGTTGGGGCACAGGGAGGTGAAGTGCCCAGCGTCACATGATAGGAAGCAGCCGTGGCTGCACTGGAGCTAAGGCTTCTGATGCTGGGCGCACACCGGTCCTCAACCAGCTGAGGCTGTCTGGACGCTCTGGTTGGAAAGAGAGAAGGAAGAGTGTTTCACAGCCCTGGGTCATGCAGTCTGGTCCAGATGCTCAGTCCTGATCCCCGTGGGTATTCCACTTACTATATGTTGGTGTTTCCAGCCTCCGGTCCTAACCCAGGGGCATCACCCTCCAGGAATTGCCCATCGATCTCTGCAGCGTTGACTCTGCTCTTTTTGGATGCTGACTCTGTATTTGTGTGAGGGTGGGAGATCCACCTTGGATCCCAGCTCTGGCTTTTGGATGTGAGGATAAATTCAGGGTCTTTTCGTCTTTAGAGGAAAAAAAAGGCTGCATTCTTCCTACCAACCCGTCAGAGCTTTACTTAGGAATAAAGTGTCCTGAGCGTCCAAGAAATTTCCTATCCCTGGGGAGCGCCCCCAGGGTTCTCTGTGAGGGACAGGAATGGTTGCCCTGGAGGAATTCTGAGTTGCTATTAACTCCCAACAGCCTGCCCGACCGGGGCCCCTCTCCTCCTGCATCCTGAACTTGATTCAGGTTTTGTCCTCGCGAAGGAAGCCAAAAGAAATGGTCTTACTCCATCTTTCTGCTCTTGGCTTCCTCATTTTCCTTCTCCTGTGAGATCTTGAACAAGCCGTCTTGAATGGCTGCTTATGAATAACCCGGGATGTGGGTTGGGTCCTCCTTCCCTGTCACCCGCCTCCAGGGTGGATACGCCTGCCTGCCGCCCCCACCTCTCTGTTGCATGACATTGTCTTCATAATAAACATCTCTGGGTGACACAAGATTGATGCCTCCATAAGGCTTCCCGTGGCTCACACAATGCCCCTTTTGTAGGAATTCATGTTTTTCTGCAGGGCAATGCTTGCTGACACTGAGCTGCTTTTGCCAAGATCATAACCCCCACTCCTCACCCCAAAGCATTCAGGAATGAAGAATTTGGAGCTGCCATTAGGCCTGCATCTCCGCTGGGTTTCTACTCAGAGCTGATTGCCACTGAAGGCTGCTTGGACCAAGTCCAGATCCCATGGAACTCTGGCTAGGATGATCGGCCCCCTTACAAAGGGCTGTCCCCAGGAATGCCATGCAAAGCATGGTCCCCAGCCTCCTCATTCAGATCTAGAAGCCCCTCAGTGTCCCCCAGCTCATGACATTTTGCTGAAATACCAGAGCTATCCCTGCCCCCATTAGCCTCAACTCTGCCTAACCCTCCAAGGACACAGACAGGTTGGCCAACCTCCACTCAGCAGGCTGGCCCTAAGTATCCAGGCTGGGAGCTTGGGCTGCTGCGTTTCCATTTTCCGTGGGAAATGTCTGAAATGTACATTGGACCTTACAGATCATCAGAAAGATCTCAGGTGGACTTTGGGAGGCAGAAGGACCCTAAGGGGTGAGGGGATGTGCCTCACTCTAGTGCTGGGATGGTGGCGGGGGCATGTGCCTCACTCTAGTGCTGGGATGGTGGCAGGGGGATGTGCCTCACTCTGGTGCTGGGACGGTGGCGGGGGGATGTGCCTCACTCTAGTGCTGGGACGGTGGCGGGGAGATGTGCTTCACTCTAGTGCTGGGACGGTGGCCGGGGGATGTGCCTCACTGTAGTGCTGGGACGGTGACAAGGGGATGTGCCTCACTCTGGTGCTGGGACAGTGACAAGGGGATGTGCCTCACTGTAGTGGTGGGACGGTGACAAGGGGATGTGCCTCACTCTGGTGCTGGGACGGTGGTGGGGGCTTGGCTGTAAGACACTGGGGAGCAGAAAGCACTCATGGACTTATCTTCTTTGTGCCTGAAGCTTCCCTCGAGCCATGTGTCCCATAGGAAGCTGACTCTGATTTGATTAATAATTATAACATCAATGTGTGTGCTCCCTGCAGAAAATTCAGAGGACACACGGGACAGCAGAGGATTATTTCCATGGACTTAGAAGTCACCTAGACCCCTCCTCTTTTTTATTATTTTCTCTCTTTATTTATTTATTTATTTATTTTGAGACAGGGTCTCACTCTGTCACCCAGGCTGGAGTCCAGTGGTGTGATCATACCTCACTGCAGCCTCGACCTCCTGGGCTTGTTACCGGCAGGTCTTTGTTCTTAGAGCTCCCAAGATGGCGGCAAGCCTTTTGTTCTCTGATCTGGGGTTCTTGGCCTCATGGATTCCAAGGAATGGAACCTCGGGCCATGCAGTGAGTGTTATAGCTCCATTAGAAGCCGTCGGTCATGGAAGAGAACCGTGGAACCCAGCGACTAGTGTTCAGCTCCATTATTACGAACCTGGGCACTTAGCCACACAGGAGCAATGGCCAGCCTCTAGCCCCATTAGGAACGGCAGTGGGTGCCTCCCTGCATCAGAAACGCAGCAGACACCCTGCCGGATCCGGAGGGGTGGAAGTCAGTGCGGGTCTGCGACGGTGGCGATCGGCAGTGGTGGTCAGCGAGCGAAAGCTCAGCTCGAGCCAGAACAAACATGGACCAGAAGGGTGTGCAGTTGTAAGATTTAATAGAGTGAAAACAGAGCTTCCATACAATGGGAGGGGGCCCAAAGGGGGTTGCCACTGCTGGCTCGAATGCCTGGGTTTGTATCCTGATCATTGTCCTCCCCCTGTGCTCTCAGGTGAGAGATGATTGACTATTTCTTTACCTCCTGCTTTTAGCCCAATTGGTATTTCAGTGAGTCACTTAGGTTTTTAGAAAGTTTATTTTATACTAACATGATGATGGTATAATGTACATATGATAAAATGTATCCACTTTAAATGTACAGGGTGATGGGTTTTGACAAATGTATACACCTGTGTAACCTCTACCCTGGTCAAGACTTAGAAATGTTTCCAGTACCCCAGAAAGTTCCCTCCAGTCCTTTTGCAGTCAGTTTGCCCCTCCCACTTTTGGGCAACTACTGTTCTGATTTCTATGAGTTTTGAAGTTCTAGAACTGCAAATCAATGGAATCCTGCAGGATGTTTTGTGGCCATCTTTCTTCACTCAGCAGTACCTTTTTGATCCCCCTGTGTTCCTTCATGGGTCTGCAGGTTTGTTCTCTGTCACTGACTACCATCCAATTGGATGACTAAACAAACAGTATGAATATAACATTTTTATGAATAAACAAATAAGTAAAAAGTTTATCCATTTGTTCTCCTATTGATGGATGTTTCACTTAGTTCTGTTACAAATCTTTTCTGTGTTTCTAATAACTTCACAATTTTTTTTTGAGATGGGGTCTTGCTCTGTTGCCCAGGCTGCAGTGCAGTGGCGTGATCTCCGTTCACTCCAACCTCTGCCTCCCAGGTTCAAGTGATCCTCCCTCCCCAGCCTCCCAAGTAGCTGGGACCACAGGTGTGTACCACCATGCTTGGTTAATTTTTGTATTTTTTGTAGAGACAGGGTTTGACCATGCTGTCTAGGCTGGTCTTGAACTCCTGTACTCAAGCCATCTGCCCGCCTCGGCCTCCCAAAGTGCTGGGATTACATATGTGAACCACCACGCCCGGCCAAACATCACAATTTTTAATGCCCGCCTCATTTATAGGGTGCCTTTAAGAATTATGCCGGGCCGGGCGCGGTGGCTCAAGCCTGTAATCCCAGCACTTTGGGAGGCCGAGACGGGTGGATCACGAGGTCAGGAGATCGAGAGACGATCCCGGCTAACACGGTGAAACCCCGTCTCTACTAAAAAATACAAAAAAATAGCCGGGCGAGGTGGCGGGCGCCTGTAGTCCCAGCTATTCGGGAGGCTGAGGCAGGAGAATGGCGTAAACCCGGGAGGCGGAGCTTGCAGTGAGCTGAGATCCGGCCACTGCACTCCAGCCTGGGTGACAGAGCAAGACTCCGTCTCAAAAAAAAAAAAAAAAAAAAAAAAAAAAGAATTATGCCGAATGGCTGTTTTATTCACAGGTGTTTAGGTTTGTCTGTTGTGATAAATATCCTTATACGCAAAGTATTGTCCAGGAGAGATGCTTAAAAGCAAATGGCAAAACCAAAACTCAGAACATTTTAAAGGTTCTTGACACACACTGCCACCTTTCTTTCTCTGTACATTATGTGATAAAAGAGCCTAAATCAGCCATCTCGACAGTGTGGAGGAGTTTGGCTTTTTCATCTTTTGCAAATTGGATGATTTGAAGAATGATTCCAATGTGAGCAGAAATTATTCTGATTTGCTTTTTTATTATGAAGAGAGACTGAACATTTTCCCCCATATGTTTATTTGACTCTTATATTTCTTTTTTGTGAATTAACTTTCATTTTCTTTACTCACTTTTCTTTACCCACTTACCTATCAAAGAGACAGCGTTTTCTTTTTTCTTTTTTTTTTTTTTTGAGATGGAGTCTCGTTCTGTCACCCAGGCTGGAGGGCAGTGGCGCGATCTTGGCTCACTGCAACCTCTGCCTCCCAGGTTCAAGTGATACTCCTGCCTCAGTTTCCCGAGCAGCTGGATCTACAGCGTGTGCCACCATGCCCAGGTAATTTTTGTATTTTATTAGAGACAGGGTTTCACCATATTGGCCAGGCTGGTCTCGAACTCCTGACCTTGTGATCCACCCACCTCGGCCTCTCAAAGTGCTGGCCAGAGAGACAGTGTTTTCTCATGTATTTGTATGAAGTCTCCCTCTATGAAGGCTATCGACTCCTTGTCATGTTTGTTTCAGGTATTTCCCTCAATTTGGTATCGTGGATTGGTTTTGTTGATGATGTTTCTCAATTCAAGGCCAATGACAAAATTATCTAGCCAGCCTATTGTTTTCCATGGTTTCTTTGTGAATTTCTTTCATTGTCTTAAATCACATAAAGTCCTCCTGTACCCCAAGATTAAAGAACTGTTGTATTTTTTACAGTTTTGGTTTATGCATTTAACCATCTGTAATCTATTTTGGTATACAGTTTGAGGTAAAAATCTAAATTCATTTATTTTCCCCAATTGCTACCACCCAGTTGTCCCAGCACTATTATGAAATAATTTGTATTTTCCCCCAGTTAACACTACCTTTGTCATACATCAATTCTTGAATTTCTGTCAACTGTTACATTTAGTTATGCAGGGTGTTCTGTTTGTTTGTTTTTTGAGATGGAGTCTCACTCTGTCGCCCCCAGGCTGGAGTGCAGTGGCACGATCTTGGCTCCCTGCAACCTCCATCTCCCAGATTCAAGGTTGAAGCCATTCTCTTGGCCTCAGCCTCCCGAGTAGCTGGGATTACAGGCACCCGCCACCATGCCTGGCTAATTTTTGTATTTTTAGTAGAGGTGGCGTTTCATCATGTTGGCCAGGCTGGTCTCAAACGCCTGACCTCAAGTGATCCACCTGCCTCGGCCTCCCAAAGTGCTTTGATTACAGGCATGAGCCACCACACCTGGTCATTAATGCAGTTTTATAAGTGTAGTTTATTGAGACAGTTTTAATACATGGAAAGCCTAGATCCCCTCTCTTACAGCTTCTTTAAAGTTAGCTACGCTTGCCAGGGCAAGT